>NC_073705.1:56202358-56506190 GCF_023634085.1 Falco cherrug
CAGTGAGCCCAGCACCAAAGTGAATTCTGTTCCAGGGCAGAATCAGGAAAATGATGAGTCTACTGTGGATGACAGTCATGTTTGGAGCATTAGGAATGCCTCAGTGGGTCAGATCAAAGGTCCAGCAGCATGCTGGTCATTACCACAAAGGTGTTAAGTCTCCTTGCCTAAAGATGTGATCAGCAGCTCTGAAAAAATGAGTGAATTTCTGTCGATTTGCATATGCATAAAGTTATGTTTGCTTGTTTGGCTTTTGAGGTGTGTTGTTTCTAATACACCTCACAAAATCCACTTATACGTAATACCACCCTAGCTTCTGGCCTTATCAGGAGAAAAAGGAAAATGCAGTGTTCCCCAGAATTTGTGCATCGCTCTTTCACGAAGCGGGAAGATTGCAAGGTGATAAAAGCATCTTCAAAGGGAACGGCAGATCTTAGCAATGAGCACTTCTCATGTGCCTCCAAGCCATGCATCCAGCCTTTCTTATCAAGAGTGTAGCTACTGTGTGTATGCGTGCGTTAGCTGTAGAGCAAATGTACTTGCGGTACTTCCCAGTGTGGCGCAGACCTAATTGAACAGCTGAGCTCAGGAGGAGTGCAATTGATTTTCTGTAGTCTGCAGATACAGGGAAGTGGTTGGAGAAGCCATGCAACCCTTGCCTGAGGAAGAATTGCTCAATCTATATTAGACTGAGATGAAAAAACATCAGTTAACCAGCATCAAATACAAGTTCAGCATACAGATTTTGTAATCGCCGTGTATTGAGTATTTTTTATGATCTCCACAAATGTATGTAGAAAAAGACTAAAGTTGTGATGATTTTCCAATGATAGTATATAGACTCTAGTGAGGTTGTCATTGAAATGAATTTTTTTTTTTTTTTTCAGTGTAAGCAGGACAGGTCCCGTACAACAATGAAGTCACTGGATCAAACGCTTCACCCTACAGGGTTACGTGGCAGTTTACAAACAGGGTTTCTTGTTCTTGCAGATGCAATAAGTCATGGTAGAGGCTTAACAAGTCTATGGTTTTGTCTGATAAGGTAGTTATTGATGAGTGCGGGAAAGGAAGAAGTGAATGAGCGAGTAGAGGGTGAAAGGGACTGAAAGAAACAGGGTAATAAAAGTAATATATCTACATGAGAAAAGGAAGCATGACAGGATGACTGGCCAAATGATGGGAAGCACAGAAATTAAAGTGGAGAAAGAAGATGCAGGAAGAACCACATGACAGAGTCAGGAACATTTTAGGGAAAGAAGAGGAGGATTTGAAAAAAAACTCAACCTGGTGTGTAAGGCACATGGTGCAAAGCGAGATCTTGAGTGGTCTGGATGTAGGAGGTGGAGAAGCAGTGGTGGAGCAGTGGATGTGGTTAATGGTGAGGTCCTTGGTGCCCCATGGAGAAGACCACCACCATGGTGGGAAGATCCTGCTGTCCCATGTTACTCTAACTGCTTCTTGCTAAACCCATCAGTGCTTTCAAAAGCCTGCTGTTGGGGTTTGTTTTCCACACAACCAAACAACCTTCCTGCTTTCCTTCAGACTCTCCAAATGGTCCACAGGTTTAAGTGCAGTACCAATAGCTGGGCATAGTAATTGCTGCTGGGATTTCCTCTCCCAGAGTGTGTGCATCCACCTCCTGTGCAGAGCTCCAGTAGGTTCAGAGACCCTTGATGAATCCCAGTTCACGCAGTGAGTGATTTTTGTTCACCGAAGCTTGAATTAGCTTCTTCATGACATTGCTATTGCCATCTTCAGTACTTCATAGACCCATTAACAGACACTAAAAATACAGCTATTTATGCTTCTTTTTCTGCTAGAATTTCTACTATATTTCTAGATCAAGTATAATTTTGTCATTACCGATTGATTGTATTTAAGTAGTATTGAGGAGGAGAACATGGGGCTTGGGCTCTTGTAGATGAGTTTCCAACACGGAGCCTATGAACTATGTAATTTTTCTGCCATGACAAACCATTTAAAGCTGCTGTTTGTTATTAGAATGGACTAAAAATAATCACTGCTGATAAAGTTTTGGCATCCCTTTAACTGATCTTAAAATCACACTTTGATTTTTTTTTTTTTCTTTTTGCATCATAAAAATTATCTTTTCTTTGAAAGTGACTGCTGATGTGCATTCACTGCTGAATGCATTTTGAGAAAGATGCAGTTATTAAAAGCGGGGAAAGTAAGTGCAACAAGCTTGGTGGACGCTTTCCTATACAAAGCCAGCTTCTGCAGGAAAGGATGGCAGATCTTGGAAAAAACCAACTTTTCATTTATTTTACTGAAATACCAGTTTTGCAAACAAAGTATTGCTTTGCAGAAAGGCAGTATTCAATGTCACTTACTGTTTAAGGACTGACTATAAATTAGCCATTTTGGGAGACTTTTGTTCTGTGTTTTGGTTGACTGGGATGAATGTAAACTGCAAGTGGCTGGGGAGGATTTTCTGTGACCATGGCCACACTGGTAATTCTGCATAAATCAGTGTGATTGTGGTGAGCAGCATCCCTGAAGCTGTTTTCATGTGCAGCTGTTTGCTTTGCAGCTCTGCTACCCTTTGCTGAATGTAGTCTGGTATATTAATATTCTAGCTATTAAACCATTAAAGTCTACCAGTGAGTTAATTACATTAGAGGTTACTTTAAAAACCTGCCAGTGATCCTCTCCTGAGGGCTTCCCTGGGGAGCTGCATTCAAAGGCACTGTTTCTCAGCATCCCCTCTCAGAAGAGAGTTCCTCGACTAAACTGAGAGCAAAGAGAATTGAATGTTTTCAGCACTTCTTTAAATTGATGTCTCTGAGAGTAGCTCTCATGCCATGTACTTGAAAAAAAGACAGAGATGCTGGAGATGAAATCTGAATAACCAATTCTAGCTGATGTCCAGGGTTTGACTTTCTGGAGTCCTTAGGCACACATTCCCATGTCACTGGCAGCGGTGAGCACTGTGGCAGCATGGCAGCAGTGCTATACTCCTGAATTTACAGACTCAAAGGGAAAGAAGACTAACCAGGAGGCAGGATTCAACCTGTTTCTTACTTTGTATGTCTCTGCAGCCGAGCTCCATCCCCTCTGCCTGCTCCTGGCAAAGCGCATGGGCATGTGCACAGGTTGCCGGGGGAAGCGTGTTGCGCAGATGCTCTTTGCAAGGGCTGTGTTAGAAGCCTGGGTAGCAGTAGGGCTGGGGGGGTTGAAATAGCTTCTGACTCTGGGTCTTTCCAAACCCCAGTCTGGATTGAACTACAAAAATAAAATTAAAAACATAATCCTTTTTGGGTTTTTTTGAGGATTTTTTTTCTCCCAGAGAACGTAGTGAGTGCGTAGTGAAGCTCCTCTGGCTGTTCTTGCTGACTAGAAAAGCTTCTGCGCTGTGAGGGTGAGCACGGGCACAGCTGCCCGGAGAGGCTGTGGGGTTCTCCTGCTCTGCAGACACCCCAACCTGCCTGGACGTGGCTCTGTGCAGCCTGCTCTGGGGGACCCTGCTCTAGCAGGGGGTGGGACGGGGTGGGCTCCAGAGGGCCCTTCCAGCCCCCACCATGCTGAGATTCTGTGACCACCCAGTTTAATTCCAGACAATTAATAAACCCCATCATTTCTTGTATAAGCCATGGTTAGCCCACGCATGTCACAAATACCAGCATTGCTGAGATTAAGAGTTTAAGGAGATTTGAAAAGGATTAAATAGTTCTATGGGTAATAAGAATATTCAGTTATTGATTAAGCAGGGTGAATTTACCGAAGGAACCCAAAATGCTTTTGTCTCAGAGTAGAACCATACCCCTGAAGGCTGAAATTAGGAAGATTTTTACTGTGATCTATCGAATGTTTGTCCACGGTGAGGTTTTGCTATACAGAACCAGCAAAGGTGGGATGCGGGGAGCAACTCGCCAACTAGGTACAGGGTGTGGGTGAGTTGCGTAAACACTGAAATAAATGCGCAGTTGTCTGAGTACCTTGGAGAACCGGGTCATTCCAGGCAGAAATATTTTGCAATCAGGAATGTGTTTATTACTTGTCCTGCTCCTACAGGATAAGGAGATTTGGATATGGTTGGTTTGATCAGTGCTGCATTGTGCTGCATAAGAGATTCCTTTATAGGACTAGGGAAATTATCTCTGGAAAGCCTGATACCAAAACTCAGTCACATCCAGTCATCAGAAAACCTGAGCGAAGCATCTGTACAGAGGTTGAAAAGGACTCTTATATAGATACAATAGTCCATGAAGTGCTAACTAAAAAAAAAGAGAACATGCATCAAATATCACGATGTATTTAAATTAGCGGGCAAGTCTTTTTACCTAATTGATTAATTATGAAGTGGCAGGCTGCATTGGGTAAATTAATTATGGAGAAGGAAAGACAGAAGAAAGTGAAATACTGTCGCTGTTGTAGCAGTATTAATTGTTCTCCATCTGTCTGTGGAAATTAAAGTGAAATGGGAGAGACCAGATCTCCTGGAACAAGAAAAGAGATCTCAAAAGGTTGGTTCTTAATATCAGAAATAATCATTAAAATTTTGAAGGTTTCCTGAAATTCAGAAAACATGCTACTGCTAATAAGGAATAAAAAGCAAGAGCTGAAGCAAGTCAAAATGGTAAAGCCATAATTCTGTAAGATTTCAGTAGATGAGGGAAATTTTCCCAGACAGGGGACAGTGTTAGCCCAGCTCTGCATGGTCATTAACCCTCGAGCTCCTGCCAGGAGGGGTCTGGAGAGTGCGCGGAGCGATGCTGAGCTCTGCAGAGCTCACCGCCCCCCCCCCCACCAGCCAGCCTCCCCTGGGCTCCCGTGCTGGCAAGCAGGTGTTTTTTCCCTTGGATCTGCAAAAGATATTATTCAAAATGGGAGGAAAACTTAAAACTGAGAGCTGGCTTAGACACCAATAGAATACGTATTCATGCTTAATCAAAAAAGAAAAGTACAAAAGTCTTTTTTATCTTACTAAGGGACAGAGTTCAGCAGCTTACTGAGATAAATCAGTGTTAGCTTTGTTAACTTTTTCACTGTTGACCAAAATGTAAAAACAAAAAAAAGATGTTCATTGGCTGTGTAACATCTTAACCAGACAGCCTCATTAACAGAGATTATCCTATTTCTTCCTAATTGCTTCCATTCATTTAAACAACATGTCTTTAGAGACAAAAAAATTCTTTAATCAGAGAACTGAAGGGCAAAGCCCTGACTGTAATGAAACTGCATTTAATCTTCTCTTTTATTGTGATGGCCTTATGACTAGGTGGAGTTTGGGGTGTGGATACAGCTTGTGGTAAAAAGTACATGACAACTTGTTCACAAATTTTTTGGTTCACATGCTACAAGAATAGGCTTTTTTAAAAATGTAAAGCAGCTCAGCATGGTGTTCAGCAGCCGTGCTTCCTCTGCGAGTGGAGAGCACTGCCCCCACTGGAGGTGATTTGGGGGTGCTTCTGCTTTTATACTGTCCCAAGGGCTAAATTTGCAAATGGGGTTTCTAAGTTGGAATTTACAAATGTGTACCTCATTTACAAATTTTTTGCTTACAGCTCATAGGGAGCTGAAGGCAGTCTTTACTTATCCTTGGGAATGCAGTTATCCTATGGGAATCCAAGGGTTTGGTTGATGCTGGCCTCCTCGTTGCCTTTTCAGTTCCTGCCCTGATTTTCCGTGGCTGTTGAGAGCCACTAGTGAGCCATGCTCGTCACCTTGACAAATCCACGGTGCAAGATAAACCTGATTATGGAGATTTACATAAACAGATCTGTAGAGGCTTTTCATTCTCCCAGATTTTTGATATCACTCCTCGACATCATGCCTTGTTGGTGGTGTTAGTATTTAAGCACTATGTCAGAGGAGAACGGCCCTGGGAAGTTTCCCTGGGACTAAAGGGTGCCTGAAGACATGGGTGTGGGACAAAGAGCTTTTCTCTCCTACTAGATTAAAGGAGAAAAATCAAAATTTTAAAATAAGTTTATGGTTTTTTTCTGGCTAATCATTACATCTATATACCTAGCAGAGAGCTGCTTAGCAAATAGTCTTAAAGCTGTATACCAGGTTTCCATTTTGTTGATGTGTTCACACACATCATGTATAGTCTTTCCTAAGTAGCACAGCAAAGGTACCTAAACAGCTTCCAAAAAGATTTGGGGTTTCTATTCAAGAAAAAACTCTTTACCTGGGATATATTTACTAATCCCATAATCCTGTGACAAAAACATTGATGCTATGAGTAAAAAATGGCAATTGCTCTATATGATGGAGAAAGTTAGAGAAAACATGGAACAATAAAATAATTTAAAATCAAAACAGCCAGGAGGCAAGAAAGATGCAGTTGTGTTCCCCAGCTGTGTTAGTTTACAAACTGGTCATTACCCTCTGGCCCACTATTCCACAGTGAACACTAGAATATGAAAATCAGAAAATTATTTTTCCTAAGGTATGAAAAGAGATGCAAGGCATTTAATCCTTCTGAAGTGAGCGAAGGATAAGACTACGTTCCCCAGCAAGTGCAGCTCAGCTGTATTGCAGTGACAGCAATTGTGCAGAGCTATTTTGTCCATAGAGTCCCTCTATTACATATAAAATAGAAACCTGAAGCCCTCTAGGGCAAGATCTAGTACTCTGCCCCTTCACCTGGGTGCTGCAATGGGGTACTTTGACCTAAAATGCTGCATTCAGGAAAGGAAGTATCAGTTATGCAAGCTAATACATATGTGTTGCTATTTAAAAGGAAATAAAATTTCTGCATAATAATACTCAGTCTCCGGAAGAATATCAGAGGAGATTATGGCTCAGCTTGCTATACTTTATTCTTCCAGTTTCTGAAGTTACACAGAAGGGAATGATTGAAAGACAGGAGAGTTAAATCCCTCTAGGACTCGCAAGACACCAGCCCTGATGGTTGTAGTTTTAATTCTCTTTTGGACAGAGATGCAGCATGAAAAAGATGCATGTTGGTTAAAGACAAGGAGTTATGACACCAACAGATGTGCGGTATAACTCATAGTGGTCAGTTTGGTCAAATTGCTACGGAATTCTCATATAAACAACAGAAGGCAGGCAATTTACTTATAATTTCAATCAGAGCAAAAGTTCCCTTAAAATCAGAATTCTTCTGAACATTGGAAATGCATTTGATTTCTAAACAGTGCTGCTGTGTTTAATATGTTCACACTAACTGGTTTTCTTGGGGTATGTGTGTACACATGCAAGTTTGGTGGCCTTTTCTAATAGGGTTGTGCTCAAGATTACAACAAATAGCACACTTCAAAAGTGGCTGAAAAGCCGAGCCTGCAATTTTTCTCTGCAGTGGCTGAACAGGAGTTTTTCATTTCATACATCATTTACAACTTGCTGCAGTGATTCTACAAAGTCAGTACACATCCTCCAGACTAAGCAAAGAGAAGAAGTAAATAGAGTTGTTGTTTTTTTGTTTGGCTAGTTGTTTTTTTTAAGATATCTGTTGTCATCATTATGCATGTTTGGCACCAATTATATTTTACTATGCCTCACCAAGTTGCCCAGAGCACTGTGTGGCACTTGGAGATAGAATCCAGCTCATTAAATGTCTAAAGTCAGTCTTGTAATTGCACCTTTTCCCATTGCATGTATATGTACCTGCCAGCCTGCCGTGAACCGGGGAGAATGGCAGGTCTATCTGTCCAAAGTCACTTGTCCCCTATCTCACACATGCACAGCAAACCTGCTTCTTTCTCATGTGCCTTCACCATGTTTTGGCTTGACTGTCTTCTCCCTTTCCTTGTGTAGGATACTGCGAGGTACTAGTGTCATTGATGATTTTATAGGTTTTATTTTACTGACTTTGGTGGCAGCGAGAAAACTGGAGAGGATTCCTGGGTTTACCTGTGATGAAGTTTTCTTTGAAAACTGTTCATCCTTCTAAAAACCCAACTTGAGATTTTTTTAGCAGCTGTGTGTCTTTGTAAGGAGCTTTCAGCAAACTACGTCTTAAAGCACCTAAAACAGGCACTATATTTTCCTTCCATAATTTGCATGTTGCAGCAACAGAGCTTAAAGGTTATCTACTTTTGGGGATCTGGTTTAGGTGATTCCAATAATTATGAAGGTACAATGTTTGACAATCCATTTTAACCTTTGATCCGCAAAATGAGGCTGGATTTTTTAGAAGAGTGCTCTCAAGATTTTTCTCTTGACAGTGGCATGAGAATCTATAGAATTGTTTAGGTTCAAAGAGACCTTTAAGATCAAGTCCAGCTGAGAAGGAAGCAGTGTCCATCTCTTCGTGTCTCAGAATTGCTCTTGCACAATGGAGACTGAAGGAAAAAGGATACAGTATACAGTTTCAATAATTTTAAAATCTAAAGTATTCCCATCCTGTTTGCTGTTGCAGCCCTGTGCTCCCCTTTTTCACCCAGCTTGTGGCTGTTTTTTTGCCTGCTCCTGGGAACTGCCTTTAGTTTCCGCTTTCTTATTACTGGGAAGATCAGAGTCTGTCCTCAAATGAAATGGCACTATTATTATTATTATTATTATTATTATTATTATTATTATTATCATCATCATCATCATCATCATCATCATCATCATCATCATCTCTGACTCCAACACATCTAGATACCATTACTGTCAAATTATACAGATTTTAATAAGTTGGCCAGTTTTCAGCATTCCTTTTATCAGATTTAGTTGAACTTTAACTTCAGTCGTTTAAGATTTGATTATTACTTTCAGGGCATGTTAAAGTGGGTAGTAATTATATCTGTGTAGTACAATATAGGAATCTTGATGGATTTTTAAGACAATTTCCCAGTTTCCCCACTTTAATTAAAGAATTACTCTAAAACTATCTAAGAGGCTATTATCTTTGAGTGGTGATTTAGTATTTTGACCCTTCTTCATGCGAGCAATAAATTATTTGGAAGGCAAACATTTGCAGGTAAGCAAGGAAGTGAAGCAGGTTGAATCGTTGCTCAGAAATGGAGCAGAAATTAAAAGAATTGTGAACTGATTGCAGTGAAATTGTCTGCTTGATTGCCTTTCTTCTGTGTGGCTGAGAATTGCAATAAAACTGGGAATACAGCAAAGATTAATGGCTTTGCAATGTTAGCTTTCTCGTAAAAGTGGATGAGTCTTTGGACAGATAGACTCATTCATGTTTTCACCTGAGGAGAACTTTACTGAAAGGTTATCTACAGAAGAGATAAAAATTAATAAAGCTGTAACATAGCCAGTGCTTTAAGCCTACTAAAACAAAGGGCAAGTCTGGTCTGAGTCCAGCTGTGGCTGCGGCTCATGTAGAGATACCAAAACTGCTGCCAGCTGTGCTGGTTTAGCTTGATGCTTGGGAGGCTGGGGTCTTGCTCTACATTATCTTGAACCCACCCTTGCAGACTGATACAGATTTGCTACCAGCAGACTTCCACTACCTCCATCCAGGAATGCGCTGGGGTCCCCTTTTTTTACTGGACACGTAGAAAACTACCAGGATCTGGCAGCGTCTGCCTTGTGGGACTGTGTCCTGGCCTTATCTTAACTGGACAGCTAGGGATGGTGACACACGCCACATCAGTTAGTGGTATGTGGCCATGTTATTTTCCCAGTTTTCTGTCCTCATGTCATTGTTCAAGTGTAATCTGAAGCTTAAATGATTTGCAGAAGGACGAAAGTAAAACTGGATATTAATCAGTAAGGAAAGCCATGCCTGGAGTTTGGTAAAATAAGGTGCAGGGTCTTGGACATCTCACCAAAAATTTGGGTGGGATTTGGAACAACTCAGGGTACAGAGTGAATAAATCAAAAGATTGCAGTATCTCAGTGTTTCCATGGTCTTTCAGCCTTGACTTAATAGACTGCATTAAAACTAGGATGATGATGATGGTGTTGTAGACTGCGTTATTTATTCACAGGCTGGCAAACCCAGACTTATTTATTCAGTTCATAGGCCATTAATTCATGATCATTCCAAGAATATAACTGGATTTAACACTGAAGTGAATTTTGCAGCCTGTGTAAGAAAATACATTCATTGCTATAGTTAAATGGAAGGTTTCCTATTGAACAAATACATTTCTGTTGTTAATGAAATGTTATATGCAGAATTTTAAGAATAGATACACACTGATTTTAATACTAGGATAAAACTTTTAAAATAATAAATTTTCAAAAGAATCCTATACTTCTAACATCAAATCAGAATATAGAAGTATTAAAACACCAAAATTTGTGATAATATTTGTTAAGTGTTAAAACCTGAGTAGTTTTGAAATAGACTTTACTCATACATGTTGGCCTGTGAGATCCAGAAGGTATGTGAGTAGCAGACAGTCCATTAGCTACAAAAAATGTGTCTTGGGTTTTTAAATATACATTTTTTTTTATTTAGGAAAACAAAACAAAAAAGTCTGCATGTTCTGATCTGTATCCTTTTTTTTTGTATGTCAGGGATAAATGGATCCATGGATCCCTCAAAATTGGGAGAACTTGTCCAATGATGTTATTTTTCCTCATTTGAAAAAGCTAATCTGAAGAAAATTCAATTAATAGAAAAGTTTTTCAAAGCTCTCTTAATTTTTATTTTTTTAATGTGTGTGCTTGGGAGGCGGTATAACATGATGCATTTCATTCATCTTCCATCTGCATTAGAAATGCAGCTGTTAGTGTTTAGACCCACTGGATTTTAACAGACCTTAAGAATTGGGGAGAACACTGAATGAAGGATGACTAGAATGCTAGTAGGTTAAATCATCTTTACATTTCTTTGCCTTGAAAAGGAGGGCCTGCTTTTCATTTCCTAGTGTTCTGTTCTACTCTTTACGTACACCTTGTAGTAGAGACCTTGCTTTGCCTTTAGGCTTGACCACTGTAGTTCCCAGAACATTCTGAAAACCAGTAATGATTTTAGGCTTTTTAGCTTCACTTGTTCTGAAAATCACTACATAATATTTGTGGTTTAGGGGAAACTATGAAATGGACATACGGCCCTCCTGCTGGGACGAATGACATGCTAAGAATACTTCAGGAAATTAAATGGAATATTTATTTCTGGTTTTAATCTATACAAATTTATCATGATGTTATCTTTGGGAAACTGGTGTTTTGTTAGCCTAAGTGATAAGACAGACAAGAGGAAAAAAAATATTTTTTGTTTTGTATTGAATACCTTCACTGTGTTTCCTAACTGCTCTCTCCAGAGTTCTGTGTTTAATCCCTTTTGCAATTTTTTCTTAAACATATGAACTGTGCTGATTGCTGTATTTTGAAGCTTTCTACACCACAGAGAACTCTGTGTCCATCTGAATTTCTAGCAAATAAGAGACCAATATTATCGTTAAAGTAGGTGATAAACAGACTAAGAACCATGACTCATTATCAGTTTTTCATGGATAACTCAACTATCTCATCACTGGAAAAGTCCAAATAGCTTTTGTCTGTATCACATCTCAAAAAGCAGAATGAAGCCATGAGTTTCTTGTACCAATGACAGCATTTGCTATTAACCATACTGAAAATTAGTGGCCCTCAAAATTTTAGGGTTAGCTTCCATAAGGTCATAGAACTGGTTCAGGGGGAAATCTTAATCAGTGGGTCATTACGGCCTGGAAAACAACATGATACAGAACTTGCTAATGTGACTGAATGGCTACTCGCTAGTGTGTTTAGATTGGCATTTCTGAGCAAAAAGAATCAGAAGAAAGAGATCAGGCAGCTTTTCCGGTAGTGTTTATTTGCAGTAAGTGTGCATTGGTACCAGCATGAAAAAAAGATGTGCTTTCATGCAAAGTTTCAGAAACGCTGAAGAAAAGATACTTCATTGGGCACTTATCACCTGTCCATCCAGGGGCTGTTTGAGAGATAATTTACATGTCCTGTTCTCTGCATTGATTTGTTAGGAGGAAAGTTATAATCATGAAGAACCCACAGTTCCTGTTCACTGAAAAAAGAATCAAGTAAAATCTTGACTGCTTAAGTGAGTAACAGCTTTTCTTAATATCTGAAACAATGAAGAATACAGGTTTTTGAACTGTTTTACTGTTTTAAATTAATAACTTCACATCTGCTTAAAAAGATAACACTGTCCTGAATAAAGCACGACTTTCTAGCTTTGTATAATGACTTTTTCAGATGATATTACAGAGAGCCATAGAATAGGAGATGAACCTTAATTAATACTCTTTCAATTACAATATATTTCACTGCCATATTCTTCTAATATTCATGAACTAGTGAGGAGCTGGTTATAAATCTAATGACTAGGAAACTAAAGGAATATGAGAGTGCAACTCCATCTCCTCCCAGAGAAGACAACTATTTAATTCCTACCTTCCATGCATTATTCAAATCTTTGCTTTTAAAAGTATAGACAGCGATCCAAATCCTGCCATCGCTGATATACAGAAAATGCATAACTATTAACATTTCATTGGAAGTTCATTTCGGTTTTGTTCAAGTTGCTTGATGGGAAATGTAGTCTTGTGCGGATTATTTTCTGGGGCAATACACAGCTGCTTTTGGCCATTTCTTTTTGCAGATGTTGTAATGACTATGTGTTATAGCAGCTTTAGTGATGGTGAGTTTTAAGCTCTTTGAGAACCAGAACTTAGGTTGCTAATATTGCGGTTGGCAGGAGACCTGGTGGTACCAGGCTGTGCTGCTGTTTGTTGTGAGATAATGCTCTTGCTTGTTTAAATTGAAAAAAAGAAGTCATAAAAGAGATGGAATTAGTTTTTACCCAGCATGTTGGAAGGGGTCAGTGCCCCATATTCTTCCTTTTGAGGTGGAGTTCTGATACTTCAGCTTTTAGCTCTGTGTGTGTGTGTGTGTAACCTGTTGACCTCCACTCACAATGCTTTACCCGCCGCCTCTGACCCTGCTCTGACTAGCTTGCAGCTGATTATGGTGGAACCCAAAACAGGCCATGCTTGACCCTGAACTAAGAGATAGATTGCTGGATTTGAGAGAGTCAGAGAAAGCTTTGCTCTAGACTGTGTACAGGATGAAATAAAAATAAAATAATCTTTTCTCAGAAAATTGCTACAGTGACTTAGCAAGACATAAATTTGATTGTTACTGTTTATTTTTTTTTTTCCTACCCAAGGCTAATGGCATTGAGTTGATGTAGCTGGCTTCATATAGTGCCTATTCAGGATACTGACCTCAGACCATGCTGGCTAACCTTTGAAGGCCACTGCTGTTGGCTGGTCCTTGCCACCATCACTGCCAGCCCCCAAGAAGTGCAGTCCTTCTTCTGGGATAACTCACAGGATAATAGCCATTTCCCTGGAAAGGCTTCTCATGCATAAGCATATTATCAGGTTCACACATTTGAGATAAAAATCACGTTTAATAAAAGCTGGCAAGGCAAACAACAGTATGTACAGTTGTTTTAATTAGCAGCTTTCCTTTGCTATTGCATTTGAAATATAAGATAGGAGAGTGCAGTCATAAAACAGAATGACTTTTGAAAATGATTATTTGAAAAATATTTTTTAACAATAAATAAATCAAAAATCATGTCCACAGCTCCTGCAGTTTAAAAATAACAGCTGACAAAGGAAATAAATCTTGATAGTAACATATAAGTGTGAAAGAAACCACTTTTCAGTTGACTACTCCAAAAGTCATTAACTAGCAATGTGCTGACAACATAGGAAAAATAACCTCACAGAGACTTTTAGTAGTTTTCCTAGTGAGTTTCAGGTAATGTCAAAGTCAGTTTAGGAATTTAATGCAATAATTATATCCTTAATTATTTCATATTACATTATCTGGGTGTTTTTTGTTGACTAGTTCACAAAATTTAAAACTCACCATTCATCCCAAACATTAAGTGCCAATTACTTTCATAATGAAAATTGATCCTACTTGTAATTTAAGATCAAACCAATTACCATGCTCCTGAGGTTAACAGGATTTTTGATATTATTAAATAGACACTATATTCTAAATTCTTTCCTCACTTCCAAGTTTACTTGAATAGCCTATTCTTTGAACAACTACACGCAGAAAACTACTTTCTCAGCAAAGATCGCCTGACCCTGTGATTAAATCAGGACCATCGACCATTGCCTGGACTGGCAAGCAGCAGTCAATACCTGCTCCAAGTAGACAGTGATGCACTTTGATGGAGCTGAAGTGATGCAACAAAGTGGAAGCTGATTCATTATCTGGATAGATAGATAACCTTTTAGTTGGTGCATTTTATCTATGTCTATTTATGAGGTGGACAACGAATAGTAAAAACCACAGCTATTTATTTGTAGTGTTTTGGGACAGCTCCATAATGACTGGAGCATGAGTGAGTGATGCTGCATCATCTCAAGATGATACAAACAAGATGAGAAATTCCCTTCCTGCTGGCCACTCTTTAATAACATTAGCTGTGCATTCCCTAGAATAAATCATATTTTTTTTATCAAGAAGGGAATATTTTTCAGCAAAGGAAACACTGAATTCCTCAAATAATTTTTATGTAATGGTGTTGTTGGTTTTTTTTTTTTTTAATAAAAGTGTCTCTAACCCTTTTCAGGAATTATGTGCACTTGTACTTGAGCATTTGGGGGCTCAGACCTTCAACATCCAGCATGTTGCATCTTTCATAAGTCAGCAGTGATGGGGTCTGAGTCAAATTCTTCTATCATTTATTACTTTTTCAAGTGTTCCTGTTATTAAAGGACACAATCATTAATTCTGGCTCGCTTTTACTACTTCCAAAGAAAGAAAACATTAAATTTGATAAGATGATAAGATTTAAGTCCAAGATGTGACTGGACAATAATAGATGATCTTATCTAGGCTCCCTTTCCCATGAAAGGCTAGACCAGATGATCTTTTGAGGTCCCTTCCAACCCAGGCATGCAAGCTTTAAAAAGAAGGAAAAAATATGTTTGGACATAGGAAATAATACCTAAACCATCTTATTCTTCTGTGATCAAGTCCACTTTCTTTGCTGTTTAACCTCAAGGGAAGGGTTTCCAGGAGAGACTTCTCAAACACCAGGGAAACCAGGATTTGTCAGATTTATCTCATTTTGGGTTCTTGGTACTTGTCTGACAGGTGACAGCATGCAGATGCTGCTGCTGCACTCCCAGGTGGGAGGGACACAACAGGATCTCTGCAGACCCCTTGAATTCCAAGTGCATTTCCCCGTCAGTTTGGAATAACCAGATTCCCTGATACTTAATTTCTTATTTTATTTTTTTAAAAAAGCTTATTTGTCCAGCTTAAGGGGATGAGCCAAAACACAGCTTTCCCAGAGGAATGAGTCAAAATATCTCCCCACTGTGTGCCTATTTGAATTAATCTACCATCATGACTTGTACTTCAATAAGCATATCACAGAATCACAGAATGGTTTGTGTTGGAAGGGACCTTAAAGCCCACCCAGTCCCACCCCGTGCCCTGGGCAGGGCCCCCTCCCCCCAGCCCAGGCTGCTCCCAGCCCCATCCAGCCTGGCCTTGAGCACTGCCAGGGATGGGGCACCCACAGCTGCTCTGGGCAGCCTGGGCCAGCGCCTCGCCGCCCTCACGGGGAGCAATTTCTGCCTCACAGCTCATCTACATCTCCCCTCTCTCAGTTTAAAGCCATTCCCCTTTATCCTGTCACTACATGCCCCTGTAAGAAGCTCCTTCTCCAGTTTTCTTGTTGTTCCTTTTGGGTGCTGGGAGCTGCTCTAAGGTCTCCCCAAAGCCTTCTCCTCCCTAGGCTGAACAGCCCCAACTTTCCCAGCCTGTCCTCATTTGTTAGGATTTATAATTATTGTTATAAATATGGTTAAGATGATTATGCTGGGCAATATAAATCAGTTAACAATAAAGAAAGTTGATTGCTTAATTAAATATAATACTGTAAGGAGTTTTCTATTATTATTTTTTAAATATAATTGAATATATATGTTTACAGTGATGCTATTTCTTTTATTTAAAGAGAAAAAAGGGTTATAAAATGTTATGGTTATTTCAGCTGTCTTCCCCGGGGGGAAAAAAAAAAAAAAAGTGATTTGACTCTTCATGTCAAGGTTCACTAACGTGGAGGCAATCTTTGAGCTATTATTGAAGATATGATAATTTCATTGCTATAAAGCTAACTGTTTAACTGTTATAATGCCCTGTCCCCAGTAAATTGTAAATCAAACCTTTGAAATTCACTGTCTCCCTGTGACACAGATACCAGTGTTTTGTAATTGCAGTACAAATTGCTTTCCAAGGAGATCGTGTTAAGCTCTTGATTTCTTCCGTGACATTCCTGGAGAGGTGAAGTTCTTTATACTTATCATTAAAACTCAGCGATCTATACAAATCACTTCCCAGTGTGGCACTCACCCTGTTACTCCAAGACAGATAACTGGTGCATCCTGGATGAGCTTCAGCTTGCGTCTGGGTGACAGATAAGAAATTCCGTTGGACAAGTTTCTGCTGTGATAGACAGAAGTAATATCTCTGGCAGCAGGAGTACTCTACCCCTTCAGCCTCTATAAAGTTAACACTTTTGGAGGAAACAGTTTTTATGCAAAAGGAGATTCACAAGAATGTCTTGGGAAATCCTCCACCACGTGCTCCCATATGGAGTTAATGTCTCAGGTGCAGGCAGAAACCTGCTGCAGATGAGCTGACATTTAAACCTTGACCCAGAAACATAGATATGACCTGGAGTTGTTTTGCTGAACTTTTAGGGAGCGAAGCTGATTTAATTCAAAATCAGAGCTTTCATAGGGAAAGTTCTGTATTGGTAAAATTGTCCACCTGTATTTGGCAGAGGAAAGAGGGGAGGGTAGCTCCGGTAACTCCCTGGGTAAAGCTGCTCTTCAGCATCACTCATCTGGAAAGTTAAGACTGAAAATTGTTCTGATTGGCCCAGACTTATTTTGTTTTCATGTCTTCTTTGAGATATGGCAGTGGAAAACAGTGAAATCAAGACAATAACCAATATGGGAAAATGTAATCCACCTCTACTCTCACTGGGTGCTTTTTTGTCTTTTTATACCTGGAGTTGCACTCTGACTCCAGTGGACCCAAAGCAAGCCAAGAAGTTTGAGCTGCCTAGCGTGTCCCTTCCTGGGGCCCTGCTTGCTGTGTGTGTTCACCTGAAAGCAGAGGACACTTTTGGTTCTTGGGGTAATTTTGAGGATTGGTGGCACTTTCCCATGGTACATAGATAATTCTCAGGCGTTCAGTAAGCATTGGTATTTTCACCTGGAAAAGAAGCTAGGTGTGATAAAAATGAGATGTTGAGCTCTTTTGCTCTTACACACTGGCCAATATGTTAACGTCTTAATGTGGAGGCAGTGCAGGTAGGGAATATAACTTTAGGACTGAAGGGTCAAAACTTTAAAAATTAATTCAGGACCTTATAATTAATGAAAGTACTAATCCAGCACATCATTGCTGCATTTGAGTTTAAAGGAATTTGAGACATCGTGTTCTCATGGGGAAGCACATCCCCCAGTGAGGATAAACATTTAGGAGCTGGAAAAATAACCTGTGGGTTTTCAGCTTTTTGAGTCACATTGGGATGTCTGTAGTATCTCTTTCAGGTAGGGAAATTATTTCTAGTTTTGTCTTCCAAAAAGAATTTTGTACCCATATCATCAGAGGAGGCTTTAGAAAAATAGAAAGGAGCAAGAAGCCAAGCTCTCCTGACTCAGAGCTCAGTTTTTAGGGCTACGCAAAGGGAAGGTCCCTGTGCACCAGGGATGCAGGCAGAACAGTTCAGAAAAATACTTCTTTGTATTTGCATTGCAGCTCATAGGTACCTAAGAAAGCTGTTGCATAGCCATGATGTTTCCTCATATGATCAAATCTTAGATAAAACTTAGATATTCAAGAAGGTAGCTACTGTGGGTTTTTTTCTCTTTTTATATAGTGTAGTTTTTTTTAACTTCTGGCACTTAATCTTTTATGTTGTCAGGACTATGGTTGTTCTTACATAATGAGGTAGAGCAAAATGGCAGAAACTGTCTCTGCTAATAATAATAATAATGATATTTGTTCTATCCCTCTGTGTGTGTAGAATGACTGCAAAATTAAATGCAGTGTAGGCAGGAAGCAAAACTGGCTTTGCATTTGATCTACTTATAAAATAACATGCTCTTCCCTTTTAGAAAACACAAGCTAATCTGCCATAGGTAAAATGTTTTGTTTTTCCTTTTTCTAGGACAGGCAAAACAGTGGACTTGAATACAGACACTGCTTGGGAATGAGTCTGTGGTCAACATGCCAGTGCTGATGACAAAGGCTGTTATTCAAAAACAGCTTTGCACTGCAGTTTGCAGGAGTTGGAATTCAGTACTTAGATGACGCTCCAGATCATTTTGATATCAGGGAACAAATTTGGGTCAGTACTGTCTGATTTACTGCTGAAATACTTTGCTGCATTGTAGAGTACCTAAAGCTTCTTTCATAAGGGTACAACAACCAATTGAAAAATGTTGTTATAAGATAGGCACTTTACACCCCCCTATTAAGAGATAAATTCCTGTCAGATGCTTTTCACACTCAGAAATGCTTTCAATACTCAGGAGCTTTGAAAAAGATCAACAGGTATCATGGGAAGGGTGAAATTAGGGAATGGTGACACAAGACATGCCATCAGCATTGTGAGACCCCCCTGCATCGCTGTGTCCAGCTCTGGGCCCCCCAACATAAGGAGGACATGGGCCTGTTGGAGCGAGCCCAGAGGAGGCCACGGAGGTGGTCAGGGGGCTGGAGCCCCTCTGCCATGGAGCCGGGCTGGGAGAGCTGGGGCTGCTCAGCCTGGGGAGGAGAAGGCTCCGGGGAGACCTTAGAGCAGCTCCCAGCACCTACAGGGGCCGGCAAGAAGCTGGAGAGGGGCTTTGTACGTGGGCACGTGGTGACAGGCCAAGGGGGAATGGCCTTAAGCTGAGAGAGGGGAGATGCAGATGAGCTGTGAGGCAGAAATTGTTCCCCGTGAGGGCGGCGAGGCGCTGGCCCAGGCTGCCCAGAGCAGCTGTGGGTGCCCCATCCCTGGCAGTGCTCAAGGCCAGGCTGGATGGGGCTGGGAGCAGCCTGGGCTGGGGGGAGGGGGCCCTGCCCAGGGCAGGGGGTGGGACTGGGTGGGCTTCAAGGTCCCTTCCACACCAAACCATTCTATAACTGTGCCCGGATGTGCAGGCTGCCAATGCTCCTCAACAGGCAGGGACAGAGACCCAGGGACAGGGAGTCTGGGTGAAAAACCTTAAATAAATTAAAGTTAGATCTAGTAAGAGATTAAGGAAAGAGAGACAGAGTGCTCGTTGATTTACCATCTATACGCTTTACTGCAGCTTTGGTGGTACCTGGAGTTTGTAGGGCAAGGTAAGATATGTATCTCCAAAGTCATATAAAGAAGAGTAGAAAAATATAAAGAGTGTAATTTACTCGTTCAAAGTTCAGAAACCGATGGGCACCAATCAGTAGGGGCGCAGGCAGAAAGCCCCCTCTGCCTCCTGCCTGGGGAGCAGCATGGAGCAGGTGGGTGTGAGTTCACTAAGACTCACTCCTCGCACCCCGGGGGGAGCTAAGAACCAGCTTTTTACCATACCTCAAAAAGAAGGACAAAGAACAAACCATATAAATAATGAGTCCCAGTCTCTTGTTTCCCTTCTTGCACCTTCTGAAATACTTTTCCTATCTTTCCCAGCTCACCTTCTAACATTATTTTTCTGATGGAAGGAGGAAAAGGAAACTGAGAGGTGTCTTGTTGGGAGCAGACAACTTGCATGAAGAGCATGGGAAATCCAACACTTCCCTCCCTGGCTCCCCTAAACGAAGAGAAGAGAAGGGAAGAGAAGGGAAGGGAAGGGAAGGGAAGGGAAGGGAAGGGAAGGGAAGGGAAGGGAAGGGAAGGGAAGGGAAGGGAAGGGAAGGGAAGGGAAGGGAAGGGAAGGGAAGGGAAGGGAAGGGAAGGGAAGGGAAGGGCCATGCATTTTCTGAAACGACAGTCCTAAGTACTGTCTCACAAGAGATATGAAATAACAGTTTGATGTGTATTGTCTAAGGAGGGGAGGTTCTGTGACACAGTATTTTAACTGCCCCTGCTTTGCTCATCTCCCACGAGCTGTGGTGTTTGACTGGGGCTGTGGCAAGCAGCAAACTCTAGACACTATGGTTTAGCACATAAACAAGTACAGTATCATTTCCTATGTAAATAAAATTATAGTAATGAATTACTCATATTCTAGGCTAAAGTATGAATTCAAAAGATATGAAAGTATATAATGCATCTTTCTGAAGATGTTTTAGAATATTTATGAAAACAATTCATAAAATTAAATCCCATTAGCTCTAGATTAGCACTTGACATTTGTCAGACTAATAACTTTTCTTTGCTAGAGGGGACACCCTGACTTTCAATAATGCTTAATGGGTTTTCTTCCTGATATCTTTTTGGCAGTGTTATTTTTATTCTTACTTATACAAATGACACTGATCTGACAGGATTGCATTTTTATCTGGGATGCAATCTTTAATCTGCCCTTTTCTGCCAGCTATATACATGCACATGTACAGTTGGCATTTCCAGCTAAACTACTTGTGTATTTTGTGTGCTCAACAGTCAGCTTAAACATGACAATTCACACCCATTAATAATAGCTAAATCATATATTTTTATGTCAATGCTGACAAAGTTCTTTATATGGTTACCTGTGTGTTTGGAAGGGAAGATTGCCTTGGTGTGATTAATATATCACAAATATTTATGAACCGTATCCACTGGGCTGTCATACTCTATACCAGAGACAATTTTTATAGACATTTTTTAAGATACATATCTTACTTCCATGGGCAAACAAAATGCAGGAAGTAGTAACAGCTACATCAAACAGGTATTTTTTCTCACTTGATTTAAATGTTGTAATAGAACAAGCTTCAGCCTTGCAGATAGAAAAAACTTCGATGTTTGTGAGTGTCAGATCAATACAGTATCTTTAAATTACACTAAGTTGTCTTAGCTGGAAATGAGAATCTGAGAAGAGTATCTTTACCACAGCCTGGTATACACCTATGTTTCCACCCTGCAGGTTCCTGATTGCACGGTACCAATGATTAGAAAGCATCAGCTAATAAGAATGTCCTTACTAGATACTTAAATTTGTTATCTTAATTACTGTAGAGTTTTTCCCTTGCTATAACCTACTCCTTTACCCTCAGTCTCCTACCTAGTCACCTAGGCTGAATCTACAGACAGGAAGCACTCCCATCGTACATGACATGCATATTTTCATAACTTGTCAATAGAAAGTGGAATTACATTATTTACCTTGCCTTTCGGGTCTTTCTGCTTGGTCATTGAAGAAATGCTCATTTTCACCTGGGAGCATATTATTTACATGAGTGATTGCACTGACTTTGGACACAAAGGTAAAAAAATGCATCTGAGTTCTCACAAAAGGGCTGGAAACTGTAAGTGGACTAGCAGTAGGCAAAATCTCGCACTCAAGGCAGTAAAAAGTGTGCCTCTGTGTACATGCTCCAGCATCAGCACTTTCTCCTCTGGCTTAAAACCAGCTCTAAAATGCAGACCTGAACACTTTCCCAGGGAGAGCAGTGTCTGCCCAATGCCTTGGCTGGGTTTCCCTCCAGGTTACAGGGAAGGCAGTAAGGTTTGAAGTTTCTGATCTACCAAACGTTGAAGCTGGATTTATTTTGGCATCTAACCATAGTAGGTATGCACTGAATGTTGAATTTGTAACACATAAATAAATAGTAAACTAACCTGGCATAAATTACCTTTAAAATAATGCACTTCACTGTGAACGTGGTTTGCAGAAACTTTCTCATAGATCTTCAAAACCATCTGAACTTTGAACTTCTGTGGCCTTAAAGGATTTTAATTTAAGCAAAAGACAGGCTTAGCTAGCAACAAAACACCATAGTAAGAACTGGCCCCAGTATTGAGCCCTGGGGAACACCACTCGTGACCAGTGTCAGCTGGATGTAACTCCATTCCCCAACACTCTTTGGACCCAGCAATCCAGCTAGTTTTTTATCCAGTGAAGAGTACACCCACCCAAGCCATGAGCTGCCAGTTTCTCCAGGAAAATGCTGTGGGAGACGGTGGCTTTACTGAAGTCCAGGTAGACAACACCCAGAGCCTTTCCCCATCCACTAGGTGGGTCACCTTGTCACAGAAGGAGATCGGGTTCATCCAGCAGGACCTACCTTTCACAAACCCACCCTGGCTGGGTCTGATACCCCGCTTGTTCTGCTTGTGCCACATGGTGGCATTCAGGATGATGTGCTTCATAACCTTCTCCAGCACCGAGGTCGGGCTTACAGGTCTGTAGTTCCCCAGATCCTGCTTTCTGCCCTTGTAGATGGGTATTACATTGCCTGACCTCCAGTCAACTGGGACCTCCCTGGTTTGCTGGGAATGCTGATAAATGATTGAATGATTGATTGAAGATGATTGCACAGAACATAAAAGTTTTATTTTTCTTGAAGAATCAAAAAAGAAATAGTGTCTTATCTTCCACATCTGTAGCCTCCTTTGGGTCAAGGCTTAGCTCAAAAGCTCTTTTGTAGATATTTTCCTGTGATTCCAGTACTCTTTTGTTTGTTTTGCGTTTTTTTGGGGGGTTTGGTTTTTTTTTTCTGTCTGCAGCTTCAAAACCAGCAGCTTGCATGTGGGCTTTCTACATGCCTTTGTTTTTTTGGATAAATATATTTATCTTTAGACTGGAAAATATGATTAGTGCCACAGTCTTGCTTCATAATGAAACATAATGAATTAAGCCAACTGATTTAAAGGCAAGATGGTGGTAATTTCAGTGTATATGCAGTTCTGCAGTAGATAAGAAAAAAGGCTACGAAAGAGCAAAAAGGATAAGTTGTAGTAGATAAATTAAAATGAAAAAGATCAGTTTTTATGAAAAATAATCATTGTGTACATCATGTTTTCTTTTTTATATAGTACCTACCACTAAAAATCCACTGCTAGCTATAAGAACATTTTAATAAAGGCTATTAAAACTCATAGCTGTGATATACAGTCTTAAGTATAAAAAAATATGGGAAACATTTATAGTGCTTATTACCATTTCTGCAATAATCTTTTAAGACCTCTGGCAGGTATTTCTCCTTCATTGGGATGCTTTTATTGGAAAACAGTGTTCCTTTGAGCCTTTCCTGAGAAAAGGAGCTGGGGGTCTTATTAAACAGGGAGGTACTTAGTGAGTTGAGATGCCTTCAGCTGGGGCAGAACTTGCGCGAGGTGGGCCTGTGTGCTTCACTTGGACCCTCATCTTCCTGCTTCAGGAGTGTGCTCCCATATCCTGGCTCTGCGAAACATGAGGAGTATCTCTAGTGGACCACATAGAGGATAAAACAAGTAGGATAATCTAGATCGTATTTACTGATTAACCATTGGACTGTGGGACATTAATAGAACACATTTGACCCTTCCTTTCTCTGGGCAGCATGTGTTAATGGCTGTTTAATGGAGAAGCAGCTTTGGCTTGAAGTGCAAGCACTACTTAATGAGGTGATATGGTGAGAAATCACACAGGAGCTCCCAATAAGTGCACTGTTTGTTTCCCTCATCATTGTGGCAGTTATTGTCATCTCTGTCACATGCATTTTATTCCAGATAATGAGATCCACGGGTAGCACTTCTCTGGGTGGGAGTGCTGGGACTCCATGGGATCTCCATCTATGGCACAAAATGCCTTGGAGAAGTGCAGCAAAACGGGATTGGGGTTAGAGTTAATTAATGCCTGCAGACAATGAGACAAAGGGCAATTTGAGGTGAATATTGTCCTCTTTGTGTGTGAGAGATCCCATTGTCACAGCAAGGAAATGAGGAGGACTGAAGAGGGCATTGTCTGGCACACAGCATGCTTCCTGGCTTTAGCAAGAAGCTTTTGAAGAATTTTATAAATGTTTTTATTGTTCAGTTACTTCTGCACCTTTAATGTTTTCTCACATATTCCTCATACGGAAAAGGCACATTATTTTGTTCCAGTACTGTACAAAATTAGCCATATCTCAGGGAAAACATCTCGGGGTCAATGCAACTAGATTGATAAATATTGAATGAGTGCTGAACGTTCAGTAGCTGTAATTAAAGTTAATGGGAGGCTTGCAATTAGAAATAGGGAGAGGGGAATCATAAAAAGCAAAGCTACTCAAATTATTTATTGCAGACGTTTAGACCTTGATCATTCAGAGAACCTCATGTTTAATAGGTGTGTGCTAAGTGGCTGCTTTGGTTTTGGCTGTTGTCTGCAAAATGTTGGTTTGATGGTTATTGTTTTTTGGGGGGGTGGTGGTGTGTGGATCTGGGGAATGCATCATCTGTGACCAAACAAGGATTTCCCCACACCTTCTGGGGGCTGTATGTGAAGTGCTGGTGGTGTGGGTAGCCATAACTGGGTCCAGTTGCACCATAGCTGTTGCCTGATAGGAAGATCAAACCCTTGCTAATTATTTCTACATCAAGTGAAGTGTGTCTTTTTTTCAGCTGGTGTGGTTTTTTGATGCATCTAGTGAATACGGTGCGTTTTTTTTACTGAAGAGAGTTCTTTGAACTGAAGTTGTTGAATGTTTGTGAAACATGAGTGTATATGGGACTGCCAAGGCAGCGTTTGCAGGTGCCCCAGGGCAGGAGCAGCCCTGTAGCCTGAGAGACTGGGGCAGCTGGCAGCAAGGACAGCACACCAAAAGACTGGTTGACTTGGCAGGGGATGAATAAGATAAAAGAAAAAAGTAACAAAGATAGAATACTATTAATTGCTATGAAGTAACAATTTGCTTCCTGAACTTGTCCAAAAGCATTTTTTCCTAATTTTTTGATTAATTTCTGATGAGTTAAAGGCCAACATGTAACTTTATTGCTTCATTACTGCATAAACAGATATTAATATACTTTTAAGGGTATATTAAAGTCTTCATTTGTGTTAGGAGTTTTCTACTTGACAAGTGAAGGGATTTTTAAGCAGTGTTTTCAGTCCACATGTTGGTTTATGTTCTAGAGAAGAGTTACCAGACTCTCCATGGAGCAGATGAGAGGACTGCAGTCATTTGTTGTTAATGATAAGTTTTATTAAAGAAAGAGTTTAAGACAACTGTGTTGCATTCAGTTTAAAGCCAAAATGAAATTACAGGCCAGGCTCTAAGGAGTTTGTGGAAGAGCTGGGTCTTGAGAGGGTGGCTGAGGCCATGGGCTGATTGGGGTGGGCAACTAACCCTGCCCATGGCAGGGAGTGGGAACTAGATGATCTTTAAGGTCCCTTCCAACCCAAACCGTTCTGTGACTCTGTGAAGTGCTGAAGAAGGGGATGAAGAATCTGCCCTACATGTCAACACTCATCTGTGAAGAACCTGCCTTGGACTTCTCTCACTCTTTTGTTTACCACTCTGCTTTTGGAAATATCCATCCTGAGCTACTGTATTGATTCGGATTCATTCATTTATTTATTTCTGTAGACAGAGAGGAGCCATTCTGCTACAGGTTACCTGAGTATTTGCTGTAGCTATGGGTGGCTCACAAAGGCAGCCTGACTCTCCAGTGAGCTCTGGGAAAGATTTTGGTTTATTTCTCATTGTCCCACTTTGATTTGATTGTTAATAAATTAAACTAATTTTCCCCAAATTAAGTCTGTTTTGCCTATGACAGTAATTGGTGAGTGATCTCCCTGTCCTTATCTCGACCCATGAGCCTTCGGTTATGTTTTCTCTCCCCGGCCCAGCAGTGATAGAACAGCTTTGGTGGGCACCTGGCCTTCAGCCAGGGTCAATCTGCCACAGCTAGGAATTTTTTTTTTCACTGAAAGGGTGGTCAGGCATTGGAACAGGCTGCCCAGGAAAGTGGTGGGGTCATCATCCCTAGAGGTATTTAAAAGACGTGTAGATGTGGTGCTTAGGGACAGGGTTTAGTGATAGACCTGGCAGTGCTGGGTTAACGGTTGGACTCAATGATGTTAAAGGTCTTTTCCAACCTAAGCGATTCTCTGATTCTATGATTACAGAGGATGGCAGCAGCATGAACCTTCCCTGACATGGTCTTGAGTGGGGATTTGGGAGTTCTGGTGTGTGGAGAAAATCCATGGGTGAGACAAACGCACTGTGCCTCATGAGACCCCAGCAGCTTGTGAAGCTTGGTCTTAGCCAGTAAATCTGCTTTTGAGTTATTTGCAGTTCCAGCAACAATCCGGTTGTTAATTTCAGGACTAGGTCTCTGAACAGAGCAGTCTTTCTGGGATACATCCAGCATTGTGCAACCTGAGTGTCTGCAACCGTAACAGTTTCAGTACCTTCTGCCAAACCCTCTTACCGGCGTGGCAGGGCTTTGCCAGTGTTACTTGTGCTGCCCTTGGCTAATTTTATATCCAGATAAATACCAGACCCCCCTGCAAACCAGACCCCAAATCTCAAGTTAGGCACACACAGAAAATGAGGAAAAATATCTATTATTACCATCCCAAATTTTAATCTCTTTTCTAATAAGCATCACAATTCTGGCAATATGAATTGAGCTTTTTGTTGATTTTTAATACACCCATCTGCTGCAGTAGTCCAGGAGGAGAAATAATCACGGATGTAGGTGAGAGATCTTGTTTTGTGTTGGAAAGATGCCATAGCAAACAGAAGGATGATTGTTTGGTCTTGAGATCTGGGCTTTTGTAATCCAAAAGCCCCTCATGTTTGTTAAGCAATACAAGATTTCCATCAGCTTTTCCTATCCGGTGCACAAATCTCAGGTTCACTGGGCAGAAAACTAGTACTGGGTGCTGAAGTTTGGTATGGAATCAGATGATTTACAAGAGCAAAAGCAGAGGACAGAAATGTAAATTCATACTGTCATACGACCAGCAGGCTGGACCAAAAAATACTGATCAACTACTTCTAGGTGAAAAAAATGTTCCTTTTTAAATAAAACCAGGATTGTTACATGAGATTGAGTTTAGACATGACACAATATTCATTCTTTCCCTTAAATTTCACATCCACGTTGAAGTTATCACAGAAAGTCACAGCTTTATTTCAGCAAAATTCAAATTAATGCTATGTAGTAAAAGGATGATGTTGAAAGAACCATAAGAACATTTCCAAAGAACCTCTCTCCCACCTGCTTTTGATATATTTTGTCTGGTTTACTTTCCCAAATTTTTCTCCATGAATAGAAATCTTATACTATCGATAAATATTTATTCATGTTGACTATATGAATTGCTAATTTATATTTTTGTCAGGCTTTCATCAGCACGTGTTAGTTTATTACTTTGGTTGTGTTATTATTAACATTAGTTAACAACTCAAATGTTCTGCCTAAAATGCCACGGTTACATTTTCCCTTCTAAGAGCCATCTAAGGTATAAATCATTAAAATATGTCAAGCCAAATACATAAAGCTTATATTTTACCTCTTTGCATTTTTGGAAGGCTAAAAAGTATCTTAATAGGATTGCAAGGAACCTTTCCAACAAAAGATGTGTGCATTGTATGGGAAATATCAATTACTGAGGCAAACCAGAAATTCCCCTCTGAGGAAGCACTCGGTTGTGGATTCCCATCTCCCAGAATCTCTCATCTCTGGCAAGGGGAGGCAGCACACTGTAGTGCAGGGGGACCTTCGCATAAACACTCCCACAGTGCAATTCTTCTACTGATAATTATAAAAAGCTGAGAAAAAAAGTACAATTCAGTTTCTGGCATTGACTGGGCTGAGCAAGCGGGCATTGTCTTGTAGGTGAGTCTGGTCCAACATGCATGATTCATTCCTGTTCAAAGAATTCTACTATATATTGAGAAATTCCTCCTCAAACCTACTATTTGGAAATTAGGAGTAACTAGACAGCACTGAATCACGCTTTGTTTTTATTATGGTGTTTGAGTTTCTTTTTTTTTCCCCCTTTTGCAATTAATTTTCTATTAAATGTAAAAGGAAATGGCTGTATATAAAATTAAAATAAAGCACAAAGTCAAGGGTAGCATCAATTTGCTCACCGTCTTCCAGGAACAATTAGAAATTGCCTACTGGCTATGGATTTCCAGATATTGTCTTATTTGTCATAGTTCATAGTAATTTGATGATGAGAAAAAATTATAGTGTGGTTTTAAAAGGTGCTTTTACCAGGCCAATTTGTATGCTCAGTTCACCTGGGGGAGGGAAGGATTGCAAAATCTGGTAGATAATATCTCTGAATACCTAATAATGGAAGTTACTTTTTTAAGCAGATTCCTGGATGTACATGAATTTTTCATACTGAGTGAAACGGATATATTTTTTATCATTTTAGCATGAAAGATGGAGTTTAACTGGACTTGTTTGTCAATTGTCTGAAGAACAGTAAAGTCAGAGACCCCTGTTGGGGATGCAGCTGGCAAGAGCTGTGGGTTCTCTCACCCTCTCACAGCAGGTTTGCTTAGAACATTTCCAGGCAGGTTTGAGCATCTCAAGGATGGAGACCCCCTGACCACTCTGGGCTGCCTGCTCTAGTGTTCGACCATCCTCACAGCTGAAAGTTTTACTTATATTGAAGCTTCTTCAGGAATTGAATTTGTGCCTTCTGCCTCCTGTCATGTCACTGGGGGTCACTGAGAAGGATCTGGCTCCGTCTTCTTTACACTCCTCCACAGGTTATCCATCCAATATGTAAGATACAGATAGGGTCCCCCTGAGCCATCTTTTCTCCAGGATGAACTATCTGAGCTATCTCCCTGCTTCAGTCCTTTCATCTTCTTCATGGTTCTTTGCCAGACTAACTCCAGTAAGTCCTTGTCTCTCTTGTTCTGGGGATCCCAGAGCTGGTCCCAGTGCTCCAGATGTGCCTCACCAGTGCTGAGCAGAAGGGATGGATCTCCTCTCCTGACCTACTGGAAAAAATTGTCTCATAGACACCAGGATGATGGTGGCCTTCTCTACTGTAAGAGTGCTTTTATGTTTCATGGTCAACTTCTTGCCCACTGAGACCCCTGGGTCATTTTCTGCAGAGCTGCTTTCCAGTCAGTCAGTCCCCAGCACGTCCTAGTGCATGTTTTTTTCTCCTCCCTGGGGCAGGACCTAGCATGTCCCTTTTTTGAGCTTCATGGGTTCCTGCTGACCCATATCTCCAGCTGGTCCAGGTCCTTCTGGCTGCCAGTGCATCAGCCACTCCTTCCATCCTTGCATCATCTTCAAACTTGCTAAGGTATTGAGTGGCTCAGACATGTACAATCTATTTATACATTATGAGCATGTACAAAGAGCTCAAAAGATGGAGAGGACCAGAGTGTTGGCTAAAAAACATATATGGCAAGGCAAGATGGCTGGGCAAAATTTTCAAAAGGGATAAACCAACTTAGAAATCCGAACTGACTTTCAATGAGGCATTGCAACTAATTTTGAAACTGAGTCTTGGGTTTCTGTGTCACCTACATGGTTTTGAAGGGGTCATCTTTGACTGCTCTCACATTTTGCAGAATTTACAACCTGCATGGGACAATTTGCAGGGAAAATGAGATGCCAGTAAAATGAAAATGAAGTAAATGAACTGTAGAGAAATGTCAAGTGAATTATTTCAGAATTTTTTTCCATTTCACTTTGTTTCATCTAAAAATTTGTATCAAATGGAACCTTTAAGTTTTCATATTGTCTTAATTTTCATCTGACACAAAACAGATTAGCTAATGCTCCCAAATTAATATGCAAGAAAAGGGAAGATGGAGTTAAATAACAAATGTACACAGGAATCACCACAGAAAACGTGCCAAGAGCCATTTTTAAAAACTCTGCTTTGAGCTTTATCATCAGTTCTGTTAATAATTCATCCAAGCCTGCTTTCTGTTTGGAGGTGGCACAGTCTAGGGTATGGAGTGAGGCTTCTGCTTCTTCAGGACCACAGTTTACTCTGCCAGGAGTTGCTTTAACTCATGTCTTTGCATGTGGCTGTATGGTCCTCTGGGGACCACAGAGGTTCCAAGAGTCTTCAGTTTCTGGAGGTGACAGCACAGACCTAGAGAACAGGGGTTTTTAAATATTGACCTTGAGATATGCAGGAGATGGGCCCAAAATTACAAATGTGCGTAAGATGGGACACCCTTTCTCCCAAAGTACCAAAACTGCTCTATATTTTAAAGCTGCAGCACAACCCATTATCTTTAGGCTCTCCAGGAGAGAAGCACAGAAGGTTTCAGACCTGGAAGTAGCAGCCTTGGTTTCTCTCCTCCCAGTGTGGATCAACGTGATGCTCGTCATGTCTTGTCTGTCACAGGCAATGGCAATTATGAGTCCTCAGCACATTTTTTTAAAAAAAGTAGAGCGCCATTTATTTAGGACAAAAGCATTACTAAGCAAATATATATTGTAGCTGCACCTGTGAAGGTGCAGCTTTCCTGGACACATATCCCAACTCCCTAGTTTCCCCCAAGGTCTTGCAGGTCCTGCCCAGATTTGGTACTTGCTGGGTTTATTCCTTTTTGCGCACATTGTGTCTGTCTCTTTATGCATTTTTCCTTTGTACAGTAGGCTTCTTGAAGCAGAACAAGTGTATATATGAACATGTGGAGCAGTGATTTACATTAATTACTTCCTAAGTGAGTGGTTTGCTGAGGAAACTCTCCCACTGTGCAATGTACATAGATGCATACAGCACTCACAGTGGTGATACGTGGGTCTTTGAAGATTTCATGCTTCCTGCACCACAGTAAGATTTGTCCTGTTGCAGAGTATCAGCCTTTCAGGAACTGCTACGCTGGAAAGAAAAACAACATATGCTAGAAATGCAAACACATGTCGTTATCTCTATTAAGGGAACTGCTGATGAAAAAATACATACAGAATGAGTCCGTTATACATGCTGAGCTTGACCACCTTTATGCATCATAGGTGAAAATGAGGTATCACCACTTTGTTGATTAGTACTGAGACCATAGAAATTAGCAAACAAACAACAAAAAAGTTTGCTGTTTTCCAGAGCTGCAATATAATTCATTATTTTATCTTGTTTTTGAAGGGAGGAGAAAAAGGAAATTTAATGTCATCTAAGCAGAGAAATGGAAAGCTTCCAGAGTAGAAAAGTCACGGTTGTACTGAAAGCATTGCATGTATGCACTGATAGAGATATTTAAAGATACGTGGTCTTTTGAAGGATGGAAAGTCATTGGTCCTATGCTTTTCTGAGTCTTGAAAATGCATAACCTGGAAGTATTAGTTGCTTTTGCATAAAAATGATGTCCTCCCAGGACTGCCCAGAAAAGAGGTGTGGGTGGCTACCTCACACTGTGCTTCTGCTCTCACTATCTGATCTGCCAACAGAGACCTTTGCTATAGTATTATTATTATTATTCCAAATCTGGTATAATGTTGTGAATGCCCACCAAGCTGCTCAGCCTTCCACACCAGTAACATTTATCATCTCTGTTGCAGTTGCATTTGGCATATTGTGTGTTTCTTATTTTCCATTTGGAATAGCCAAAGGAGGCATTCCATTTTTCTTCACCCAGTGATAAGGGCAACAGGTTGTGGACTAGTTTTCTGCCAAGATTCCCACTGAAGACTCTCCTAGGTGTTTCGGATAGCCATAACATGCCCTTTGCTATGGAGGAGGTGGCATGACCACGTCAGTTGTGTGTTTTGGGACTTGGGATGGGAGGACAGGGGGGAGCCCTGACACTGATGCCCACAGGCTGTGTGGGGACAAGGTCCAGGCACCATGGAAGTGAACACCATGGTGAGTGGCAACCAGTAAGTGCCTGTCAGGAAGAAACACGTCAGATGAAGCTCATTTACTTCTTCAGAAAAGTGAGAGACCTCAAGGTCTGAGGAGCAAAGGAAGAGGTCATGGACCTTGACTCAGTGGTTTCTTAGAAAAGAGCCCCTGTGGAGCAGAGACCTCATATATCACCTCCAAGATCACTGAGCATGAGCCGTCCTGTCTCATTGTTTCCTTCTGGATAGATATTACTTTTTTCATTGATGGTAAACAAACTAGAAAATACTTCTGCTTCCTCTTAGAGAACAAGTATATCATTCTGCTTTTTTATATATTAGGAAATAAAATGTTTATTGGATGGCCTTGATCTGATGACCTTAAGGATCTTTTCCAACCTAAATGATTCTATGATTTTTCTGTCCATCACTGTTAACATTTGTTGTAAGCCCCATCTGCCAACGGGCTTAGACAACTGCTGTGGTTACTTTTGTTCCTATTGCACTAAAACACCCAAACCTGTTCTCTTCTATATTGATGTTACTGCTTCCAGAGACGTATTTTCCCTTGATGTCACTAATGATACAAGCCAGCTCTCTGTGCGTTGCAGGCTGTTTGGAAAGGTGATTTGCACCACACCTGAGAATAAGCATCCCTCCACATCACTACTGACACCACCCATGAGTGTCAGTGCTTGCTACTGTCTCTGCTTTACACCTGAGAGGCTAAATTACGATTTTCATGGACTTTTCTAATCTATATGTTCATAGATAGGTTCTAATGCACCTAATGGATGGGTTTTCTAATGACTTTGCGGTTTTAAGGACATAGATAATATGATAATATTGGAGGAGGGAAAAAATTAGAAACTGAAAAAACAAGGGTTTTAGTATCTTTTTAAAATTCTGAATAATTATAAGGGGGGAAATGCCAGTCATATTACTGTGACCCTGGTACATTCAAGCCTTGAACCTTATGTGTTCAAGGCTATGGAACCAAGGAGGTCTATAAAGTAGATTTTTAGATGTGTTTCTCTATTACTGTATTGTTTGACAAATCCATCTGCACATGACTGTCCCTCCTGACTGGATATGGCAAGTCAAAAATCAAACTGAAGAAGAGTATAATCACCTTCCCTCCCCCACATCCATTTATGTTCCACACGTTCAAAGCCTGGAGGATCAGAGCTGGAGTGTTTTTTGTTGTGTTTCAGTACTCATTGGGTTAGAGATAGAGGAGTTATTTGCTGAGGGATGGAATAGTCCTGAGGGAAGTCTCTCCTGTGGAAAGTGAATCTGTTTTGAATACCTCTATCAAAAAATGCCCACCAGACAGGTGCAAAAAGTAGTTTACATCTGTTTTCCCCAGAAACAGTCTCTGACTTGGCAATTGAGTACTGCCATGTATTCCTTCCATCCCACTGATGTCTCCGGATCTGCTGCACATTTTAGTATTTTCTCTGCCCAAGCCCTCAGTGCACAACTAAATATGCACTTTGTAACTATGACAATGTCTGAACAGAGTAATGTGGCTTCATCATGGAGAGTAAATAAAAAGCAGATGCGGACCTTGTAGATGAAAACTGCTGTCATAGTAATTCAGAGTAGGAGGTAATGGCCAGCTAAACAGAATTAAATAACTTAGCTGTTTCTTAAACTGAGAGACTAGGAAAAAAGCCATAAACTATCAAACAAACAAGAATAAGCAGGCCTAAGAAAGCTAAAAAAAAAAAAAATCCCTGTAAAAATCCCAAAGACAAAGAGCTACCATTCTCAAACTGTCACTGAAATCCGCTCCTTGCAAATAGGTCACAGGGTCCTCTGATATGGATCTCAGTGCTGGTATTCTGAAACAAAGACCTAACTAGTCCTAAAGTTTGTCCTAAAACGTTAGTCCTAAAACACTCTAAAATTAGTTAGTTAGTCCTAAAATTAGACCTGAAGTGTTAACTTAACCCATCCTTCAGTGTAACAGAAAAAATTGTAAAATAATATTTTATTTTTTTATAAAAGTATTTATTACAAGGTACTGCAAAATACAGAAGATCTGCCTTGAGAAGAGTAGGAAACACCATCAGAAACCAAACTCATGAGCTCAGTCCTTTCCTGCCTTTTAAAGGGGCTGTACCAAAGGAGCTTTCTTTTGCACAAATTCTGTTTTCCTTCTTGCTCTGTAATACAGAAGCTTTCAGTTCAGTCCAGATGCCCATTGTTATTGGTGTCCATATGACTTGGGCACTGGGTCATCTGAGCCCGTCTTTCCCTCCATGTTGAGTTAAAAGAGACTTTGCACACATTGAAGAGATGTGTGCATATCACAGGCAATAACTACTTATACTGTGAGAAAAAAATTCTGCTTGAATCAAAAAACAGAATTGCTTGGCCAGACTTTACAAGTGGGCTTAGCAGTGGAGTGCGCGGTTATTGCATTGCACCTGCTGAGATGCTGGTAAAAAAATGGTATTGCTAACTGTCTACTAGTAATTATGGAACATATTAACAGTTTCCAGTAGATGGTTTAATCGCTTCCTCCTTCAGCAAAAGAAATTTTACAAACCTCAGCCTGTTATTATTTATGACACATTTAAAGCTTTTTCAGTAATCTCAGCAGTGAATTATTGCACATGCATGGAACATGTGAAAGTCAGATGTGCTAATGTCCATCATTACGAAGCCCTATTGAATATTTGTGTTATTGCTTTTGTTGCTACAGTTTGTTTTCCCACTTGGACATTAAAATCTGAGACCAGCTATAATAATCTTTGAACAATAAAACTAAAGATAATGGCATTTAAAATGGAATTTCAGTGTAATGAGCTATAGTAACATTGTTGCTGTTTTTTCACTTGCATCTCTGTTTAGTGAACAGGTCAGATGTGTTGAGCTGCAGCAAGGCAGACTCACCGCATGTGCCAGCATTTCAGTGCTGCTGTTCTTGTCCAGACCACCAACAAAACCGATGCTTCTGCTGGCAAACTGAGGGGTCAGGAAGGCTAGAAATGGGCTGAGGTGCAGTACCTGGAATACCTAATGATGCAGTTGCCAAAACGGCTGCTTTGCACTCAAAACATCACCAGGTGAGGTGGGACACATGGAAAGAGAGCCTTGGGAGGGAGGATGGGTCAGGGATGCAGACCAGTTGGAACAATTTTGGTTTAAAGTCCCCCAGGGAAAAGGAAACTCTGTATCTAAGCAATTAATTGATGTCATGGTGGGATAAATTTACAGACCACCCATCCAGGATGAAGAGGCAGACAAAGTATTCTATAAGCAGTTGGGAGAAGTCTCACAATCAGTAGCCCTTGTTCTTGTGGGGACTTCCACTTACCAGATGTCTGCTGGAAATACAATACAGCAGAGAGGAAACAGTCCAGGAGGTTGCTGGAGAGAGACCTTCCTGACAGAGCTGGTGAGTGAGCCAACCAGGGAAGGTGCCCTGCTGGACCTGCTGTTTGTGATCAGAGAAGGACTGGTGCGTGATGTGATGGTGTGAGGCTGCCTTGGGCAGAGCGATCACGAAATGATAGGTTTGGATTCCTGGAGAAGTAAGGAGGGGCGTCAGCAGAACTTTCTGTCACCTTGAACTTCTGGAGGATAGACTTTGGCCTGTTTAGAAACCAGGTTGACAGAGTCCCTTGGGAGGCAGTCCTGAAGGACCAAGGCGTCCTTCAAGAAGGAAATCGTAAAGCCCCAGGAGCAGGCCATACCCCTGTGCTGAAAGATGAGCCAGAGGGGAAGAAGACCAGCCTGGCTGAAGAGAGAGCTTTGGCTGGAACTCAGGGGGAAAAAAAGAGTTTAGCATCTTTGGAAGAAGGGGCAGGCAACTCAGGAGGAATACCAGGATGTTGTGAGGTTATACAGGGAGAAAATTAGAAGGGTCAAAGCCTAGCTAGAGCTTAATCTGGCTACTGCTGTATAAGACAATTAAAAATGTTTCCATAAATACATTAGCAACAAAGGGAGTGCTAAGGAGAATCTCCATCATTTAATTGGTGTGGGGGAAACATTGTGACAAAGAATGAGGAAAAGGCCGAGGTACTTAATGCTGCCTTTGCCTCAGTCTTCAAGAGTAAGACCAGTCACTCTGCAGGTACCCAGCGCCATGAGCTGGTAGACAGGGACAGGGAGCAGAATGAAGCCCCCGTAATACATGGGCAAATGGTCAGTGACCGTCTACACCAGTGAGAAGGGCCAGAAAGGAGGATCTGGGGATCTGCAAGCATGTCAGCTTGACCTTGGTGCTGGAGAAGGTTATGAAGCACATCATCCTGAATGCCACCATGTGGCACAAGCAGAACAAGCGGGGTATCAGACCCAGCCAGGGTGGGTTTGTGAAAGGTAGGTCCTGCTGGATGAACCCGATCTCCTTCTGTGACAAGGTGACCCACCTAGTGGATGGGGAAAGGCTCTGGGTGTTGTCTACCTGGACTTCAGTAAAGCCACCGTCTCCCACAGCATTTTCCTGGAGAAACTGGCAGCTCATGGCTTGGGTGGGTGTACTCTTCACTGGATAAAAAACTAGCTGGATTGCTGGGTCCAAAGAGTGTTGGGGAATGGAGTTACATCCAGCTGACACTGGTCACGAGTGGTGTTCCCCAGGGCTCAATACTGGGGCCGGCTCTGTTTTATATCTTTATCAACGATCTGGACGAGGGGACCGAGTGCACCCTCAGTCAGTTTGCAGACAACACCAGGCTGGGTGGGTGATCTGCTGGGGGGCAGGGGGCTCGGCAGAGGGTCTGGGCAGGCTGGGCCGTGGGGCCGAGGCCACTTGTGTGAGGTTCAAGCAGGCTCAGCGCCAGGTCCTGCCCATGGGTCACACCAGCCCCCGCAGCGCTACGGGCGGGGGGCAGAGTGTCTGGGAAGGGCCTGGTGAGAAAGGGCCTGGGGGGGCTGGTCAACAGCCGGCTGGGCATGAGCCCCCCGTGTGCCCAGGGGGCCGAGAAGGCCAGCAGCACCCTGGCTGGTAGCCGAAGCAGCGTGGCCAGCAGGGCCAGGGCAGCGCCCGTCCCCCTGCGCTGGGCACTGGCCAGGCCGCCCCTCGAAGCCGGGCTCAGCTCTGGGCCCCTCACTCCCAGACAGACCCTGGGGGGCCGCAGCGTGTCCAGAGCCGGGCAGGGGGCTGGGCAGGGGGCTGGGGCACAGGGCTGGTGGGCAGCGGCTGGGGGAGCTGGGGGGGCTCAGGGGGGATCTGATCACTCTCTGCAGCTCCCTGACAGGGGCTGTGGGCAGGGGGGGTCGGTCTTTTTCCCCAGGTAACAAGTGACAGGACAAGAGGAAATGTTCTCAAGTTGTGCCAGGGCAGGTTTAGGTTGGGTATCAGGAAAAATTTCTTCACTGAAAGGGTGGTCAGGCATTGGAACAGGCTGCCCGGGACAGTGCTAGAGTCACCATCCTTGGAGGTGTTTAAAAGACATGTAGATCTGTCAGTTAGGGACATGGGTCAGTGGTGGACTAACACATGGGTTAATGTCAGGTTGAGGGTTGGACTTTATGATCTTAAAGGTCTTTTCCAACCTGAACAATTGTATGATTTAATTCTATATGTACTCTGAAATAAGGGATTTAATTCTGGCCATCTGTGGTGTCCCTATGTGCTCTCATCACATTCTTACATCCTATCAAGTGCAGGAGGCACCTTGGCATGGTACCACGTCATGCCATGCAGACCCGCTTCAGCCCCAAAGAACATTGTTGCCGTATTAGAAGGCCCATAGTGGGAGGAAGCCAGATGTTTCAGGTGCATGCAAAAAAAGGGGTGTGAAAAAGGGTATGTACAAGTGGAACTGCTGCACTCACCCCTCCCCTTGATGAAGTGTCCCCTTGCTGTGTGGCTGTCAGAAGCATTGAACTTGCTTAACTTCTCTGCCTCCACATGTCCATGTCTGAATTTCACTTAAGCTGTTCTACTTTTTATGGATTTTTGGCTATGCACCAGTTAGAGCAGAAACTTTGCCTGCTTGATGTAGCCTGGCAAATCAGGCCACTATATAATTACCATAGTTTTTGAAAGGCTGTGCTAAAAGGAAGTTTTTTAGATTGTACAGGCAAGTACTTGAAGGTCAAATTCATATTTGTCCCTGCAACCTCAATACTTCTCCATACATTTCCATCCTGTGCATTGAATGGAAAAGATATCATGTGAGCATGTAATTACAGACTGTATTATAGCACAATAATTCCCCAGCAAGACAGCTAAAGACTGACTGAGAGCTAATCTATCCAAAACCAATATACCAGTCCCAGCACAAGCTGGACTCAGGCCAGGATGTAAGCCTGGAACAGCTTTCATGACACTGATTAATGTGGTTTAGCTGCTGATGGATGGAGAACAGACATCCCCTTTTATCCTTTTAGACCACTCTGGCATTCAATCCTGTACTGCTATCCTGCCTGAAAGTAAGGGCAAAATGTTAAGGAACATACTAACCAGTGTTGAGCTTGTTTCCCAAGAAGCGGTGGCAGAAAATTCTATTTCTGCTACTCAGGCTGACTGGAGCTCGACAAGCCTCAACTCCAGCCCAGGCTGGCCCGCCACAGAGCCCGAGTACCCCACGTGCCATCTTTAACATATACAATGCTACAAGTGTAAATATAGCCTTTTCCTAACAAAGGATGAGCTCACAGCTCTCCAGAGAAAGCACCAGGGTCTGTAGGTAGAGGCTGCAGCTGTAAACTAAGGGTACATTGGTTATAACACTGCAGTTTTCATTATTTAAAGAATAGTAAGGTAAATGCTGAACTCGTGCAGTGTTATACATGCACAATGGCCCTGTCCTGTTGTTATTTTCAAAAGCTTCCTAAAAAGCACAACCGAGAGGAAGAAAACAGCAGATTTGGGTAATTGATGGCTCAGCCAGAGCTGAAAGGAATGCAGGGGGACAGGGGAATAGACATCTCCAGCTGTGAGGCTTTGTTCTTGCTAAATTTGAAAAACCTGCTTGGAAGAATGGCTTTAACAGCTTTTCTTAATCCCCCACCCAGCACTGATAATTCTTAAAATGGAAAATAGAAGGGAGTTTAAAAAAAAAGTGCTTGTTATACAATTTCCTATGTTACTTAAAGTCTCAGACTATTAAACCAAATTCCGAACAACTTTGGGAATGTTAAGGTACTTTTAAAATAAGTGGATGTTACTGCCGTATTTCTGTCTACTGGATCAGCTAAAGTGACAGCTAAACAGAAAATCCATTAGAAAATTTATATGTGTACTGCTGTTTGGGAGAAAACATATTTTGATGTTTAGATACAAGAAGTATGATGTTCAGGGACTAGAAAAATCCCCATAGGACACAGTTCATTCGCAGTACATCATCCAAGGACAGTCAGCTTCAGGCTCCACTTTAATTTCCTGGTGAGCTTCACAGTAATATTTATTGTGCAGACAAAAGAAACTGCATCCAGTGAATATTTATATCAGAAAGGAAAGATTTTTTAATAACTGATAGTACATAAATCCAGGAATAGGAGAGACTGGAAAAAAAATCGAAAGGTCTAAGTAGGCAGATAGTTTGGTTATATTTTCTAATTAGAAAAGAGTATAGAATATAAGCATTATAGTCATGATTCATTTTTATATAGATGGAAGTGTAGGAGTTTCAAGCCAATATTTTGCAAGAATTTCCACTCAACACCCCCACTGTAAATCAACACCACCTGCTATAGCCAAAGCACCTGTAGTGTTGGCTGTCACCCTGCGCTGCTGCATCCGCACAGGGTTGTCACACCTGGCAGGCCACAGCCACCAGTCCCACTTGCCTATGGAGGTTCAGGGTCAGCCACTATTGCTTCGGGCATAAACTGGGAGTAATGAGAGGGAGTGGTGAGGGCAGGGAGCAGGGTGTGAGCAAGTGAGCTCTTCCCTGGGCATGCCTACACCAAGAAGAAATCGTGTCTGGTTGGTATTTATTTTATAAGGAAATAGATTTGGGACACATAAAGAATGCGAAGATTTGCACTTTAGCAAAAATTATAGTGCTTTATACAGTCTGACAGCATCATGCAGTACCTGCTGCCTGATACCTATACATTACTCCAGGATGTAGCCAGTGTAAAAAGGCATCTGGTAAAGAAATAATAACAAAAATGCACATTGAAAAGCACTAGATCCCTTCAGAGTATTCAAAATGAGTTGAAAATGCAGCAAATGGCAGTATGTATGGTGCCTTTAAAAAAAAAAACCAACAAACAAACACAAACTAGTTGAGAGAAAAATTTTGCCATTTGTTAAGGGAAAATGTAACTATAAGATGATGTGGGTAGAAACAGATCTCCAGAGCTCCTCCAGTCCAGCCTCCAGCTTGGAGCAGGTCACATAGTGCCCTGCCCCACTGAGTTCTCAGCGTCTCCAAGAATATTAAAAGTACTAGAACATATTGGAAGATTAGAGGCAGAAATCACCATAGTTCAGACAATGCCTTTAGTATCGTGTGTTATATAAGGTGTGGGCTGGAAAACCATAGCCTGAGAATAAAAACTACTGTTGAAAATGTATAAACCCATTGTGCCACTTCCAGTTGGCAGTTGAGATCCATCAAGATCTCATTAAACAAATGCCTTCCTTAGATATGAAAAACTGGGGGGAGGGGGCGGGGGGGGGGGGGGGAGGAAATTGTGTGTATTCCGCAGCACCAATGTAAGTAAAGGTAACAGGTATTATGAAAAGAATTTTTCAATCAAGAATTTGCAAATATTGGGACTGTGCTAATAAAATCTAGCTGGTGGAGAGATCTGACAAAGGGAAAATATGTTGTGAGAAGCTGCATTGGAGATGGACAGAAATTTCCTCAGCATGAATAACTCCCTGAGCAGCAGCAACAAATGCACCAGAAATTATAGGTGTGTTTTATAGTGAATTCCAGATCCGGCTTTCACTTTGTTATGTCAGACTCAGCATGCACTTATGCATCATTGTCGGGGAACAAAATTTACCTGTGTCCAGAAAGACAGTGAAAAGCTTTTTAAATAGTTACCTTACACTCCAAGAAGTGCCAGCCTGGGAAATGAACAGGAACGTGCAGCATGCAGATGAATAATGCCACCGCTTGGTCTTGCTTGTAGAGCAGTTGAAATGTGAACGTTAGCGATTGCAAATAAGGCACAGTCGGGACCTGACTGGTGGAACAGATGTAGAACTTTAAAGATATTGCCTCTCAGCTATTCATTTCCAGCCCTCAGCTGAGGCATGGGTAACTAAGGAGCTCACCACCACTTGTAGCTGTTTCTCTGCAAAGTAAAGCAGATTAACATTAACTCTGTTCAGCAGTGGTTTGAGCTAATCCTGTCTGCTTTGCAAGAGATGAGTAGGCAAGGTGGGTTCCTGCATCCCAGTGAATGGATGGTCAGGAGTGGCTGGAGAGGGACCCCTCCTTACCCACTGCCACCACTGCACCTGGAAAAGTTTGGTGATGTCCCAGGAAGGTGCTCAGATATCCGCACAATGCTGCAGGGTCTGTGGACATGATGGATGTGTCACCTGTCCCTCCTAGGAGTAAAGCCCAAAAGCCAAAGTATAAATCTTGCTCTGGATTCAGAGGTTGGGCTGTGAGGGGTGTTGGGCTACGGAGTGCCTCACTGCCAGCCCACCTCACCCTTTCAAAATAGCCATGAAGGCAATTTTAAACAAGAAAAGATAAAAAAAAAATTAAAAAGATGGCAAATACTATCTCTTCTTCTTTCAACACCTGCAGATTTTTCATAGAAACAATGAATTGATTGTAGGAGAGAATAATATTATAAATCAAGTTGTATTTCTATTATAATGACGAAGAGAGAACACACTTTCTATATGCTAAATATATTCATGGAGTTATATTATAGTAACATTCCTTAAATTGATGATATTTATCAGTTGGGGAAAACAAATTGCTGTGTACAGAAGAAAATAATTAAAGGAAAGGGAAGAGTAATAGCAGCATCACAGCAGTCAAGTCTAGCAATGTCTTAACAGAAAAATTGATGTTGCTTTGGGTGCACGTCAAGGAAAAATGGAAAGATAGCGGGGCAATTTCTTCTACAGTTACAACTACAAAATATCTTTAAACACTTGCAGTCACATATACCCAGGATTAAATTCTGTTTCCAGGAGACTGCCTTGTCTTTGCTTTCTCTGATAGGAAAAAGAAAAATTGGTTACAAGGGAATTTTTGTTTATTTGTCTTTCTGAAAACTGTTGAGTGTCATCTGTGCTATGCTTAATCTAATGTATCACTGTGGAAAGGAGGAAAAAATACAACCTGCAAGTATAGGCATCATTATGGTGAGGCCCAGTGGTGCTGTTACACTTATTTAAGGGGGCTATCGGCTTTTCCATCATTTCTCTTCCCCCTTTTTTTCCAGCTGCTAATAATTCGTCTGATATGTTTGCCAAGAGTGAAACTTTGTGTGGAAATGTACAGGTCAGGGGCAAGCTCGTTTCATGTAAATGGATTGGATTTGATTCCATATTCTTAAAGCAAGAGCTTGTTTATGAAGGTAAGGAGCGCAAATCTGGGAACTTCTGGAGCACGAAAGGTATCACAGTACCCATCTCTTGGTGGACTCAACGTAATGGGCAAAGCAGGTGGGAAAGGCACGTGTCACCTCGTTATCGGCCTGTCAGTGCATAACTGAGCAGGTGCAACGCTGCAGAGTGAGCAGCATATGTGTACACTCACCTAATATATACACACATCAGAGGTGCTTGATGGGCCTTTTGTTACAGTGCTGGAATACAGCACTTTTGCTAAAGCTATCAGGGCTTATATCACTTGAAAAATAATTGTCCGGTCTCTGAGGACCTGGTTAGTGCTTAACACAACAGTTTTTCTAGGTCATAATACGAAGCATGACATCAATGTGCTGCTACTGCACCTTGCGATGCCAAAGCTGACTCCCAAGGTCTGTGTTTCTCTGGTTTACTATGGACTTTCACACTAAAATTGTAAATGCTCCTCCAAAACTTACCTCCCTCCAGAGCTCCCTCTTGCAGGAGGGAATGCTGATCACATCTCTCTAAATGCTTTGGTCCCAGCACATCTACACTGAGGAAGAAGTTGTGGGCATCGTATTTTGCTGCCTGTTTTCCCCATCCCCCTCTTGCAGAGGATTCCCTCTGTCTCCAGAGGCACCCACTGGGCAGCAGCCGACCAATTTCATATCTGAGTTGCTCTGGAGCTGTCTCTTCACTATGACTTTGCCCAGTACCTACCTTTAGGAGATCTGATATATTGGGTCTTACATAGTAAGTAGGAATAAGTGGGAATGGATAGAAAGCTTCTTTCAAGTTTTTCTGAACTCTACATGTTAAATTTTTAACTGCAGCTTCCTTTACAGATGTTCTTATAAACAGAAAACAGCTTGTTAACAGTAACAAAATGGATATTTCCTCTGTGCAAAATAAATGTAAGCAATACACATTTATGAATATAAAATACTCGATGTAAAGCTACACTCTTTGCAAAAATAAATATGCCTCTATGTTATACATAAAACTAATACATTACAGTCATTAAGAAATATATAACTTTGACATTAATTGAAGTTAAATGAGGGTATGCTTGAACTAATAGAACTGAGGGAAAGCAGATGAATTGGGGTTTGTAACTGATGGGGCTACTCTGCAGAATAATTTCTGGGCATACTATGACTGTAATCCATCAGAAGCATGTGAGTGAATGGGATTTTGGTAAAAGCATCTACTCAGAAGTAAATTTTTGTTGCAGCTTCACAAAAATGGCTATGCTCACTCATTAGCACAGAGGAGCAAGACTAAGTTCTCAGGTTCTTACTGTAACGTTACCCAGTAAGATGGGTTAACGTCCTTACAAATGTTACCCACGTTTCCTTACTGGAGACAGAGATGAACTAAAGGACATGTAGCACTAGGAGCAAAGAAATACAAATATTTCTACATTTTCCCAATTGTTTGCATGTGTAACTAATATACTTCTTTCAAGCATCTCTCTCTTTTTGGTGATAGCACATATTTTATTGTACTTCTACTGCCCAGTACCATATAATACATAATCTACTCACCAAATGACTACTCGCTCTTGTCAAACAAGGCAGTAGTTATCAGTATCCCAAATGTAAGGCAAGCATAACAGATCATAATTCCTCAGTAAGGAGGTGTTTATAAACTCTGGTGTTTCTAGTGCAGCATTTATGTTACTTTTCATACAATAGAAAAATAATCAGCCTGAAATTAAAACGTCTTGTATTAAGTTGGTAAGAGTATATTTTTTTGCTAATGGATAGTTACATTTCATTTACATATATTTTCCCAACAATTTTATGCCTAAAAAATCATCACCCTTTTGAATTATGTGAGGCTCTTTTTACTGTGAGGCTCCAGCAATTTGCCAGCCTCATGTGTATAATTAGTTTAATTAGCACTACAGCTTTATTGAGAGCATCAGTGTCTGCTTTATGCACTCTGTTCTTTACCGGACAAAGTAAAACATTGTGTTTCTTAATCAGCTGCAACTGCAATACTCCGGTCCTTACAAGTCTTCATTCAGTGCCTGAGCAGAGGTAATATATTTTGCCTTTTCTTAAAGCATCACACTCTTTATTTTGGCTAAAATGTCTGCATCCATCTGGGCTGTACTTAGAAAATGTACATACACATTGGGTATGTTCAGTGAACTGGTTTTCACAGCTTTTAAAATACATTACCTTGGCCTTTCAGGTAATCCCTAATTATTAATGGTAGACAAAATAAATAGTATTCTTACTGTCTGTGAACAGTGCCTGCATAACGGATGGAGAGAACAAGATGCAATGCATCTTCTTAATATAGGATAAGGATATTTCACCAAATCCAGTGAAAGCCTGGCACTGAAAACAATTCTTGGGGAACTGTCAAGATGATAATAGAAAAAGCATTAACGATTTATCAATGTGCCATTAGCCCTGCATGTTAGACCTGACAATGTACAAAATCTATAGATCATTTTTATGTTCTACAACAGAAAAATTTGAGTGGAAATGGAAGCGTGCGACCTCTAGACTACATCAAACCAGTATTAACTAAAAGATCATTATTTGAAAGGTACAAAATCATATTAATTCTGTCTACTTGTTGGTCTGACTGAGTATTTCTGATTTGTTTACTCTCATTTCACCTGGCTATCAATGCATAAATGCCTAACAGAGACTCAGTAACTCAAGCACAGCGTTAAGAAAGAGAGCAAAATCTCCAGTATGAATATCACAATTTTTAAAGCAAATGGTGGTGGGGGGGTTGTGCTCCAAGCTCCTCTTCCTGGGGTGGTTGTGGCCATCTTTGAATTCAGGTTTCCCCTTATAAAAAAAAAATTACTTTATGCCCTTTATCTGTTTTATGAGAAACAATTTTAAGCAATCACAATGCACGCATACAGGCAGAACCCAACCTTTTTCTCCACAAAAGTACAGTTCTTTAAAAAGGAAACTTTCAGGAAGGAAGCTTAGCTATATTGGTTCAAAGGGCCATGCTTTTAGTCATCATGCAAATACCACAAGCCTATTAATCTCCATGCATTGACTGCACATACCAACCTTTGTGTGGAGTCTGAGATCAGCTACTTTAAAAGTAAAGCGTTTTTTTTTTTTTTTTAATGTCAGAAAGAAACTATTGTCATCAAAGCACCACAGTGTGTCTTCATTTCGCATCTGAAGGCCAAACTGTTTTGGAAGATTACATTTTACCTGCAGATATTTGTAATAAAAAGTATCCGAGCGCTTCTCTTGTTTATGTGTTGACTGTAGCAAAACTCATATAGCGCTTAATGTTGTGTTCCTGTTCATTGCAGAGCCAACGCCATCGGTCTGGGAGCCTATTGAAATAAAGGATTTCATTTCTGGACTCGCTACTGGTTCAGGCACAGGCTGCCCTGACAATAACTGTTGTTTTGTATTGCACGCAGAGAAATGGGAAAGGACGTCTGCTCACGGGGGAACTGCTTCCTGGGCCCATACCACTTTCTTTTTAATGTCTGTGCTCGCCAGCAGTTCCAATTTGTTTTATTTTAATTTCAGTTGACTGTATTACTCCATTGCACGTTGATTTCTAAACACCTATTTTTATTGATTTAAGACCGTGAAGTTGTCAGAATAATGCAGTAATAATGCGATAAAACAACAATAGGTCTTCATTTTGCTTGGCTGCGGAACAGCGTAATCTTGGAGCGTGCAGTAAGTCCTCAACAGAAATGCCCACCACGGTGCTACATTCTGGCACATAAATACACATTTAGACGGCTAACCACATGGTCTGATTTTCACAGGAACGAGAAAAACTCAACCAGTGTAAATACCAGCTGTGAGTGGTCACCCCCTAATCAATCAGGTGGCATCTGAATGACTGAAGGGAAACAAATAGGAAATATAATATCTAGGGCTGCTCTCAGATGTGTTATGTAAAAACTAGGAAAATTTCACAGACACTTCTGAACTAAGCTGGTGTAAAACCACCAAGGATGGGAAACCCACTGGAAATTTTGCTGTTCCCTAACCTGTATGCAAACATAAAAACTAAAACAGCAAGTGTTTTCCCATGTTTTAATATGGTTTCAATCGGTGTTTTATTCCAAATCCGGTCTGTTTCGTTGGTTGGTTTTTAATTCCTTATTTTAAGGTTAGATCTTTTAACCATTGTTTCTTATTCTAGTTCGACCCAAGGATTATAGTATTTCTGTTTAAAAGGAGAATGGGTCTGAATTAGGGGTTGTTATAACCCGGAATGGCATTAACCCACTGTAGACCACTGTGTAGGCTGCTGGAGGAAACTAAATGGGCAACAGGTTTTTGAATCAAACCTATAAGAGACTTTGTGAGGTTCTGCCCCAGGCAGAGGAGGAGATGGCAGCAGGGATGGGGGAGGATGGGCAAGGGGAAGGACTTCTGCTCCTGACATCAGCTGTCTTGATGTCAGCTGTCCTGATGTCATCATCTGCCCAGCTGGTGTCTCCATGGGAGGAGCCCAGGTGATGCTCAGCTCCCCTGTGCTTGTGGCAATGAAAAGCAAAGTAAAATCTCACAATTTCTCTGAACAGAAACATGTACAGAGGCAGCACTAGCAAAATTTATGAAACTGCAAATAATCATAAAATTATATAAAATTATTATAATTTTATTTAATTTTTTCCTTGTCTTACATTATTTTGGTTGAAGGTTTCTTATGTGCTCTCTGGTGGCTGAGGAAGGTTTGATCCCAAAGAAAGTAGCTGTTTTTACAAGTGCTGGGGGGCACCAACATTTTGATTTAAGTTCTGGCACTAAACAACACTGAAGGACAATGACCAGCTGTGCCAGTGGTGTTAACTGCATTTCGTGTGCCTCCCATCCATAAAACTGCTGCTTGAAACACAAAGTTTATAGCATGTAGCCACATATATATATATATCAGATGCTGTGGAAAAAAAACCCAAATGATTTATGGCTGAAGCTTTAGGATTAGAACTATGGCTTTATTTTGTTAAATTATAATTATTTTTTTCTTCCCAGGGAAGGTAAGATAAAGTGGGAGGGATTCAGACATCGAGATGTTGTGACGTGTGTTTGGGCTTGATGAGGGCACTGTTTCCCTCCCTGGGGCTTTTCTTGGGCATCAGTGCTGGGGCCACGTGCACCCCGCCACTCTGGGTGCAGAGGCAAGGGAATGGGGAGGGGATCCCTAAAACTGGCTTAATAAAACCCCCGCATCTGTAAATGGAGAAATGGAGATGAGAGTCTGGCCAATGAAATATTTAAATAACTTCTGATTGACACGTTGCAAATAAGATCCAGACACCTGGACACTGATTTTGAGTGATGTACAGCAGGCTTGCTGTCACTGGGTCCTTCCTACAGCAGGTGGCAACTTGAATATCCCTCAGGAGTCATAGAAATGTGAATTATAGGCAGAACCAGTGATTTTCCCTACACATTCAATAACCATATTCAGGATGTGTCTTTGTCATTTTACTTAGTGATGCAGAATACAGCTAAGGAAAGAGGTGTTACCTTCTAGCTGTAACAATTATGTTAAAACTCAGTAGTAAGATTGGGTAACTAAAATCAACTGTCTTATTTAGTGGAAAACACTAAACTTATAGCATGGTAATTACAGTTCAATGGATGTTTGAAAGTTAAATGAGATCTACAATAGACTATGTTTTAGTTCAAAAATCTGTTTGAAAATAATCTCACATCTTAAAAACCATTTATACAGTAACTGTAATTAAATGTATTCAGCAGGACATGGAAAACAAAAAGCTTTAAAGTTTTGGTGATGTTGCTGCTCAGGTGAGCAAGCCTGGAAAACTTGACGAGCCAGGAGATACGGTGGATACAGTGTTTTGTGCCTCATGAGATGAGATGCATTTGTCTGATTTCTTACCTACAGGTCTCTGCTCATTCCTCTAAAATAAACATTTGATTTTTATGCAAGAAATCAGCCATTCATGAGTGTCTATACTGAATAAAACAGAAGGAAAATATTTAGGTTTTCCTTTTACAGGATTAATATATTTGTTGCACAAGCATTATCTTAATCCAGTAGCTGCCCTTCAACAAGTTACAAATGAGGTCAATGTCTTTCTGTGAATGGATTTTATTTAACTGGCTGAGATTATTTATGAGATGTTTGCAGTTCTGAGCCCCTAAGAGTAATAATTTGTCCAAATAAATTAACATGAAACGTCCCTTGATATCCCCCAAATAAACAGATTCTTTTGTCAACAACATCCTGCATTGCCTTAGCAGGTTTGTTAGAATTACAGATTTATTATGAGGCACAACTCTTCTGCCAAAATTGGAGGACTTGATTTCCAGGGCAAATAATTGTTATCTTTTGCAGAGACCTTTCACTGAGTTCTTTGTGCAGCAAAAACTTGTCAGAAGAAATGAAAACGGAGGTTGTATGGTGAGATGCATCAAATGGGAAGCACCCTGACTCCCATCCTCCCTGGTCCTGCAGCTTCTGTGGGTGACAACTTGAACCTTCCAGCAGCAGAAACTGCAGAATTGCATCTTCTCCTGATGTTCTAATTGCTGGGTGTTAGAAATATTGTGAAATTCAGAAATACTGTGGAAACATGATGCACAAAGAAGTATCACAGCAGCAAGGAACGGTGCTGAATTAAACTGTCTAGTGGGGCTCATTTGCTGTGACTTCACAGCTTGCTCAAAACAGAACCAGATGGATTTTCTCCCCTTTTTCCTTCAGAGATACTTTGGCTAACCAGTACACACAGGAATATTAGATGTTTTATGCAGTTGAAAATAGTATAAAACAATTTTAATAAAATATTTGAAACTCCTAGAGGATCTTTGTGTTGGGAGCTGAGCAGGCTGTAAATAATTGAAACATTAACAGTAATTTACACCCCTGGGACCAGCCACAGAGGTTTACAACCTCATGGAACCATTTACCATGAGAAAAATGACAAAATTTTCAAGGACTGATGGTTCCTCGAGAGAAGATTTGAAGCTGAGGCTGCACTTGGCTTGAGCCTGTCTGCTATCAATTCCAGTTCATACGGAGACATTTGCTATGATTATTATTATATCCCTGCCCTTTCTTGCCCTTGAAGTATTGGCATTGTGGCTCTGAAGACAGATTCAATTAACAAACCAGATAGAAGCTGACCTTTCTGTGATTGTTATTCTATCCTTGATTTGCTTTAGGGGAGAAATATTTCTTTCTTGTATAAATATGAAATAACAAATAAATAACCAACAATTGATTTGTAGTTTAAAAAGAAAAAAGAAAAAAGAAGGAGAAGAGAGAAAGAAAAGAAGGAAATTAACTGGTCGAACATAGACACTGGTCACAGCCAAATGGCTTCAAGACTCTGCGCTGGGATCACTCACTGGGTAAGTTGCCATCTGTCATGATTAAAGAGTTGCTGGAGGATTTCTGGAGTAGTTTTTCTGGGGAATCAGGTAACACAGATAGCTTAATGCTTTTCACGATTTTGTTAACTTTGTGATTGATTTTCTGTAGACCAGTGAGGAAATTTTCTTTTTGTTGCTTCTTCACACGTTACAGACCACTGTCTCACACCATAACATGTAGTTGCCAGGCTGCTGATGCAGGATGGCAGGGCTGAGACCCCGCCACAGGCAGGGCAGGGCCAGAGCAGAAGCAGGACCACAATGCTGGGCCACAAGTGCATCTAGGCAACAACTTTGTTTATACTCACATTCCAAAAAATGTTAGTTTTATACTTCAAAACAGCTTTTTTCCCATTTTCTCCCCTCCTCTCCTCCATTCACGTTCTTGAGAAAAGCTCAAACATTGCTTTGGTTTTCCTTAACAATGATGTAATTATTAGACAGTATTAATGGTAGAGAAATTTTGAGATAACGCTGCTCAGCATGTAAAAAAAATATAATTATAGTTATTTAAATGATAATTATTTTCAATTACCATAATTATTGTAATAATTTTCATGCTATCATGTTACAAGTATTAAACTGAAACCTTTTTAAACACTTATCCTGAATCTGTTACTTTTTATCCAACTACCGGGTTATTCTATCAACTGTGCCACTTACACCAGCAGGTCTGCCTTGTTGATTTGTGTTATTCCTACTAAAGTCACCTTAATTCTTGAAGGCGATGTTTATCTTCTTTTTTTCCAGTCTTTTGGATTTATGTTAGTCAGATAGGTATTATCCAACCTGCTTGTCACACCCTTCTTGGGAGAGAGCATTTAGGAGGAAAGCTGAAACCCATGGGCAGTGTGTCTTGATCTCTGGCAGGAATGACTAGGGAAAACCAGGAGGGGAGTTTGCACTTGTAGCCTGGAATATAGGGGGGTTTTTTTGTGGAAAATTTTTATGAAGCTTGTTCATTTAAGATTATCTATGCCCAGTCAATCTGATTTTGTACAGCAGGATGCTGGACAAAACAAGATGGCATCATCTGTGATCTCCTAGTGTTCTTACAATATGAGTGCATGGTAAGCAAAAGGGCTTTTATTCTTTCCTCTTCCTTGCCTGTTTGAGTCCTGTGAATTCCCTTCTTTCCATTTTCTGTCTCATCTTCTCTGTTTTTCTCTCCACTTTTAAAAGTAACAAAACACCATACTCAGTTACACGAAGTCTAGCAATTCTCTTCCTCAGGGCCAGACTTACTGATTGAATATCTGCCTTTCTGATATCTAGATCATGGCTTAGAAAGGAGAGGTGAAATTCTCCTGCCAGCTGGAAACAGGAGAAAGTGTTTCAGATTATAAATGTTCATAATTCTACAAAAAAATTAAGATCAAAGTATTTCTACCTTGGACATAATGATAGACGAAGGAAAAGGTCAATTTTACCATTAATTCATAAAAAAAACCCACTTTCTTTGCAGGTGGTGGAAATGGTAAGATCTTATTGTAACTGTAACCTTAGGTTACCCAGTTAGATCAGATAAGTCTTTGCTGGGACAACAGAAGGAGTTAGGCATTCCAGATAGCTGTTTTGTATACCGGTATGCTACACGCTTGCACAGGCACACTCCTTTCGAAACAGTATTATAAAATGCATCATTACTTACATGTGACGTATATTAACAGCCCTTCCATTTTCTGATTTATTTATTGTTGGATCAAATAATGTTTATTCTTAAATAAGCCCCCAGGGAACCAAACATCATCATCTCACAAGGTACATGGTGCTGCCAGTTCAGCCATGGGGCAGCCTGAGAGGGCAGAACAGAGATGTTAGGCATTCTCCACCGTCCTCTGCTGCATCCTGGGGGGGAGGAAGGTATCCCTCTGGGCCTGACAAATGGACCCTGGTTCACTTAAAGGTACCACAGGGTTTAGGAAATGGAAGTGGTCCTGCAGCCTCAGAAATCATACATTAACTTGTCAGTTCATCACAGGTTTAGGGCACCTACCACTACTAAAAAGCAGAGTGACAGATGTACAGTTAAGCCTTTTTATATAATTACAATATGGTCTGTCTTTTGCGTCCTGCTGAGCACCTATTGATCCCCTAGGTTTTTTTAACTTGATGCAGACAGCCTTACAGATTTGATTTATAAAAGAGATTTATTTTCTTCTTATTTTTTTTTTTTGACAGAAACTGAAGGCTTTTCTCCCTAACTTATTTAAGTATAGATTAAAAGTGATGTGCTGATTTGTTACTGACTTTGAGGATTTCTTTCTGTGCTGTTTGCCTCCAGCATTAAGGAGTCCACTGAACACACAGCTTGTGCATGATTCCTTCTTTTTTCAGTCTTAAGACTCATTCTAGTATCATGCATGCTGTATTCAACCAATAAAAAGGTAAACTGACAGACTGAGTTTGTGCCAGCATCTCACAATAGACTGTGCATTGGCAAAATATTTAATCAGGCTAAAATTGGATGCTGGGCCTTCCCACATGGCTTTATTTTGGCATTGCAAAATACACATTCTTTAAAGGTCAGAGTTTCCGATTTCCATATAGTAGCGCTGCTTTTCAGCTGAGAATTCAGTTCCTATTATTAGACTGTTATCTAAATTTTCACTACCAGGACTTCTGACCTTTTCTGTAATTTTTTAACCGCTGTAAATGAGCTGTCCTTACTGTGTGTTAGTTCCATACGCACACCCACATAGCCACTTCTGGTCATCCAGGTGTGGGTCAGGTGATGGAGGGGCAGCTAACGGCAGCGGTGCTGCGCAGAGATCTATCAGCCCACTCCACGTTTAGAAGAATCTAACGTCAAGTGTATGGTTCTTTACTGAATCCACAGGTTAGCCCTTCCACGTTATGAACAAGACATAACCCAAAGCAGATTAAATCATATTGTCTGGGGTTTGCTCTCTGCTTTTCTGGCTGTAACAGATACTCCTCAACTAGGCAGAAATTGATAAAAATCCAACTCGGTTTCTGACTTGTCTTACACAGGGATATGGCTAAAAGGCTTGATCTCACACAAATTGCAAGTCAGTCTTGTGTAAATAGCAGTACTAGGGCTCTGTAATGTGATCAAATAGCCACAAGCCATTGTGTCACTGAAAAAATTCTTAGAGTTAAAAGCATCTTTGTTATTTTCTACTAAGTGTTAAAGTCTTAGACATTTTTCAAAACATAAATGTATACACAAATGATGTAATTTAGGATTATTGTACACAGCCAGCTCTTGTGGTTTTCTCTTTAGCAGGGTAGGTGGTATTATTATTTTTTGTAGTTCATCTTCTAGCATATGATTTCATTAGTTTTTTTAGTCAGCAATCACATGCTCACTAAGTATCATATCAAGCAAAGGTATTTTGATAATGTTTTCCTTAATTTGGCTGTGTTTTCTGTTGCTAAAGCGTTCTTGAAATTCCTTTTCCTAGCATCACTCTGTGGTCTCATATAAATGCATTTGAACGGTACAGCTTCTGCGACATCGTGCTCTGACCCGTAGTCAGCATTGTCAAGCTGCCTGCTTGACACTGCACACAGCGTTGCTTTGGCATGGCGTGATTGGGATGTCGAGTCAAATGCTGATGTGAAACAAGATGGAAAGAATTTCCTTTCAGTTTACCAGCCCTACAGGGTAATGGCCATCTATTTAACCTGAACAACAGATGAAAAATCAAAAATCCAACCTGAAGAAGTGAGTGTTGCCCATGGACGAGCTCTATTTTAGTTTTCTAGGAGAAGGTTTTATTTTGCAATGTTACACTTCCCAAAGCAGTTATACCTTAGCACAACTGTGTCTTCTGTCACACGTAGACACTAAAAACCTCCTGTGTTGAGCCTGGATCCTCCAAGGCTTCTGAAAGCTGATTCCTCCCCAAACTGCAGAAATAAACCTGAATGCAGAAGCTCCCCCGTGACTTTTGCTGCAGCTGATTCCCAGTCTTAGGTAGCTAGAAAAGAAACTTCTTTTTTTTTTAGGAAAAAAAGTATATAAGTTTGCTCTAGGACCAGAGAGATGTTTGTCAGAAGGCTCTGTTGTAGTCTCCCTACCGAAGCAGGGCATGCTTTCTTTTCAAGGTACGAACTTTAGCATTTAGGAGATCACCAGCTCATTTTTTGTTTCATTTCAGAAGTCCTCATAAACCCCCTCTTGTTCTGACCCATTCCAATCTCCCAGTTTTCAGTCATTAATACCTTTCCTTTTCCACCTGCTTTCAGACACTTCTTGCTGGCATCACCCAGCGAGGCTGCACCTGGAGCTCATGCTTGAGCTTTGGCCCTGGTCTCCCCTGCAAACCCTCCCCATTTCGGGCATTGTGCGTCGTGTTGATTATTACCATCCTGGGGAAGTCATGGGCCCTTGAGAAGATCCCCATTTCAGCCATTTCTGGGAGGTAAAGAGGTGTTGTTGTCTTCTACCTTACATTAAGAAAAACTCAAGGAGAGTCCATTTGCTTCGAGAGGTTTGGCCAGGGAGGTTTACCAGGGGGACCTGGGGTGCAGCAAGGACCCATCTCCCGAGTACCCAGACAACACCATTGTGGGTGTATCAATTTACCTCATAATTTGTCACCTGCAGAGTACTCTTACAAGCAATACGCTTTAACAGGAGATGATGTTAGCATTTTCTTCTCTTTCTTTTTCTTCCCATCTTCCCTTAAAATTAGGGAATTGTTCCTGCCTGTCTTCCTGGGATTTCTGTGGATCTCTAAAGTAGTGAATTAGGTATAGATTGAAATTAGAGACAAAAATAAAATGCATTTATAGATCATATAATGTATACTCTAGAAAACAGAAAATAAATTACATTTAAGTAATTTTCCATTTCTCAGATGTACAAGACAGACCATAACCTTTCTAGGTATTAAGATGACCATTCTCAGTTCAAAACGACTAACACTGCAGTATTCTCACAAATGTTATGTGTTTTCTGATGAATGAATATGAGCAGAAAGGAAAATTAGAAATTTGACAGTCTAACACCAGCAGTGTTAATTTTCTGTTTTGTCATTTACTTGCAAGAAACTTAATATGTTTCTTCTATAGCTTTATCGCTCCTTCTATCAAAGCTCTATAGACTGTAATATTCTGCTCAGTGAACTGAAATATCTGTCAATATAAATGCATCTTCTCATTGGGAACTGTTATGGTATAGTGTTATGTACACTAGTATTACCTAAGGAAACATTTAAAGATTTGAAGAGTAGACATTTTCTAAAGAGAGTGGAAAACAAAACTTCTAAATTAAAAATACAATTTTTCTTGATTTAATTCAATAAGATATTACATTCTCTAACAAAAATCATATGCATGGGGGGAAGAAATAATCCTTTAAAGAGAAACAGAAAAGAAAATACTTTTTTGGTGTCTGGAGTCACCTGCTCTGAGCTGTCTTTGTAAAAATAAACCTTATATATTGGTAAAACGATGCATTAACTGCTGTACCCAGGTCAAAGGGGAAATGAGCTGGCCAACGTATGGCAAATGTATCACTTTCCCAGCCCTAACCCTCATCCCAAACACAGATCGGGAGGAGGCTGAGGGAGGAAAAGCAAGTCAGGTTAAATGAAAAACCACAAAGATTTGTCTTGCAATTTTTACCCCAAGGGCATGGTTTCTTGCTGGAGTGCTGGTGTCAGACACAGACACCTCCTCTGTGACATTTGGGACCACCCGTTTCTTGCAAGGTGAGACCCTAAACCAGCTGTATCTCCAGGACAGTCATCAGGCAAAGAGCAGCCAGTGCCGGGAGATCTCTGTGCAAGGCAAGCCATATGAGCTGCTGTGCTGTGGTCACCTTCCCCACAAAGAGGAGAAAACTTGAGGAAAAAGTTATGAATCATGTGAGTAGAAAATAGAGTGTGTTGGGAAGAAGTTTGGTGGGAGTCAGGGGACATTTATTTCAACAGAAATTGCGTTACTGCTTGTATTTTGATTCTGATGCCTGTGATAACATAGTACACACTATTTCCGTCCTCTTTTTATTCCAGTTCATACATTTCCCGGGTTTTTTTGTCATTGAGTTCTTTCATGAGTTTAACAACAGACAGTACCGCATGCACTGTAAATATCAGAACTTTACTGAGCAGATAGCTGTAATATCAGCAGCAGCTGAAATATCAGGCTGCTGATATAATGCAAATATGCTTATTACTGTTAGAATTTCAGCCAGGGAAAAGTCCAGACATTATCATTTTGAGAAATGGGAGTTTTTTTCCACCTTATTTACAGTGCACGGTTCACTGGTAAAGACTGTTAGGGCTGAAATTGCTAAAGAGCTCAACCTCAAATATGTTTGAAGATGTTCCCTGAATGAAGCAGAGCACACTCGTAATAATGGCAATAATAAGTTCACTGCAAGGCATCTTCTGGAAAACTTGTCAGTACTACAGAAATTATGTGCAGAAAATACTGGCACTCACATCTGATTTAATATCAGCTTTCTGTACTTTATGTCATATTTGCAAAAGGGACTGTAAATACAGGCACGTGTCTATCTGTCCAGCTGCCTTTTAGGAAGAACTCAGGGGAGAGCTGCTGGGGAAACCCCTGGGGGTTGGGGTTGGGGGGGGCACTGCCTTTGCATGAGCTGGGGGGGGGGGGGGGGGGTCCTGTGCCTGAGCTGGCTTTGGCACCTTGAGAAGGTCAAAGACTGGCATTTCCACTCTGAACTGCTGTCTGATGCTGATCTTGGTTACACCTATTGCCAAGCAATTTAATTGACTGCTGCCTCAGTTTCCCCGTTCTCTGTTAGACACAAAGAATTATACCTGCATGCTGCAACTGCTCAGCTCAGGGACGTATTTGGAACCAGCTAAAACCTCTGGGAAGTGTTTTGTTTGGGAAGCTCTGAAAATAATGTCTTGTCTGTATGTGGAGTGACAATTATTATAAATATATGATCTTTTTAAGGTAAACTTGAAAAAAAATACTATACCTTAATGCACTGGGAATTAATTTTATTTTATTATATATAATGTTGTAGATGCACTTGCCAGCATTACATTAACAGACCATTAAAGCACTTTAAGTGGGCATGACTAAATTCTCAGGTTGATGACCTGAAGTGTTTTCATTTTTAACATGGCTTAAACCACTAAAGTACGCTTGAAACACAGACATTTATTATTCCTTTGCTCTCACAGTAAGTTACTTAACTCAGCCATCTAATCATGGAAAGAGGCAGAAATAGCCGATTAGAAACCAAAGGCAGCTGAAATGAAGAGTTTTAGAAACAAGCTATAGGCTACAGAACCACAGGCAGATCCTAATGCAGACCAGCATCCTTTTACTGGTGGGCTGTGAGTACCTGGAAGGACGTTTACCTAATACCATACGTAGCTGGTGATTTAAATTCCTCATCTGCCATCAGCACAGTAAGTGGGATAAAACCTTTAGGCCTGCTGTTTGCACAGCATAAATGCTGTTGGCAGCTGGCACAGAAGCTGCTCTGCCACTTGCAGAGGATCTGGGCTGGAGGAACCTGCCAGAGTGGGAGATGGAGCATTTTGCAGTGATGCTGGTTTTGGAGATACCCAGCATGTAAGAGCAAAGCTGGACTAATACCTTACCATGTTCACTCTTTCCAGCTTCTCCAGGACCCTTGATAAATCCTTGCACTGAGGATTGACTCTAATATGTAGGGGACATGGAAGAGAAGGTAAGCAAGGCCAATGATTATTAGTATTTTTACACAGATCACCACAGTTATACCTAGTTCAGCCTGAGTTTATTTCCTTGATAGGAGTGGCCTTCAGAAAAAAAAAAAAAATAATGGGAAAATGCCAGGAAGATGAACAGTGGTTACATATGAAAAGCTATTTGAGTCATTGGTGCACAGGAGGAAGCAGCAGCAGTCCTTAGAAAAACCTGTTGGGTTTATGGTGGGTTTTTTATTTTGGACAGTGCTGTTGGTTATTGTCTTCTTCATTTGAAATAAAAGAATAATGTAATCCAACATGTAAGAAACGAAGCACTTGAGTCCCACTTGTTCATATGCAACCATAGGAAAAATGAACAGATGGAGTACATACGTCTCCAGGCATGTACTCCAGAGCTGTGCTGGACTCCAATGTGCTTTGTGTGGGACTGTCTAGGGATATAAAATTATGCCTACTCTTTCCTGACACTGAGATGTAAATGCTAAATCCACTGTCCCAGTACAGTACTTGCGCTAGTAATGGAGGAAATGGACTGGATCGTCCAAGGAATGAGATGATGTCCTTGGCCCAAAGCCTCCAGAATTGCCCCAGAGAGGAGTATGGCCCAGCAGCATTCATGAATCTGGCCCATGCATCAACACTATCGTGTATAAACTGCCTTGTATAAAGCGATGTGCTTGCAACAATTAGGTTTTACTATTATGCCTGTTTCTGTTGAGTGCATATTGTTGAGTTTAATCAGTGAAATGAATTTGTTAATGAACTTGTTAATAAGCTTGCCATAGTGGAATTTGGAGTTTTTTTCTGTTCCTTTTTTTTTACTATTGTTTCCATATTAAAAAAAAAAAAAAAGAAAAAAAAAAGAAAAGCTACCGCAGCTGTTTGGCAGCTTGTGTTTTTGCTTTAGGCAAATGATGAGAATAACTTCAGCTACAATTGCTTTGATGTAAAGAAAAGTTAATAGAAATTTTAGTAGCAATATAAGCTTAAGAGAGTTTGAGCTCATGACCTTTGCATTGTAATGAAGCCAGTTTAACTGCCAGGCTGGCAGTCCTTCATTCCCATACATGAGATATTCAGTTACTGAGACTGGGAGAACAGTTTTGGAAGAATTCAGAAAGGTTTGTTCTGACTAATTTGTACGCAGTTCTGTGTCTATTAGATACTTACAGCATTGGATAGCATGTGTCCTGAGCATTAGTCACAATATCAAGGTATATATACAAAGATACAGGTTTAATACATGTAATTAACTATGAAATATTTAGGAAACACAGACCTTATTTAGGGCATTCCCCTGTGTTTCGAAGTGATCCCTGTGGCTGGCAGTACAAGGGAGAGCTGAGCATCACAGAAGAATTTCAGTCCCCAGGATACTTTGGGCCAACATCATCCTTTGCTTCTCTTACCAAGCAGTAAGCCAACTCCACAGGCTGGTCTGTCCACAGTATGGCCACAAGTCCCAGCATTACTATTGTTCCCACCTGGATTTGTACAGTGCTTACCTTGCATACGTGTTGCAAACAGACAAAATTCCTGTAGGCTCCCATGTGCCTTCACAAGCCCTCCCCAGGCATGCTGCAGGTCGCTGAGCTGTCCCACTGAGCTCCCAACCGGTCTGCTGCTGGAGGACCAGCCCTTGCTCAGGTCTGTCCTGCCTGTGATCCAGTAGCATGTTCCTGGTGCCACCAGTAAATTCCAGAGCACAAAAGCCTTGCTCGAGGAGCACTGCTCAGTCTGCTGGTGTGGTTTTTCCTCCCCCCGTGACTTCCCCACCAAACAATAAGGCACAACAATGAAGTGGTGTGATGAGATTTCTCTGACTGCAGCCTGTGTCATGGTGACAGTGGCAGCAGGTTTTGGCCTTAACAACCTTATCAATTTTCTATCAAAGCACTGGAAATCAGGAAGATGACTGCAAAAACCTCCATGCTATTAGTGCAACATCCCCAGCACCTCACAGAAAGAGACAAGGCTGTCAAACATCTCTGCGTGTTAAAATGCTGCTATCAGGGTGCTGCACAGAACAACTTTCTTTCCCTCATTCTCAGTAAATATTATGAAACACCTTTTGCTTGGCAGAAACATGAAATTCACTCATGAGAGTGAGAATTGTTATAGGGTACGTGGTAAATAGAGTTTTATACTCTCTTTATGTTCCATGAGCGTACACAAAGATTTCATTAACGTTTCAACAATGAAAACTGTTTCGCACACAATAGTTAAAATGGATATGGGCTGGGTATAGCTCACTAAAGGTTGGATGTCTGGGAGAAAAGCTTCTATAAGGGAAGCGCAGGTGAGCGCCAGGAAGGGGTGCTGGGCAGGGCTGAGGCTGCTGTGGAACTGCTCTTGATGGGATTTTAACAAGGGACTGGGCACCCCTCTGCCAGCAATGACACAGACGGTGTTGAGTCCTGCTTTGGAGTCCCGGGTGGACTACAGGATCCAAGGAGATCAGTCCCTGCGTTACTCTCCCTGTCTATCACTAAACATTCTGTACCTGCAAATAGTGTTTAAGGGGCAATAGCACTTAGGTATGAACATGACATAGGCACGAGAGGAACAAATTATATGATTTAAAATTCATTTCTTCCTTTGAGATGAAAATTACCCATTTTGGCCAGACACTCATCCTTGCCCTGTGCACCTCTTAACCCAGTCAGGCACCTCGCCCTGTCCCTGCGCCCCAGGGATTGCTTGCTTCCTGATGAAACTTGCATTAACCCATAGGTTAGACATCCTGATGATCTGCTAGCTCAGGTTTGCTTATTTTTGGGAGGTTTCAGCTTCTCATCCCTTTCTAGAGCTATATTATAACAGACTTAGCATATGACACGAAATAGCCCTCACGTGAAGTGCTACAGCATTGCGTTGTGCCGCAGGACAGCCTGGCACAGGAGCACAGGCTGCTGCAGAAACCGTTCCTCTGTTCCTGGAGCAAGGGCAAGAGCACACTCATGCCAAACCTGCAAAGCCAGAGGTTGAAATTGTCTCCCACTGAGATCAGAGCAGTACAATAAACTGATTTTCATTTTGTTCCATGGGAAAAGTAACTTGCACTATACCTTACCCTTACGTATGTCGTTAAGTATTTCCTAGTTTATTGTCATTGTAAGTGCTAAATTTTACAAAAGGAAGACATACTCTTTAGGATGAATATGGGGGTTTTTTTTGGAACCTCACAAATCTATCAAAGAAAGTATTTTATAATAAATTCACAACTGCCTGTGCGAAATGGATGAACCGAGCAACTCCGTTCCCATTCATCCAGTGGATCAGTAATGGAGAATTTCCAGCCAACACAAGCTAGCAATTTCCTTTTATGTTCTGACCCATAGGCTAGGGTTGTGTTTGGTTGAATGTAGTGCCAAAGGTTATAGAAAACAGCTTTTGGGGCCAAAACAGCCATGACAATTTCAGACAAAGTGCCATGGTCAAAATATTTCCACCACTCCTGTTTCCAGGTCCGCACAGTCTCCAGAGCTAAGCTGGTTACTGGTCACCAGCGTGAGTATGTCTGGATTGAGGGCTGAAACGTAATAACAGAGATTGCTTTGGAAATGCAATGGGAGAGCCTGACAAACATTATGTTGTGTTTGTTCACCTTCAGCTGTCCCAAGAGGATTGCACAAACTGCTGTGGGCTTTTTCATATACACCAGACAGCTGCCCTTATTTATGACACCCTTTTTTTAACATTATGAGGCTTTAACCTCACACATCATAAAACTCAAATTAAAATGTGTCCCTTCGAGCTTTCACATGGTGTGTGCAAACGACGTAAAGTGAAGTGGGAGATGAACAATGACAACAAACTGCATCCTGCATCACAGTTAATGCTAACCCAGAGTTTAACCTGACAGGTTTTATCTCACACTTTACGTATAACGTTTTGAAGAGCATCCTTTAACATTCCTTTACACTAGATTAGTTTAGATTAGGATCTTCAGAAGCATTAAAAATGGTCAATGTCTATATAGTCCCTGACAGAACAGAAAAATGCTTCCCACTTCTGGTGGTACAATATAAGATAATTTACCTGCAATGAGAAAGCTGCTTTTGCATTTCAAAGCCCACAGCTCCACTTTTCTCTCTTTCTCCTGCTTTCACTGCTGAGAAAGGAGCACAGATGCAACAGTGCTGAAACTTCATTAGATTTGCGTTAATTTTTGTGTGAAGGAATAGGAGCTGTAGGTTTTAAGGTTGAAAAATAGTGTCTTCTGGGAGAATATCTTGCTCAGCATCTCATTTGTGTTACCAGCTTCACCACGAGCGGTGGGAATGTTGGAGGCGGCAGTATGGCAAAACACGTGTCCCTGAAGAGAGGCAGTTTCTATGCACACAAAACTTTAAAGGTGAAAAATTAATCCCACCAGCATTCCCACAGGCAGATACTAGGTTTCCCTCCTAGAGATGAAAAATGCTCAACTTCCTAACACTCCCTTGCACATGAGCACTGTGTCCTTCACTCTGCCTTTGCTCCACAACACGATGGTGGTTACCATGAGCTGATGAGGGTGAGGAAAATGGTGCCCCCATCATGTGCATTTTCCCAGCACGCTGGAAATCCCACCATGCAGCTGCAGTTCCTGGATGAGTAGATTTGAAGTGTGGTTTCTGCGGCAATACCACAGCCATCAGTGGCTGGCCTCAGTGGATGCTGATACCAGATGGCGGTGCTGGGACACAGATAGTCATCTCATTAAGTAGTATTCATGCATATTACACTGCTCGGTTACTTTAAGTGAACCTTTTTAGTTTATAAATACAGGAAAGATGGAGACGTTTATGAAAGAAATAAAGAACAGAGAGCTGGGGGACAAAAGACTTTTCACCTTGTAAGAGAAGGATGAATATTGAAGGAGAAGAGGAGATGGATTGGGAGCACATTTTTGAAGGTTGGGATGGTTTTCCCTTTCCTTTTGTTTCTCCCCCTTTTCATTTCAATGAGAATTGCACAGAATAATAATCTACTTGTTTTGTCTGTGTGATAATTGCATTGATAATTTAGTATGATTTAAATAATCAAATTCAGAGTGGTTTTTTAATGTCAGAGTCTGAGAAAGGGTTTTCTTTAATCTCCAAAGATGCATATTCATGATGTCATTATAGATATAGATAAAGAAATTACAGTACCATTGTCTGCTTCAAACAAGTCATCCATTGCCTGCTTTTTAAAAAAAGATGAAACAGTCAAAACACAAGATGATTGATTTGTACTTTCAAAATTCACCTCCTTTCACTTTGATGAGAGGACTTCTTTACCTATCAACAGATGTTCTTGTCATTTAACATCTGTCCAGCATAACCTGTACTCAGGTCTAAGTCCCATGTCAAGAAAATTCACGCCCTGATGATTTTCTGCCACCTCCAAATCATGTTTTGCTCTCGCTGCCACAGCAGAGCAGGTCCTCGGTGTGCTAACCGTGTCTTTTGTGCCATGCTGGTGGTGCTGTCCTGAATACTGAGCTCGGGACACAGCCGGGGGCTGCTTCTGCCTCCCAGGGCGTGAGCCATGGGACATCCCAGCAACCACGTCCATACCTTGGTTCTTCCTCCATTTGTCTGCTGGGCTTCAGCTGGCAAATGCAGGACCCCCATTTTGTGTGCCACTATTCATTTTCTAAGCATAGTATATCCCTTTTTTCTAGATAATTGTATGTCTGGTTGGAGGTACAGATGTTGTTAAATGAGGAAAAATAATGGTTGTAAAATAAAGAATGTGAGAACAACCCTGCTGAAGTTTGTGGGAATTTTGGTCAGGGTATGTTTACATGAGTAGGTCACAAGAGACCTCATTGCAGTGCACAAGATAATGAACCCATGATAAGAAGCAACTCAGATTTTAGTAACAGTCTCTTTTTGTATTGGATTTGAACATTTTCTGGATCAAGATTTAACTAATTTGTTGTACAAGATAATGAAAATACCTCAAGAAGCATCTTTATGGAATAATATTTGTCTTTGAAGGGGAAAAAAACCCCTATTCCAGAAATATTAATATTAACATACCACGGGTCAAAGTGCTGTGATTTTGTTAAGCTTAAAATTGAATCTGTTATATATTACCATGCATTGATAATAAAATGCATTTTTTAAGAGAGATAGCTACAGGATAACAACTGACATACATACATCAGTGAGACAGAATTTAATAGCGGTGAAGACTGATTTATCTTTGCTTTCTGACACTGCTGTGGTATTGCCATTTTGAAATCCACACCACAGGGTAGAAAAAATGTCAAGATGTGTGGGAAAATATTTTTTTTTTGTGAATTGCCTGATATTTACATATGAAAATATTATACTGAAATCACTTGAACGAGCCACAGACTAAGGTGTCGTGTTTAAGAGACAGAAGAATCCAGCTGAGAAAATCAGATGTAAGAGATGGGTGAATCATTTAATGCAGATTCCTTAGTTACCTATTTTTGGTTCTTTTGTTCACAAATTGTCTGGAAATAGCTCGTGAATTTTCTCAATTATATGTGCCTTAGTCACTAGGCCAATTTTGTAGATAGCTTGTTATATGTGCTGTGAGAATTGTTTGCTGTCTTGTGGACCTGGCATGCCATTTGGTGGTTATTTTTCTTTCCATCCATTGGAAGGATGAAAAATTTTCTGCATGCTTTCTGCATGATCAGTTTTACATAAACTTTCAAAATGTACTTACCATTGTTTTTATTTAAGGTTTGCATATACCAATGCTCATAGGAATTGGATTAGAATTCAAATAAAATAAGCAGAATTAAAACATGTTTTCACAAGAATGGAAAATGTATGCCTTGATAGAAACCTGTGCAGTATAACTGAAATAACAGCAGGAAGGGGGTGGATAAATTATTTATTCTCCATGTACATACCAATATTTTTTTATATGTATTATTGAGCTGAGCACGGAAGAGCTGTTTCTAGTTTCTTGCCTTCGTACATAATTCCTTTTTAAACTGGAACCAGGGTTTTTCCAGTTTGGTTAGTTTGTAACAGCAGGGACTGCTGAAATATGGGCAATCTCAATACAACTTTTCTTCCTTTCTATGTTTTCCTTTCTTTCTATCCCGCCCGCCCCCCCCCCCCCCCCCCCCCGCCCCCTTCCCCCTTCTTCCTTTCTTTCTTTCTGGCAGAGCCCCAGTAGAAAAGGAGAACACAAAATTTATTGCATAGAGCAAAGCCTCACTTGAACCTCTGGCCAAGCAGTTGATTGTCATTGTACAAAATTTGTAGTTAAACTGATGTTTAATCCCTGGACAATTTAGTCTGTCTGCTGTGAAGTCTGAGCTAATGTAGAGTAATTCCTAAGTGGCCAATTCAGGGAGGGTTGTTTTTTTAAAAAAACTTTTTTTAATTATTATTATTCTTTATGAATAAATGTTTCTAAAAAAATAATGATGGTTGAAATTAAAAGAATTAGATTTTTTCTTCCATTTTATCTGAGGCAATTAGTTACTTCATTACCAAACACAGCTTTTACCAGTGGCTGTGATGAGGTGCAGTGTTTCCATTTTTTCAGACTCAGCCATCAAAGGCTTTCAGTTCATGCTTTTAAAGGGGAAAAGATTTCTCCAGTAAGTAAATAATTTGCAGTGTTCAGATCAAATTATTGTGTGTAGTTAAAAGTATTGAGGGCATATTGAAATAAATAAAAGAATAAAAAAAGGAAAATGTTGAAAAGGCAGTTATTCAAGCTATGGCATCCGCTAATATGACTAAACCAGTTTTTTATAAAACGCACCCCCGTTTACTATAACATGCCTTTCAAGTAATGCTTCGTATTGGTTCATTTTGACCACTGGCTCTGCCCCATGGCTATCTGCCTGGTGCAAGAGAAGCACGGGAGTAAATTAGAATTAATACATTAATTTTTAGCATATTAGCTATGTCCAAGAGCATTGAGGGCTACAGCTGAGAGCACTGGGTGCACGAGAGAGGCAAATCTGGACGGGGGGAGAAATCTGCATTTAATCCATGCTTTGCAACACAATGAATAGCAGAAACCCAGCCCGAGGATCGCAGGAGTGAGAAACCCATGGGAGGAGAAAAAAGGCCTTGGGAAGATGCCCCCCAGCCCTCAGAGCCCTCTGAGGCACCACACACCATCTTGTGAACTGCAGAAGAGCTTGTCCATGGGCTGGGATGTTTTCCTCTTTGGATTTTAAATACAAAGTTTAGCAGATAAACATCTGACTGTCCTAAAGAGATACTGACTGTCCTGGGTGTAACACTGACTTCCTACTCGGTAAAATGCCTGAATGCTACAAAAGGCTCAGAATAACAGCAATAATAACGCACAAGCAATCTGCAACTTATACATTGACATTTAATGATTGGACTTGATCTCAAAGGTCTTTTCCAACCTAAATGATTCTATGATTCTATGATTTAGTCTTAGAATTAAGCTGTTACTATTTCTTGCTTATCCCTCCCAGGTTAACTTTTTTCTACTTCCAGGAACATTTCCAGAGAAGGAAAAAGGCATCTGCTTTTTCGGAACCCTCCACACAAGTACCAGTCCGTGAGTGTTCAGGTCAGTGTGATGATCCCAATATTTACTGCTCACACCCTGCCTCCAGACAACCTTTTCTGCACACAACAGTTTGGTGTTTGATTGCCCCTAAAGGTCCTGCCTTGCTTGGACAACGTCCCCCAGCACTTTATTGAGATCTATCAACCCATTTTTGCTTGCCATTTTATCACAAAGCCTTTTAAATTTCATTTTATGTGTTAAAAATGCAAACTGCTGCCTGGATCATTGAGTACCCCCCTTGCTGTAGTACCAGCCATGTTTCACTGCTGGCCAGGCAACTGTTGCCTTGCGATTTCCTGAGCAGTGTAGCTCCACTGGGAGAAACTCATAATTCATCATTTTTTACATGTAAAAGTCAACAGCCCTCTTATCACAGGGAGGAAAGGAGAGCGCAGTGGGGACTTGGCAACCAGCTTGGCTAATGCATGGAAAGGCAGGGAAAACTCCAAGAAGACATGTCCTAGGAAAGGGAAAAATGACTTTTTAAAAGAAGGAAACATCAGCATTAGTTTTGCCTGTGTATTTTATACCCAGTTCTCATAATTTTCAATTATGCAAGAAGTAGTGCTTTATGTCTGAAAAGACAAATATTCAATGAAAGTAGTGAATATTTTTACTGCATTTTTAGATTTATAGCATTGGCAAGAATAAGATGCGAGTAACCAGCTCTAGTTTTATGAAACTTCGAGGTGGCTCACTCAGTTCCAACCTATTGTGCCTTTGCCCCTGATATCCCAAAGCCAAAGGAGCAGCACTGTCTCGTCCACTTCATGCCACTCACCTGTTTCCCTCCACACCAACTTGTGTGGTGCTGACATGTGTCGACAGAAGCTCTGCTTGTCATGTATTGCTCCATGCATGAATGACTTCTCCATGAAGCTCTGCATCCCTGGGGATAATATTTCTAGGATTAACTAAAAGTCATCACAACCCCAGTGGAAGAGATGAGTTACATTGATTGTTGATATTAACTAGCAAGGAGATTGAAGAGCTTGACCTTGTGAAGAAGAGAGTGAAAATCTAGGAGACCAAACTGGAACACACATTATTTGAGAAGCCACCAGCCCCTTCCAGTGGAGAAAGAGAAACTGCAGAAAGTTTAAATATGGAGAGGCCATCAGACCTTGTATGGGAAGTAAAGCTGAAAACTTTCTTTTAAGTAGATTTCCTTACCTAAAGAACAAAATAAATAAAACCAAGAGCATGCTGAAATAATTATATATATATATATATATAAAAATTGGGATTTTTATAGAAATGTTACTTTTTTTGCAGGCTAAGATCTAATTATTGCTTGGGATACAGCATTAAGGGGACATTCCCAGCACGCTAACATGCAGCAGAGATGGTGATACAAGCTGGTAGGTTTTATTCGGAAAAAGATGTATTTTGAAGTTGTGTTCTAAGGCACAAATCTAAGTCTTTTGTGACCAGCCCCCACAGAAGGGTGCTCTGCTACCTCTGTGCCAGGGCAGTGTGGCTGGGGGGTGAAGGGTCTTTGGGGACCATTTCCCAGAGCACTCCCGCTCCTCAGCCTTGCCTGGGATGTCTTCAGTAAAGACTGAACATGGGCCAGTTATGTGCTAACAGGCTGTTAAGGTGGTTGGCAGATTTTCAGGGGTGATTGTGGGCACATCTGAGATGTGAAATTGCAAGTGAAAACTGCCCAAATCCACTTGTTCCACTACAGACTTAAACAAAAGAAAAGTTGGATTGAACCTTGTCACTTTAAGGGAAAAACAATTTGCTTCCAGAAATTTCTCTCCTTATCATAGCCGCTCAGCCTTATCCTCTAGCCAAGTTCAGTGAAACTCAAACAAGCTCAGCTTCATCCTTTGCTCAAAAACGCTCAGTGAAATGGGAGATTGTAAAGAAGAAGCTTTACGGTGCCAGCAACTGGAGTGAAAGGTTGATGTGCTAAATCTTTCAGCAATACCATAGATTGCTATTCCCCCCCAAATCCCCCTCCCTGTTGTCTTGTCAAAGTAAATATTAGTTACATTTAATTATGGATTCAGGACTGACTGCTTTCATACAAGGAATTAACATCGAGTTGAGATCTTTTTTCTGGTGTGGCACTGTGTTATGAAGCCCCAAAGGCAGGCGGCACAGTTGAGGGCACCATGTGAGGGTGTCATTTCTCATCAGTTATATTTGCATCACCAAACCCTTGTTTACCTGCGCTTCTCTGGTGATTGATTGTGGTGGTGGCTGTAGGTGAAGGAAATGGCTAGAGCTGATGCTGTCCATCATCAGATACTAAACTGCACTGCCTGGAAATATTGTGAGTCAGGACTTCAGTTTCTTAAGTACCAAAATTAATGATTCTTTTTCTTGGCTGATGAGAGCTCTGAGTCTAATTAGTTTCCTGTCACACCAAACAGCACTGGCAGAAGAGGAAATAGTGGGGGAAAGAAAGTGAATCTCAGGGAAAAGATGCATTAATTAAAAGGTCAATTTGCTCTGGCCGTGTTTCTCTCTTCTCTTCGGATTTCCTGTTTACTTCATTTATAGCAAGTAAAGTCCAAATCCGCCATTGTATTAACTTAGAATAGAAAACTGTGTAAAATCAGATTGCTACAAGAAAATACCTTTTCCTAAGGTAATACTGGGACAGCACACATCTTTAACCTATCATAATCGCAAACTGAAGAGCCAGGAGCAGTGCATTAGGCAACCAATTACCTGAAACAGTCTTCAGAGTGATGTTGTCCTGGTAGTGCTGCAAGACTCTTCTATTTTTAAGACGGCAAGTATGCCGGGCACATATGAGAAATTAAAACATGTTGGACTTGGTTAGCCATTGAAGCTTTAGTGTTCTTGCTCCAGCCCTCTTCCCTGGGTGGGCGACATGGGGTCTACCAGGCACTGTGTCTTTCCAAAAGCAGCTGGCCATCACCTTAGTCAGGGCATTAGTCCTCATGGTGTGCCCAACATTAAGCTGCACCACTGCTTTTCATGGGAGCCATGCAATGAGGACTGACACGTAGGTTTCAGCTCTATTTCATGACATCTGCCATCCCCAGTAACTCAGAGAGAAATATTTGGGTGGTTAACACAGCTAATGCCTGTGGTTCACCCAGTGTGCGCATTTTGAATGGGGGAAAGGGAAAAAGATTAATATTTTAGACAGTTGAAGACAGGTATTTGGAGAGAAAAGTAGTTGCCTGGCTGACACTTGAGTTAGCTGCCCATGCATTTGTGCAAAGTGAAAAACTCAAACAGTAGGTAAATTTCTCATTTTGAGACATTTGCTATTCCCTAGCAGAGCACCTTGCCCCATATACCCTGGAAGGCTTAAAATACGATACATCTTCTCGATGTATTTCAGGAGAAAGTCTCTCCCTGGGAATATTAGTGACTTTACAGCTGGAGAAAATAAATTCTGCTTTACCTAAGTAATGCAGCTTCGAGTGCGAATCTAATTTTAGATCCCCTCTGTCACCTCTAAATCTTTGCTCCATGTCTTTCCCAACTTGATAGAAGGGCATATTTAATTATCAAGAGTCACATTTGTATGGACAGATCTTTCATCAACAAAGAATATGTCTTTTGGTTTTGTAATTGTTGAAATCCCATTATTTCTCATCTTTGAGTAACTGAACATATAAACTACATCTGCAGTATGCATTTGAAGCTGGTGATCTAAAGCAGGCACAAGAAGGTAGCAGGTTATGTGTGCAGAGATAGATATTCCCTCCAACTTTTATTTCTATCTCCTAAAATATTAGGCAAAACTTTATCCCCATCAGGCCTGTGAGTTAGGAATCTTCATTAATATTTGTGCGTTTCTCCCTGGGAATCCGTTGGATCTGCTCCTCTCTGTCTGTCCCAAAGTTCTTGCTGGGATGTGCTTCTCAGTGACACAGTGCAAGGCTTCTGCTGTGTCTTCCAGGGGACACCCTACTTCTCACATTTTAGGTGGCTCAAAGCACAGATCCTGTTGTGCTCAAGCTCTCATCCTCCATGAGGAACTTGCCATAAACATGGGGCGAAGCGTTCCTTGTTAGGGCAGCTAGTGCCTAGCCTGTACTCCAACGCTGTAAAATTGCACCACTCATGAGCACACAATGAGCAGTTTTCTGTGGGTTTCTCCTCTGAAAAAAAGTCTGAATCAGTCTGTGCAAGAAAAATGAGATGTGAGGGAGAATTTGTTCTTTGTTGCATTTCTTCAGTGATAAGGCTTCAGATGTGAACTGCTCCCATTTTTTTTCCCTCATTTCTGATTTGTAATAGAGAAAATGCTTTGGAAATCCACTTGTTGTTTTCAAGTGCCAATAATGAGACACTTCCCAAAGACCACAGCACAGCTTTTGCAGCAGCAGCTTACTCCTGCTTAATCTAGTGACACGCTGTGTAGAGAAATACCAAATAAATAAGATCTAAAGCACTCGCTATAGCTACCTAGATGGGCAAAAGCCTGCCACAAAACATTGCTGGTAAGGAATTACATAGTCAAAGGCAAGAGGCATGGTACTTTGATGCTCGCTGAGGCAGAGAGCAGAGGGAGGAGCAGACGGATGCCTGCCGGCACAGCAGGAGCTTGGCAGATAGTGCCAAGATGTGAACTGGGGTCAGTTACCCAATATATCTTTAATTATCAGGGGTAAAGAGAGAGGTGTCTGGGTGTACCCATGGTGAGATATTTCAGTTAAGTTGAGTGGGAAGACTGAGGGAAACTTCCAAAGGGTTTAATAAAAGTAGGAGGGAGGACAGCAGTACGGCAGATTAAATGCTGCGCTGACAAATGCAAATGTACCTTAATTCATATTAGACATTTCTAAAGTGCAAGTTTGTTTTGATAATTACTCAGATAACATTATGAAGGTCAATTAAAAAAACCAAAACCACCATAACGTCACAGCTTGGATGGCACCTCTGGCCATTGAGTCCAAAGTCCTGCTCACTGCAGGGCCAACGTTCGGTCATGCTGCTCAGCTCCTTGTTCAATCAAGTTTTGATTATCCTGAAAACATTGCGTGCCAAGAATTTCTGCCTGAGATTCATTACTGCTCCATTAAAAAGCTGGTCTTTAGTCTGCAAATTTATTTTGTTCTGACTGGTACATGAAAAGTCATAAACCAATTCATGAGCTGAAAAATGCTCATCTTCCTGCCACAGCGATTTGACAGATGCCAACTTTAATTCTGGCTTTCCTAAAGCCTCTGTGCGGTTTTGTGGAGGAAGGCGAGCTGCGATACGGCTTCAGTGGCTCTTCTGAGGAACAAACCTTCATCACTAATAGAAGAGGATGTCTGATATACTCCTTGAATTACAATATTGCAGACAAGTATTTAAAAGGCTTTTGTGTTATCAGTGCACATACTTAAGTAGTAGCTGCTCAGAGAGAGGGAGAGAAGGTGTGGGTGTACACGGAGTGTTTAAGGGCACATCCTTTCATCACACTCACAGCGTGGGGCTGTGCCTGTCGTGCAAAGCAATCCCTCACCTTTCCATCCCCTCAGATTCGAGGAGCAGCAAGGTGTTTGCTGATGATTGTAGGGGAAATAATCAGAAGATGAAGAAGTTTCTGCCATCTGCTCCTCAGGACAACTCAAAGTCTGCATTTGGGTTATCTCCCTGTAGTGGTTCTGGCTTTCCTCCCAATGACAGTGGCCTCGTTAGGACTCTGACTTCTCAGCAATGCATGCTCTGCTCTGCTATCTTACACAGTGTCACAACCAGTTTAATACCTTGTTCAACATCTAATTGAGCACCACGTGCTTCAGGAGGAGCAAAAAGCAAAAGAAGGATTTGGATGTGATATCACCTACTCTCCATTATGATCTCTTTCTAATTTCTCTTAACTAGTGAATGATTTATGTTCAGTTTATACCTTCTGCAAGGGCTTGGGCTGCTGTGGCATTGAACCATCTATTAGCCTTTGATATGGACCAGTCTCTCTCCAAATTCTGCTCTACCCTCAGCCTCTGCCATGCTCACTTCCTTCTCTCTGAAAACATTTAGAGTCTTCCAGCTGCAGGATTGAAACCTCCTTTCACCCAGCTGCAGGATTGAAACCCCCCAAACCCTGCCCCAGGCCCTAGGGCACCCCCAGCCACCATGACATGCTGCTGTCTCTGAGTCCTCAGGGTCTTCATTCTTTGTTGCTTTTCATGATACTTTTCAACCCTTCCAGACAGTCTGATCTCTTTTCCTCCTTAAACAGCCTGTGCCCAGCACTCACTCTAATTTCACCCCTGTCCATCCCAGGGCTTTGCCCTCAGGTCATTAAGATTTTATTCTGTTTCTGCTATTTCAGTCCTTTCCAGTCTCTCTGTGCACAAATTTTAAGAAAGTTCAGGCAGGGTCATCACCTTTGAGCACTGTATGGTAATGCTGACAACCTGCCTGGCACCAACACCGAGGTCTGTGCAGTCTGCAGCACATCCTGTCACACCTGAATTCCTCTTCTGCATATCTTTGCTTCATTTCCATCATTGCACTAAATAAAATATGAAATTATAAGCAAAGAAAAGAGAAAAAAATAAACTTCAGGAGTCCAGTTGAAGGAAGATGAAGCAGAGCTTCAGAAGCCACCTAGTGAGTTGAAAAATCTTATGGGTGCAGCTTGAGCATTTTGATGGGGACTGCACTAGTTGGACTTGATGATTGTAAAGGTCTTTTACAACCTAAATGATGTTATGATTCTATGCTATGATCTGTCCAGGGGCTGATGTGGCATCCTGACCTCTGGTTTCTGTTCTCATGGGATGAAAATCCGTAGACTCACTTAAGAAGTCTTGATCTGGAGCAAAGTTCGGTTAATCAATACTTGTGACTATCAGACTGCCCATACCCAGCACAATGCAAAGGGATTATTTTTGCTTACTCCATCACCTCCTGTAAGAAATCTCAATATAGAGCTGAAGGAGCTCTCTTTCACTTTGATCTGAGCAAAGCAAGGTTCTGTGCTATTTGGATATATTTTTCTCGTCATTGTTGCTGTAAAAAAAAAGGATAAAAAATGGGGGAAACCACCACACCTCATACTTTAATTTTCTGTAGTTGCTCATTGCATGTACTTGAATTGTCTTTATTACCATCAGCAATGCAAGGCTAATATTTAGACTTCTAGCAATGCATACAAGAGACGAAGCAATAAATGCATTTTTGTGACTCATAAATAAGCCTTTTCTGTAGTCAGTGCAGCAAAGACATCAGCTCTCTTATCGGTAACATACACATTGTGGACTGTTAATAACATTGCCAATCATCAATAAGAGTGCTATAGCATAGTGTCTTGAAAAATAAGCTGAAAAAAATTAAACAAATTAAATTACTTTCAGTCCACAGTTAATGTTGCAGGGTGCATGAGCATTCTCCTTTGTTTATGTCACATCCTATCTTAGGGAATAAATATGGGTTTTTTAAAGGTACTTCAGCACTTGGTTTGTGTTATTTTAGTTGGAAAAAGGATACTAAATTCCTTAAAAGATTAAGCCTACCTTCTTATTTATTACTGTCAAACCTGATTCAGTAACCTGTGAAAAGATTATAGAATTCTTACGATACATTTCAGATTGTTTTGAGGAGAGTCTTCCGTCTGCAGGGCAGACCTACTTTTTGCTGCATTTCACTGTAGATTTTACTGCAGTGTGGGGAACGCTTTGCAGCATGCAACCATGAGTCAAGTATTTCACACTAATCTTTCAAAAAATTTCACTCTAAAGAGCCCGAATTACTGCCAGGTTGTTTTGCTAGATGGCTGGCTGTAAATGCTCAGGCAGCAGAGCATGGCCCTGGACCCAGAGCCAGCTCCCACCTGGGTTCTGAGTTTATGGTGTACAGCAAGGAGAGGCACAGAAATCTCATGGACTTATGGGTTATCTCCTCAAATTAATAAATGTGTTTATGGCCATTGTGTCAGCCCATGGGAGGAGTGCACACAGTTACTACACCACCTACTGCATAATTCATGAACCAACACCAGATGGGCAGCTGTGCCAGCGAGGTGGGGATGAGCAGTGCTTTGGCTTGTAGAGGGTCTCTGCTCCACATCCCAGACCAGCTGATGGAACCACATTCCCTGCCAGTCACTCAAGCTGCATGTTCCCTTCTACCCACAAACCTTCTGAGACCTGTGTTGAAGAAGGAGAAGCATGGCATACCATGCAATTGAGTACCGTGACATAAAAGAAAGGTCAGCTAAGAGAGACACCATACAAACCAGTTGGAAGGAGGTGTCTAGGATGATGCCTTCCAGGACACCCACTAACAGACAGGTTGCACTGGAGATGGAAAAGTTTCTTTTGGGGTAGTGACAGGTAATATCTGCACTAAATTGAGCTATGGTGAGATTACAAAGAAATGCCCTTCTAGGTCTTTGCTCCAGAGAAGAAGAGCCAGAATCTTCTAAGGGTTATGGTCCTGCTCCACACCATTTCCAACTTTACTTCTCCTATTACAAAATACTTGTGTAACACTAGAAAAATAAAAAAGGACACCCAAATGGGTTACTCCTTTGTTGTTCCAACTAACCATGCCTGGCATGTTACCTGAGAAATATGTTGGTTAAGTCTACTAATAATTGTGATAAAAGATTTTAGCTGCATATTTTGAAGCTGGGATTTATCTCTGTTCATCAGACAGCGGTGACTTTTTGGGTGGGAAATTCCTGTGGAGAACCAGCCATGTCTCTGAAAAGCTGCTGGATGAAGGAGTGGCTTTCCCCACCCTGGCTGAGCAGAAGCGTGCTGGGCAGCCGTGGGTGGTGGGGAATGAGGGAGCTCTTGGCTACCTGATGTCACTAAATAACCTCACTGGGTTTTTTCTTTTTAAAGAAAAGAGGCTGTGAGCTGCTTTAAGCGACACTAATGCTCAAAGAAGTGGTTTCTGGGTGCAGCGTTTGCTCCTGCCCCCTTTGAAATCTACGGACTGTGTTTTGATCCAGAATAAAAGTTTGTCAGGGACGAGGATTATCACAGACATCAAATGCAGAGTTGCAGTTGTGTTTGATAAACTCTGTGAGGATGGGACAACCTGTGCCCTGCCCTACCAGTGTAATTGTCTTCTAAATGTCACATTTAAACTGAAATATGCCTTTCTTGCTCATTGTGCCAAATGCTTTCATACTAGTGAGATGTCTAAAAGGGAAAATGTGAGTTTGCACTATATTTAAAAATCTCTAAGCTATGCATTTTATTAATTTTGCCTTTTCTCTCCTTTTACTATACCACAAAGAAAAGGAGACGTGCTATACAGCTTCTGTATTTTAATGACCTATGAAAACTTCAGTTAGTATGCTAATAAGACTTGACAGTTTTACTAGTATTAGAAGATGGGATTGAAGCAATGTAAAGCAGGAACAATTCATGGATATATTCTGTAGATCTTTGAAATGTACACTTGAAATATGTTCTTGAATATACAACCACGGTTTTAAAACTATGCCCATCATTTTCTTGATAATAAACATAAAGTTATCATTTTCTTGTCAGCAATTAGTCAGCCACCTCAAATAAATAGTATGTTATTTTTATATTATTTTTTTATGTTTCATTTTATATATTTCAGTATGAGATACTGAAAAAGTGAATTCAGATGACACACAGAAGCTATAAAACATACAGAGTTGTGTAAAGTTCAGGAGTGAAACATTTATTATTGAAAAACTTTTATTACTCCACCTGGAAGGTTAAGCACATAAGACCATGTAGCGATGCTGCAGTTATGACACAGCACATCACCAGAGTTTGTCATTATTAAGACAGTTCTGCTTTGTCACCACTGCCATGAGATGCTGTGATGTTCATCTACAGCAAAGAATCTGCGTTATTAAAAGCCAACATAAAACTTGAGAAATGTATTTTCTTCATTATTTTGGTAATGACAGTTTAAAGCACTTCCCAACAAACTCCTCCCTGCGCAGTGCTATATTATACACAAATGGTATTTTAGCACTCTGAAGTGTCTCAGCACTGTGTTCCCGTGAAGTTGTCTCTGGCAGGCGGGAAGCCAGCCAGCTTCTTAGCAGAGTGGCAAAGTGTGGGTTAGAGAAGTTGTGTTAGACTCCATTTGCTGTAATTGCAGGGGTAATTGAGAATAAAGACTAAACAGATAGGTCAAATCTTCTTTTTCAAGTAATTATGTGTGATTCATACGGAGGATGTAGTAGTACAGAGACATAAGTGTATGCAAATTTTGGAAGTTATTTCCTAGAGAAAGTGATTATAAGGTTAACAGTATCTTAGCATCCTAAAATTAGAAATTATTTTAAGCTCAATGTATTTGAGGAATAATCTATCACATAGGAAAATATATCCTTCTTGTTAGAAGCAATTTAGGAACCAGAAAGCCTTTTTGATTACTGTAAATGGTTCTGAAAGACAAACATCTTCCAGCTGATGTACGCGACAGCTGTGTATGCACGGCTCAATGCACAGCTCGGCTTGGCAGAGCAGCAAGACCAAGCCAGTGTTTCCCACTGCTCACAGGAGGGGCCAGGCACCACTCCTGAATCAAAATATTTGCAAGGAGCCAGCAAGCCGGGGGACCTCCAGGCCATCCACCCACACTTCACTCTCTCAGTGTTGAAGTCCCCTTTGCAAAACAATTCCTGCTGTATGTCGAATGAGGAACTTTAAGCCATCACAGCTCTCCTGCCCATCGGTGTTCTCCTCCCATGCCGCTGGGCTAAAGAAACCCTTCACCAGAACCACACAGGAATGTGCAGGAGAACTTACTGGAGCACCTGGTAGCTGCTAGCAGGGGTATGGATTGGCCAGGGACACAGCTGCAGGGGTTTGGGGCTTTCTTCCTTCCCAGACCTGCTCACAGGGTTTGTCGAAACATCACAGTGCAGTTGGTGCCCCTCTGCTCCCGCAGTCGCACCTCACTGGGTTGTTGCGCTCACAACCACGCTGTCTGGGCAGAAGAAAGCAGAGCTGGGCGAGAGCACGCGGCCCAGCAGTGTCCCACCACAGCCGAGGGGCAGGGCAGAGTCCCGCTGAAAGCAGAGCCTGTGCCATACAGCATGAGCTTTCCACAACCGTAGCTGTAGGTAAAAATCTTCAAGAAGATTTCAAGAAACTTTTAATTCCTCTAAAGCTGGCTGGATCAAGGGATGCTACTGAGGTACTGCATTTAAGTCTGTAAATGGGGAGAGGTAGAGAGACTGAAAAAATGTTGACCATGAACTGTAAGGTTTGTTATGCTCAAAGAAAGATCAGCGAGAAGAAAATTAAACCCTCAAAGTACATTCTTTTTCTCCCATGGGTGGGTTTATGTAGATAACTCTCCTGTATCAAACCACAATATGCTTTGAGCAATGTGTGTGCTTAGGTGCTGGGATGCGCCACGAGCCAGAGGAGTGAGGAGTACAAAAACTGCTTTCACATTTCCAGTGTGTTTTCCCCCTGTGCCTGCAAGAAATTCTCCAGTGCTTTGTTACATCTGCATCAAGGTGCTTCACCATCCCCTCTGCAGAGGAGCCCCTTATGGAGGGGTGGCTGGCAAGGACTTCTGGTGCTGCGACTACTTTCTCAGAGGAAAGATGAGCAAAGTGATGGTGAAGAACCGGGCTGCTCTGCTCTTGGGTTGCAGGACACAGGTCTGGAAAACTCTGGCTGGAAAAGAAGAAACAGCTGTTGTAGAAATCTGTGTCTGATACCTGTGAGCTGCAGTTGCTGTAGGAAGGGATGTAGAAACTGCCAGGCTTGTAAAAATAAATTCCAATTCCTTGGTCTTTCGCGGGAAGGCTCTGATGTTCACTGTCAATCTCAGATCAAATAAAACCTCTGCTCGGGCTTTCCCCATCAAGAGGCTCCTCGCTGCCAGCCCCACCTCGGAGGCCTCAAGGCCCTTCTGCTGATCTAACGATCCTAATGAGGCGTGGGAGCATGGGGAGAGGATCTGAGGAGGGGGTGAGCGTGCCAAGATGAGAGGGTGCTCTGGTGCACGTTAGGCTAATATCTCACATGCCAAACCAGCCCCGGTCGTTTCTGTTAATCATATCTGATATTAAGTCTGTGGACAGCAGCGATGCAAGAAATGCAGAAATTCTATGGTGGTTTTATTTTTTCTTTTTCCTTTTTGTCTTTTATAAGCATGTCATTACGGGGTGGTTAGATTTCGATTACTTCTGACAGCTGAAGTGTATTGCATTCTGTGCAATCAGCTCTGATTCATCATTCAGTTCTCTGACTGAACTTCAGTTTGAAAATCCAGTTTCCATTTCAAATACAGTTCGTTGATCAATGAATGACACAGGTCTTCCCGGGATTTATGTGGATGCAGCTGGATCAATGGTCCTCCGGTACCTCCCCCACACTACAGCCGTGCGACCCTTCATACCTGCCTGCTCAGCGATGGAGCCTGTGAGGGTGGTTCAGGAAACATATTTTGGAAAAGGAACAGTCAGAAATGCCTGTTTTACTTAGTTGAAAAAGGTAACGTTAATCTCTTTGTGTAGCAATGCTGGTTTGGGTGAGCATTTGGTACTCACCTGTAGCTGCAACTGCATTCTGGGCTCCTACAGACCTCACCAAGTCTACAGCGTGCAGACGTCGCTGTCTTAGCTCTCTCCACGCAAGCCATTCCTCTTAGTATTTCTTCCTAACATTAATAGAATTATTAATGCAATCTGTGTCGGTGTATGTCCAGTGCCATGGGACCTATGTTTACAGAAATCCCCAGTACAAGCTCAAATGTTTAACTCCAGAACGCTCTCAGTGTGGTCCGGCTGTCAGAAGGGTACAGCAGGGCTGCTGCCAGGGTCCTTTCCACACGCGTGTCCCCCTGACAGCCCCCCCCGGGAAAGGCCGGTGTAATCGTAAACACAACAACCAGCAAAGCACGAACTGCGGCCACACAGCCACGTTGTTATCCTTCACCTTTCTGCCTTAAATAAAGTGCACGGATGTTCTGGAGGTGGTTGGGTTTGTTGCCTTTCTGTATTTGCCTAGGAGAGGCGTTGTCCAAGTTCTCCGTAACAGCGAGGCCATAAGAACAGAAACCCTGTCTGGAATGGTGCAGTGAACATGCTTTCTCAGGAAAGCAAATCCTGGCTGCAGTTCCTGGGTAATTTTCAAAGGGAGCTGCTTTCCCTTGAGCCCCACCACATCACAGCAGCACCGGGCAGGCACAGAGCAAAGCTCAGGTTATATCTGCCCAGCCTAGATTTGGCTTGATTTGATGCTAAAGAAACTTTTTCAACTCTTTAGATTTATTCAGAATCTAGCAAGTTGCACAACTGTGGTATTTCAGTATTGATCAGATATTTTTGAATTTATAACTGGAGAAAGAAAATTATATTTCCATAAACACACACACACAAAAATATGTCAAAGTGAAACTTCCACTATACAGCCTGAGTGTGATGTTAATAGTGTCCTGCCACAGACAGTTTGACCCTCTCTCATGAAATCTGTCTTGGGATACAAAACAATGGGAGAGAGGCATTAGTGCTCTCTGGCAGAACTAGGATGAAGGGATGCTCAGAAAGGGGGGAAGGAGGCAGCAGTGGGGAGAATGGTGAGGTGCACAGGAAAAGCTGTACATTGCTTCAGACGGATTTCACATGTCAAGTGATACGTCAGACCTTCCAGAAGTGGTCTTTGTGCACCCAGGAGATTGTGAGTAGTACATTTTAGTACATATATTAAAAAGACTGAGCAACTATTTGCCTTTGGCATCTATTTATATATATGTGTATAAAGAAGACAACAACAGGAGAGCTTTAGGACTCAAATTAGAAGGGCTAATTAGATGGTGCATCTTCCTCTCAATGAGAACCATTCTCAGCGTGAAATAGATTAAAAACGCTCACATAACGAGATTTAGAAGTCAGACAGCTTTTCAGATGGAGGTGGCCATCAAAACTTGTGCTATCATTTTTTGAATAAACAAATATTAATCATGCTATGTATTTCAAGCTGTGCATGTTGTTATATGACATTTGATCTGAAATTGGCTTTTTCTTCTTTCCCTGCTTCCACTTTTTTTTTGACTAACCGCAGAGACACACAAACCTGCGCTCGGTTGATGTGTGTGCATCTCTCTGGTGTCAGTTGGGGTCTGCCATGCCATCAAACCTTGCACAATGTCCCTGTTCCTGCTGCCATGTCACAGGAACAGAAACAGGTAGAATCATCAGTCTCCTTATTATTTTTGTATTATTTTAACCAGACTATTTTTATCTCCATTTAATACCTAAGTTGTTGATAGATTTTGATGAAATGAAAATACTTGTGATATGCTGAATGGATCTGTCTGTCTATTTAGAGTCAGAAAACCTGTTGTTTATAGTTTATGCTAAAAACTTTACCCTCAGTGCTGGTGTTAGACAGGTTTTCATGTGTTTTCCTGTGGCAGTTTGGTTTTCTGCCTGTACATCTCAATAGTATCTGTAGAAGTTGTGATGTGTTCCTTACACAATGTGTTTGTGTGGATTGTATTGCTTGATGAGCATAGTTTTGTCTCAGAAACAGCAAATACATTCCTCCTTTTCCCCCAGATTGATTTTAAATGTATATTCAATCTTTGAGTCAAAACAGCAGGGACCAGAAGCTGGTTCTATCCGAAGGTCTTGGGCTCAATCTCACCCAGAAAAGGGTTGGACTCAGACTGTGCCCCTCACTCCTGACTCCTTATGGAGGTGTGATGTTGAGGTTGACTGAACATCAGGCTCAGGAGAGGGTCTCCTACATGCTCACTAAGGAACTGTAAACTTTAAAAGATCACCAACGGCTAAATTTGCCAATTCACTTTGCTCTCGTGTATTTTAGTAGCCTCATTTGTAAAATGGGAGTAATGTGTGTATCATCATTTCACATCAATGGGTTGAAATGGTTTTATGAGAGCTGAATATGATGACGCTTACTCTCTCTTTAGAAAGAATGCTTTGATTTGGGGTAGGTTAAGTTTTTATTATTATTGAATTCTTGTTTCAGAATGCTCAGCTCCAAGTTTTTTTTATTAAACTCATCTGTCAGAATAGAAATACTTTCTGGAGAACACTGGATTGTAAAGGATCTATTCAAAGAATGTGTGCATATTATGTCCGTAAATGTTTGTTAGAAAAATTATTCCCAACTGATATGACAAAGATATGAAAAAGTAGATCACAAATCTCATTAACAATACAGACACTGAAAAAGAAATGAAGCCAATTAATGTTGATAATACTTGTCAGAAGAATGTCATGGTTCTCTTCTTAATGCCAGTCACATACCCTGAGCTGAATGACTCCAGAACTGATGACTTTCCTCCCATCAGGAGCAAGCTGGGGTGGATAATGGAGGAAATTTCTGATTTTCTTTACTTACATCGAATTGCGTCAGTTTGCCAGACAGATGTTATGTTAAAGTTTTGAAAGTGGAGGCAGCAGGGACAGGGCTCATTGACCTCGCAGAACCCCTCCACTCTTATTTCTGCAGGTATTTAAGTGGAATTAAATATCAGGCTGCTCTGTTACCATGACAACTTTGCTTTTCATGAAAAAAGTAGTATATGGTTCATGATTTGAGCACTCTGTAAATGTGGCTATTAAGCATCATCCACTTTGTCACCGGGAAAAGTGAAAAAGCTAAACACATATTTTTAAGCTTGGATAAAAAAAAAGAACCTTTCCTCTTGAGAACCAAAATAGAAAACTGGTGGAAACAGTTAGAATTATCAGACTTGAAATTTTGGTTATACATGCAGTTACATATAAGACTATACACATGTCCACATATGAATTACATATAGAAGCATATAGGAACGTAACTCGGTAAGATTATTCTCTGTTATGAGCACCTCCCTTTGTCAGGTAAATTAAAGCTTTAACTGAACATTCAAACCAGAGATGTGAAAGGCATTAGCTTATTTTTTAACTTTGACAAAAATCGTACTTCATACTTATGTATATATGCAAAACTACCTTTATCTTAATGCTCCTGTATGAAGTAGCACTAAGACAGTCTTGCAGCTGATGGCCTTTTGACTGCAGAGGTGTGAAAGGCGCTGGTAGTTGGCATAGTGATAAAAACGCTCATGTCCCAGGACGTGCTTGACCTGACCCTTGCATATCCCACCATCCTGCACCGCAGTGGCCACCTGGGCTGAGGGCTTCTTTAAAGAAAACAACCAGCTTTGACACTGTTTAGAGGAAAAGTCATTTTCCAGCACAGCGAACTGCAGTGGCTAATTATGCAGAGCTGAAGAGGCACAGATCTATCAGCTAACCCCCCGTAGATGTGGTTACAGCAGACCCATCTCCCACGTCAAGCCCACCGATGGTGGATGAAGGCGCTATCCATCGCATGGCAGTAACATCTGGACCTTCCTCCCACACCGATAGGGAAACAGCAGGAGAAAAATGAGCAGCCTGACCTCAGCTGAGTCACCATGCGTTGCATTTTGTACTTCCAGAAGAGGAAGAAGCTGGGTCATTGTACAGCAAGGACTTTTTGGAGAAGGTATGGCAGCTCTAGCTCCAGCTGGAAGTTGAGTGGCTCCTCCCAGGGCAAGCACAGGCACGCGGCCAGCAAAGCTCTGCTGAGCAAACCTCAGGAGACCTGGATGCCCAGTTCATTTAGGTAGCATCTGGAAGAGGTTTTTTTCCCTTCTTTCTATCTCAGTTTTGCTTCAGTTTTGTGAATCTGCAGCGTCAGGAGCTGCAGTTTGCTGCTCAGAGCAGCCGGAGCTTGGGTGAGGGGTGGGATGCCAGAGACCAGGCGACCTCCAGCCCACTGGAAAGGGCCATGTGTGAAGCAGGTTCCCAGCAGTACTCAGAGTGTAGAGACCTCTAGGACAGAGGATGGGAGCATTTCAGTTGTTGCTGAGTAGCTGTCTGCTTACTGAGGTTAAAAGCAAAATAAAGGGCAGGAAGAATTTTGGTGGCCTGTGGTTTTGTCATCAGCAATGACAAGGCAAGACACTGTCAGGGCATCAGATTCAGTTTTGAAAGGGAACATCTAAATTGTGCAGTGAAATAAGCGCATTTAAGATTGCTATCCCAGACTCCTAATCCCAAGGTAATTCTCGTTTAATTAAGTGAATTTTTGAACAGCAACAAAAAAGTTAAAACCGGGAAGTAGGGGGCCAAGTGCAAGAGCAGGATGTGCTGAAAACACTTTGCTAAGAGTGGGCAAGACTTGGCCTCTGACCACAGGGAACAGAGACACCACCAGCTTCACGAGTGCAAGGGATGTATACAGCCTCCAGCGAAGGGCTGGAAAGAGCTCTTTTCTTTGGGGTATCATTAAATTGTCAGCTTCTGACTAGAGGATGCCCATGTACAGCAAACCTTCATTTGTTTACAACTTTGGTGTTATAACCTGAGTCTTATCAATTAGAAGGTTGAAATCGTGCTCGATGATTTATTCACATGAATTCAGAAGCTGTCTGCAAAGAGATCGTTCTTTCCTAAAGTTTATTATCTAATTTACTTTTTCTCAGTAATTCACATTAAAATGAGAACTGCATTATTTTTGTCATTTGATATCAAGGGTAAATAAGGGATTTCGTAATACTTGCTGCTCCTAGATTCAATACCTGCTGAAACGGTAAGTTAAACATCTCATTTTTGTAAATACTATCTCATATTATTTCAGTTTTCCAGTAGTCTCAGTTGCTGGACTATCTAACCCCTAACACTTATACAAGCATATGAAGCCCAGTACATTGATGGATATTAACCTACTGGATATCTAACAAGCCTGTATGTGGCATGGTCATTGAAGATAACCCTGGCCCCCCTGAGTTTCTTTCTTTATTTATATTAAATATATTTATTTATATATATATTTTTATATATGTTTATAGCACAAGGATGACATGGAAATGCTAATGTTTATATTTGTTATTTACTACCGATACTGCATAACTGATTATTTTAAGCAGTAAAATCAAGTCTTGAATGCCTACAAAAATTAATCTGATTCTATAGAAATCATTTTTCTGAATTAGAATAACATTTTGCATAGATGTATTTATTAAAATACAGGTGATTCTGAAAGCAGCTCTAAATATAACTAAAAACATGTGAGAATTTTAAAAAGACATATAAAGACTATGGTATTTATTTAAGACTTTCCCATGCTGTTTCAATCACTGGAATTAGGAGTCTAAGGGCATGGCAGTACTGCTGCATGTGCCTGTCCTTGCGGGCGCTGCCCCAGGACTGGTTTGCCTTCTCCCTTCTTGGTGGGAATTCAACCCCTCCTGCTGGTCTGAGCCCCCCTCTGTGTGCCATACGGCACGCTGCTGCCCTTCCCGTGCTGGACACAGTATTTGTGCAGTGCCAGCGACGCACATCAGAAGCAGGGCTATGGCAGCAAAGACTGAAAAGTGCAGTTGCGTTAAAAAAAGTTTATTTGCATGCATACATTTAACAGTCACTTACAAGCTTACCTTTTTTAAATAACATTGGTTTGTTAAAAACATTTTTTAACTTTTGTCTCTTTACCTTCACAAGGTCTTAGAACAAATTGGCAACCAGCTGTTGAGATATGCTTAACCCATCCCTGCCATACCCACGTACTTCAACTCAGTTCCTGCATTCACCAAGAAATAACAGGAGATCACACAGGACCTTTGGTCACTGACATTCTCTAACTTCAGTATCGAAATAGATATTAATGCAGGTGTTCTAGTTCAAATATTTCTGTCATGGCTTTAAGTTGGTTGTTTTCCTTGCTCATTTTACAAGAGCCTGGATGAAAATAGGGAAGGAAATGAATGACAAACCTGGTAGAGCAGCTGTGGAGTAGATGGGCTATCAATTCAGGGACACCATTTGATTTAAGTCCTTCGTGTGGAATTAGGGTTATTACTATGATTTAGTAAGAAACATATGTGCAAGTATACACAGAACTACAGAAAATATAATTTCCAAAGCTTATTCAGCAGTGGATTGCAGAATACAGATGTTGGCTGTAATATGCTTGCACTAAATTGGGTTGTGGGTGAATAAAAGGAGTTGATCTTAAATTCAGCGGTGGAGTCCTGCTCTGCGTTCAATTGGAAATACAGTCTTTTTGTTTCGCTTTTGCAACTTATTCAATAAATATTTTGGCATGTCTGTCTGTTATGCTGCCTTAATCTTCTCTTCTACTGAACAGAAATTAGCATTTGTAATTTATTCACCAGGGGAAACAAAAAAGGCTCTGCGCCGAGTTGAAATTTAATGCCTAACAGATAACTGGAATGCTGAGTCAGCACAAAGCACATGTAACAAATAAACTCATTGCCTGCATATAATTTAATAGGAGATATGGCAAAGAGTGGAAAGAAAAGCTTTTATCAGTACTGCAGTAAAAAAGGTGTAAGGCTTTAATGGGCTTTCCGATCCTGGTTTGTGTTACGCAATGAGGCCCCTAAAACCCGGCACTTTCTGATGGCAGCAGCACGCACGCGAGCTGGCCAGCAGCAGGGACAGGGGTGCACTGGGAGATACTGTGGGTACTTTCTGGCTACCAGAGTGATTTGCTGTCTCCTGTTGTCTTACTGGAGCAGGGTAGGACCTGTTATGTGCTGGAATAATATTCAAGCCAACAAAATCTACTTTGACACAATCCCCTCTTCAGGTATCACCTCCCCCATATCTTAACGTGTGCAAATTTATACTTGGATTTAAACCCATTTTGCTTTCATTCTCTGACTGACTACATTATAAATGCTTTTGTAGTGATGCAGATGCCATCCAGGCTGAGCTCAGGAGATTCTCTGCTTCCCCTGAACCACTTCTTCTGCATTTAACTGTGGGATTTTTAATTTAACCATCACCTCTATGGCATTTAAGACTTGTGCCTTGTGCCCTGAGAGCAGCTAGCACCCACTGATGCTCTGGGCATAACCTGGGGGTGGCGGGGGGGAGGTGAGCACAGGCACACTGGCATCTTTCATGGGGTCAAACAAGTAGGAAAACTTTGGTATTTGGGTATATTTTTACCGAGAACTAAAGCATATTAGAGATGAAGAGATGATGTGCCTCTGACACTGCCACTGCTCATCTGGACACTAGAGCAACCCACAGTAAAACAGCTGCAGAGTTTCTGTTCTCCTGCGCGTAAGGAAAACATTTCCCCCCTTAATTTTAGAAATAAGTAAACAAATCTTGCTGAAGGAAAAAAAATGCAGCTTCAGGTACATAACTAGTACAGAAAAAATAGTAAATGGTTAAATGCTTAAAAGTAGCAAAGTTACAACAGAAAAAAAATTGTTTGCTTCAATTGGAAATGTCAAACAACTTTAAACAAAAATGAAATTATCATCTCTGTCCAAAGCAGCTGATGGCTGCAAGGGTTATTAAAGTGTGATGATGCACACTGCAGAGACACGTCATTGGTGCTGGGGTGTCCATTTCCATGGCGAGGGGCTGGGGCATGTGCCAGGCAGGATTACTGGAATGAAGACTGTGGAATGATGTGTGCAGCCAGGGTGGGTGAAATCCCCCCCTCCTTGAGCACCTATCACCATCCCTGCCCACACTGCCTTCCAGCAGCCTTCGCTGCCAGAGAGAGGAGCAGAGCATCACCTTTCTCTAAAGCAAATTGATGCCAAAATGTTTACAGTCAGAGTAGACTAGATGTAATGTAAGTGGCAGATCCATACTAGGGTGAAAAGCAGTTTTATCTCTAGTGCAGCAATTGTGATGGTAAATTGGCTGCAATCTCCCCAGTCCTGTATGAGTTTTAATAGCAGAACAATTTTATTCTGTTGCATGAGCATGTCTACTGGGGTTATTACCGGCATAACTGCCTTGGAGGGGGAAGATCATGCCCTGACTGATATGGCTGTGTCATTGAACTCAATCCCTTTTATTTTTCATTAGAAAAAATAATAAGATGCCTATTTTGTTTTCTAAATGGCAGATAGATGAGTTTTTCAAAGTTATAATACTGAGCAACATAATGACGGTCCCTAATTAGATTAATTTTTTCCCTAATCCAACCCCATGCAGGTTTAAACAAATTACCTCTAAAAAGCCAACCAAAATACCCACTCAACAGATTTCAATGATTAAACAGCAGTTTCACTCGCTTGCTTTTCATTTTTCACTCTGGGGAAGAGTTATATATCTTTTTATTAGCTTGAGATCTAAAGCTGCTTTACTGCCTCTTAGCCTAACACGTTACATCTAAATTGCCTAACGAAGCCCGTAAGGAGTGTGCTTTTCTGGAAAGAGGGGCCGGGTACCTGTCTAGCACGGCCAGCATCGAAGGACCAAATCCTGGGAGACGCTGAGGCAGCGTCTCCCACCCACGGCCGCGCTGCTCCCGGCTCTGCTGCGCACATTGTGTCCCTCTGCGCTGCCTCTGCATGATGAATAAGACACAGCACTAACATTGGTCACCTGCCATGATTGGCATTAATTTTTCAATCTGAGGAAAGTTTGTGAAGCTGGATGCCCGTTGACCCTCAGGGAGCCTGGCCACCTTACGAAATCGGGAACATTCATTGTAAAAAAAAGTATCTCCCTTTCCAAAAGATGAATTTTTGAAAATGGGTCGCACTTTTGGGGCTATTTGCACCCATTTCTTCTTTGTACTCTCTATTAATCATATTTTGTATTGATTATGATGCAGCCCATAAGACAGACACAGTATGACAATTAAGGCTGTTCTGAGAAGCGGTCGCAATGACTGTGGTTTGTGAGTGGTTTGTATGATCGATTTTTACTTTTCAACTGAGATAATGGGCACTTTGCATAGAGAATTTATAACCAGAAACATCCTTCCATATTGGCACATGAAATGGGCATGACTTTTATTGCAGCAGTATTTTATTGATTTTGCAATACACTGCTCAGTTCTAGGAGCAACGGGTCTAATTTTGCCTTACCTGGAAGGAGAAGTTTTCCCACGACTATATATTCATGATTTAACTTCCCAGAACCATTTTGCAGGCTTGACTGTGCGTGACTTTCAGAGCAGTTTTATGCCCATCTGACTTTGTTAACACAGCATAAAAAATACGAAAAAAATGCAGAACCTGACATCAAGGGCTTTAAATATATATTTATCTACATGTCGGTGAAAGGAAGCAGGAAGGATGCTGGGTTTGAAGCTGTTTGGTTTCTTTTTGCAGATAGTGTACACGAAGGATCTGCTGGCTTCCGAGGAGGCTGCCACTGCTGCACTCCCGAGAGCTTCGCCAGACTCTGCTGTTGCAAACGCTGATTTCTGCAACCTGCATGGCTTCCTCCCGTGCAAATGTGTTATGAAATCCTGAGCTGAGCCCAGCTGAGACAGGGCAAGGCTTCAGATGGGGTCCTGCCGCAGGGGAGGGTGCAAATACACGAGGCCGTGCTTGTATAAGCTCTGCATCGTGGCTGCTGCGGTACCTGAGTTGTAGCTGTGAAGTCAATAAAGAATAAACTGTTCTTTCTTTGACACGGATCAGCATGCACCTGCATTTGCAGGGTGGTCGCATACAAACAAATATTTGCTTAAAAAGTGAAAAAAAAAATAATGAAGTATTCAACTATCTTTCTGCATAAGAAAATTAAGGAAGGCAAAGCTACCACAGCTGAACTGTCTGCTGGAGGGGGCAGATGAGTAGCTACACTTTCCAGTATGAATGATGACTGATTTTTTTTTTCTTCCTTTCCAGTGTCTTACAACCATAACATTATTTAAATGTAGCTTTTCTTTCCAGTGTGACTGTAATAATTTCTTAGAGAACATATTTTAATAGCTTGACTATATGCTTAGGATTTCTGTTTGCTTCTATAATTGCTTCTTAATTATTTTCCAATTGCTGAAACAACAGTTTTCACAGTTTATTAAAAAGCATTTTTGAAAGCATTACCCTAAGGCATTGTCAACATTTTATTACTATCAGTAACAGCCAGCACAAATGAATAATCATCAGCACGAGTAGCTTGTGTCAAACAGATGAAAACTGTTTGAGGCTTATGTAGAAATTATAATAAAGTTTAATGTCAGACTGGAGCTGTTTTCATGCAGGAACACAGGCAACCTTCTGCTACCAAGTATCTGGACCAGTTCCATACCCTCAGTATAGAGCTGGAACATCTCAGAGAGGAAACCCAGGGGTGCTGGGTCTGTGATCTCACGAGGACCTCACGTAGGCAGCAGCCAGGCTGCTCTCCAAGGCTATTCTGTTTTCAGCTTTAGCATTGATTTAAAGCCTCTTTGGCTCTAAAATCATCTGTTTTGCCCAGATGCTCCTCTTGCTGGGCTGGCCTGGTCATTGCTGTCCTCGAGCTACAGCAGCTGGATCACAAATCCCATACATGAAAAACCACAGTGCTGGGATGCTCAGAAGTATATTCTTTAACTCCTCAGTCTGACCAGGAGAAGCCCATTGCCAAAGGCTCATCCCTGCATCCTGCCCTTCCCGTGCTGCCAGACTGCTGGTTAATACAGCAAAGATGTGGCCTTGCATGGCTTTATCACAAACAAACACTATATCTTCATCACCTTTCATGTTTTCATCACCTTTCCCTTCCCTCCTTGTGCCAGGCAGTGGTGTTAGCCCTGCTGATATGACAGCGGCAAGGCGCTGGCCCGGGCTGCCCAGAGCAGCTGTGGGTGCCCCATCCCTGGCAGTGCTCAAGGCCAGGCTGGATGGGGCTGGGAGCAGCCTGGGCTGGGGGGAGGGGGCCCTGCCCAGGGCACGGGGTGGGACTGGGTGGGCTTCAAGGTCCCTTCCAACCCAGACTGTTCTATGATTCGTTGCTGCTGCAGCACACCTGAAAGAGTCAGACACCAAGGAGATGTTCCTCAGTGAAACACATTTCTGGGTGGGGGTCTTATGCCTGTTGATGAAGGGCTGCTTTGTGATGGACAGGAGCGTGGTGACAGAGCTCCTGTTGGTTTTCTTATTAAGGATTCAATGCTAACAAATCCTCAGGGAGGCCATGGACATGGCCCATGGTGTTTCAGCAGAGCAAGCCATCACCATCCATGAATGGTCCCACACCAGAGGGGCAGCACAGCAGGGCAGAGCAGGGCAGAACACACGCCCAGCCCCATTGGGATAGCACGGCAAGCCCGCGGGGAGCGTTGCTCACTCCATACAGCTGAAATCAGGCTGGGTATGTGCACTATATGAAGTTGCTTTTGTAAAATTATACCGCTCCAAAATGCTCTTTTAAACATTGCTTGTTTTCAAAGTAAGTGTATTGCTGTGCACATTTGAAAAGGCAAAGTAATAATGCCTTACACTTGTTCTGCCCTTTCATCTGCAGATTTTTCCACCGGAAAAATCAACATCACATCACTAATTTACAGATCAAAACATCTGAGACGGCAGGAAGCATACAGGATCTCTGGTATGTTCAGGGAGAGGTTGCCTAAGCACCCACCCAGACATAAGGGTCTCCTAATTTCCCCTCCCTTTGGCCACAGGGTAGCTTGATACATACCAAATTTGACGCCGGTGGCAGGGGAGAAGAAAAGAAGAAAAAACTGTTTTCTGGATATTATGTTTAGGCTCCGGTGCTTTTTTTTTAACGGGGGAGGGAGTTATGTTTTTTGAATAGGATTACCTCTAAACAAGTTAGAATTTCTGTTCCCAGTGTAACATTGCTAATGGAAATGGCATCATTATGTTGGGAAGCAAAATTATAGTTTCAAAACTTATACAAAAATCAATGCAACTATTTTAGCCATATTTTCCCCCCTCTTATTTACTTTAGGGAAAATTTGGCCTCATCCATTTAGCTGAAACAGGCTGAAACACCTATAAGCCTATATCATTAAAACCCAAGAATATTTAGTGTATGGAAGGTATCAGTTTAGACTATATTTATGCATAGTCCTGATTATACACTCCTTTAATGTGGTAGCTTAAGAGACATTAGCAGAGCTTCATGACCTTATTCTCACCTATATAATGTTTCAGATCAAGCCCTGTATAATTAAGTCTTCATAATCAGCGCTTCAACAGCAGCCTTGTCTCTAAGCTATTCCAGCAGATGAAGTTTGCGAAATATCATGCCTGTAGAAGTTGTTAAAAATGCTGAAGTACTGGTGTCCACAGTTTCTGTCCTGTTGGGGTTTCGTCCCCCCCAGATCCCTGCCAGCCCCCACGTGCAGCTGATGGGGCAGGTCCTTCAGCCCTGGACCCTCCAGCTCTGCCCCCTCAGATACTGCGTTTTCTTTGCCCACATTAGCTAACGTGCAGCCACCATGCCCTTGACTGACTGACATGCCCCCACATCATCTTTCTTAAGAGCAGAGCTCCTTGAATTTTTATTTTTTTTCAGAAAGTTTAGTTTCTCCCTAGCTTTGCTGCTACTTCAGAGGTATTTCACACCCAGGCGCTGGTCTGGGATTCACACCACACCGAGCCACAGCCGCTGCACATCAAGGTTGCTCCTATGACCATTGCAATAGAGATCCTTTGAAAGGCAATAAATAAAGGAGATTCATCATGACAGCTCTTGGTTATGGTTAAATCTTCATTTGCAATTCCAGAAATGACTGCTGCTAAACAGTTTACTCGCTTTTTTAACAGAAACTAAACCTGCATGGCGGTTCTCCCCAGCATTGTCCATGCCAGTGGTGTGCAGCAAGTTCCCTGCGTTCAAGTATAATAAATGTTTGAACAGCACCATCCTTGCCAGTGGGTCATTGGAAGCAGCAAAGGGTGACCTGCAAAACCCTGGAGACAGGATTTCACCGTTTCTTCAGGGGACTCCTAGGGATCCATTTCTTTCTTTATTGTTTACACTCTGCATGCAAGTGGAACATGTTAGCTCTTCAAGTAAGCCATCATACTCAATGATATTCTAATTTACAGCTATACAAACCAGTACTACTCTCTGTGCCTGTACTACATCTGAATTTCAAAACTACAGCTGATTAAACAATTTTAAAGAGAACAACAGAAACATTGTTCTTGTCCAGGGTTCCCCAAACTTCTAGCCTGCAAATACACTTCTTCCAAAGAATTCCCTTGGAGGAGAGAAATCTAGACAACACCTTTGTCCTGACTTCTAAAATCTAAATGTTAAAAATAATTATCTATAAATTAGTTGAGATTCATGCTATGTCAGGCCTGAAAATTTAAAGGAAAAGATCCATTTTGCCAAACCTCCCAATGTAAAAAGTATAAAATTTCAAAATTTGTTTCCAGCATAAAATATTTCCTTCAAAAAGGGTAAGGAAAATAGATCAAGTCAAACAAAAAGGTTATGGATTATTGATTCATTAGTGTTTTCAAGCACCTATTTTTTTTCGTCACTGCTTAATACAGATAATATGTTACTTTTGAAAATGCCCACCCTCCTGCAACTGAATGCTGTTGGAGAACACGTCCAGCTTTCCCTACACCTTTGTGCCTCCGCGCAGCTTTCACTTACGAATGTCCTTCATGGTCCCATCCGCACCTGGAGGTTTCTGCCTGTGGAGGCAAATGGCTTGAAGAGGAAAAAGTTGTCTGAAATGAACTGGGGCTGATGCACCATTAAGAGAAAAGCTTTAAGTCCCTCTCCCTCTTCTCACATAACACTGACATTTTCAAAAGAAGGTATATTAGAAGCAGCAATTTGCATATTTATACAGGTAGGAAATAAACATTTTGCTTATATTATTTTCCTATGCTCTTCTCATAAACTAAATCATATAAATGATTCCTGGTTTACCTTCGTCAGCTATGAGCAGTGTATTGCCTGCATATAAAACTCGCTCTAATACTTTGGGTTTTATTATTTATTTTCTAAAATACTCAGAGAAGAATTGATGCCTTAAAGGCATTATTAGCTTCAGTGAACTAGAAGTTTTCCTCCTTAATGTGGAGGCAGGATGGAATCCCTGCCTCTGGAGCAGGACACAGAGGCTTTGCTATTAGGTAGCAGGATAATACACCTGGGGCCGTGGCTGCTAGGAGCACATTGTGCCAAAACACACGCACGAGGGCAGTCGATTTGCTGCTTAGATACGGCATCTTAGGGAGCAAGTTGTGTTACCTTTAAAGCATGTGATAAGCATTCAGAAAGTAAAGTTTACAGTTCGACTAATACTCTGAAGGTAGGTAAAACAAACAGAACATTGTCCCATGAATTCATGGTGACATGACAAGGATCACATATAATTTACTAATGAATAGGCATATTAGCAGCCCTGGCGGTATAAGGAGGGATTTACTGATGTTTCATCAGGACTGTGTGTGAGGATGATGCTTTGCTGCCTACTCTTCACCTTCTTTATGCCACGGTGGTGAGAAAGACAATGTATTTGGATGTTCCGTCATTGAACCAACCCTGTTTAGCAATGGAGCTAGCAGTGACATAATGATATTTTTGTTCATTCCTTTTGTGGAATTTTAAACAACTTATTATCAGTTAAAGCAATGAAGCTAAAAGAAATACAACATTCTCCAGAAATAGTTGCAAATGAAAACTTTGCCTGTGCCAAAGCCAAGACCTGGCTGCAATGAAACCCAGCCCTGGGCTGGCTAGGAAGGGAGGGAGTCTTTCAGGGCCACTGTGTTAAGTGAAACCACAATTATCAATGGGGAACCAGTTCAACAATTAAGACTGTTTTCAAAAAGCAGTCATTAAAATCTGCTTTTAAAAGTTGTGTCTTGAAATTGTGTATGAAAAAGTCTCATCAACGCTACTGGATGGAGCCTTTTTTCAGATTTAGGTGAAGCACTCTTAAAACTTCCAAATTCTTCCTCCGGGTCAGACTGAAAAGTCTGGCACAATACCTGCTCTCAGTAATGAAGAGATCTTTCTTTTTGTAGAATTTATTACTGGGCCTGCATGCAAATTACACAATCACATTATACATAACTGTATTCGTAATAATTTACACGGTATAATGTTATTTTATGTATTATGTGTATGCATAATTTTGGGTTCAGACACATTTCCTCGTTTCCGTGCACACAAAGTGCATGGAATTTATGGTTCAGATTTTCAGGCTAAGATGCTTTTTATTCCAAACTTTTCTTTGTACAGCTGTACTTACCATCTAACAAGGCGAGTCTTGACAGCATTATTTACGTGAACAGTCTCACCAAACTGCCCTGCAGAATTGCAATTCATTATTGATTTAAGTGAAGTATGTGGATAATTACAACAGTCTTTTCTGAGGTCAGCTGAAAGTACAAAAACCATTCTCAGAGGCCAGGATTTTCAAAACAGCCCAATATTTCTGAAATTGAAAAAAAAAAAAAAAAAGAAAAAAGAAAAAAAAGAGATGAGAGGGGCGAAGGGTGTATTGCTCGCAGATTCATATGAAATTCCCAAGGGTTCAATTCCAAGTCACATCCATTAAAGACCTCACTGCAGTCAGAAGTACAACACTGCCGCTGGCAGAATAACACAATCTAATAGCCTGTAGGAAATACAGGGCTGGGAATTTTCACACAGTGATGTGCCTGCCATTCAGTACTTTTGTACCAATATTTTCATGAGCCTATACCGTAATAATTAATATGCTGAAAGGTTTTCTTAATGGGATAACAAAGAATATCTGTGCCTGCTCTGAATAACACTAACAGCAAGTGTCATATGGGTCCACCTGAAAGAAATAAATGCAATTTGGCTTCACTTACTCAAAAAGGTGTGTAGAAGCTGTTAGAAATGGATGAACTATACATAGAGAAACCTGAGCTATTTACTAAGACTAAATGGAATCACATTATTATTTGATATCACTTGCTGTCAATTACTCCTGTAACAAAAGGAATTTGCAAGGCCACGTCAAGTGTGAGCAGCGATCCCACTTGGAAGATGCACTTTAGGATGCAGGCTGCCTTTCTGCCTTCGTGACAAATAATTCCAAAGACAGACATTTCAGAATAGAGACGTGGATTGAAGACAACAGTAAATATCAGCAGAAGAAAGGCTCCAGAACTCCTCCAAAGACTGAAACATTATCTCCAGCAGTGCAGAGGGACATCGGCAGGGAAAGATGGTGTATGTAAAGCTGCAAAAAGATCTGAGGCAAACAAGCAATGGTCCAGAAATGGCACCAAGGAAATCCTCTGTTGCCACTGCCAGCCACCACGCTGCTGCTGCGGGTGGCACAGTCACTGCATCTGGCTCCTAATGAAGCACCTCCTCACTGCTGAGCAAAAGCAGAACATGAGCACATCTATAATTACATAGACAAATCTTTGTATGTTCAGTGCCTCGTTACTCCCTCAATTGTAGCTTTACATGCAATGGTACAAGGTTTTTTTGCTTTTTCCTTTTCTTTGTAATAGGATAACTACAGTCATTTCTTCTGAAGCCCCAGGAAACCGTTCTCTGCCTAGCTGAGTTGTTGACTTATTTATGTATCAGCTGTATCTGCAAACAATATTAGAAGTGAAAGTATTCTCAGTGTATCATGATCCTTGTCAGAGCAACAAATGCCTTATTTACCCAAGAAGCACTCTATAAAAGAACACAGATTCCGCATAGGAATTCACTCCTGACATTGATGTTAGTTAAAGGTTATCACATGAAACATTGAATTATCTGCTAAGGCTGCGGAACTGCAGCGAGTTAACAGAGAATTCTGAATAATGATTGATAACTCCATGCTTAAATCAATGCTATTAGACTATATTGATGTAGATATTTCTTTTATCTATAAAACACAATTAAAAATTGAACTGAGTGCCAATCTTAAATGTCAGTATCATTACCAGGTTCGTGGTTGTCAACACCCAAACTGAAAATTGTGAACATGCAAGCAAAAGCACCCCCTACAAAGATGTTCAGGAACTCATTTGCAAAGTCTGTTTTCTATTAGACGAAACAACATGTGGTGTATTAAATCGCATGCCTCTCTCTCCAAGAGGGCTTTTATCAAACCGAGGCATGCTCAGGAGGGGCAGAGTCATCTGTGGGGCATAGATAAAGGAGCGAGGCCAGTTTCTTACAATTAATTCAAACAGAAGGGGTTAGCCCTTACTAGGCAACACGTAATTTTCCAGTAATTTCCCCTTTCCCCCAGCATCCTGAATCCCAGTCACTCTGCTACACTAAACCAGAGCTGAGCAGATGGGTATCTGGGGCAGGAAGAAGCGTGGTGAAATGACTGAGTTGGGCTGGTATCTATTTCAGTTCAAAACATGGAAGCTTTGGTGTAATTCTATGCACAGTGTCAGCATCTTCATTAAACTTACACACCTATGGCTGTTTAACAGTATTTAGAAGTGAAATTTCATAGCCCATTTTTGGTACCAAACAACATAAAGCCTTACTTTAGTCCAAAAGCAATATTCACACATTAAAGGAAGCCCTATCTATAACAATGACATATTTTGGGGATTTTTCTTATTCCACCCCTCAAAAACTGGTGAATCAAAGCAACCATGTAAGTCCACCATGTCCCAGCTATCAGACAGAGGGACAGTATATTTTCCAGGAGAAATGCTGTGGAAGAACATCAGGGAAAATACTGTCATCGGGTTGGGGGTTGTTTGGTCATGACATGCTATTTTCTCTAAATGCATTTCTAACAGTTATCTAGGAAGCCAGCACCCCTTTTGGGGGCATATTTTATGGTCTGCTCTGGATTGGCAGGGTGCCAGGACTGACAGAGCTGAAGGTGATGTTAAAGTAGAGGAGAGGCAATGCCACAGCAGCAGGATTTGCTGCCAGCCTCAGGAGCAGGCAGATGCTCACAGTCTCCTTTAACAAAACCAGCTCCCTACCACGTCACCCCAGGTTCATGGCAGCTTTGTGTATGTTCTTCTGTTCGTACCTTAGGGTGAAGCAGGCTCTTGAACGAGCCTGGTTATGTTGTTTATTCTCAAAGTGTTTAACCACATATCACTCAAGGAGGTGTGTAAACCCTCAGGCTATTCACAAATTCAGTATGACATTTAAGCCTAAGTACCTTGTTCAACTGCAGTTTCTGTTCTGCTGGCAGTGGTAACATCTTTTAAATACAATAGAAGTTGTTTGATAAAAACAAATTGAAGTATTGAAGCATTATCTCATTTTTTAAAATATTGTAATGTTGAGGGTCTTATTGTTGCCTGGGTAAGGAAAGAGTGGCAGACCTGGTGCCGAAATCATCATGGAGAAAGAGTGAGTTCACCACTCAGAGAACTCACTTCCCTGTGGTACTCTTTGAACTCAAGGCAAGGCAGAAGTGGCACACCTCTGCTAGAACGGGGAGACATAGGGAAAAAAAAAAACCAACCACAAAACCAACAGTAAAAAATACAGAAATACTTCCCTGAACCAACTGAAGAAGGCAATTTCCATCCACTGAGTTACATCTCAGTTCTTGTTTCTTAATTACTTACCCAGCTATTATTTCTCATGTTGAGACGCACACAAGCCAGCAACATCTACATCAAGTTTGTGACAGAATATTCTTTTATGCCAGGTGTGATGCCCAGAATAATGTATTTCAAGAACGGTAGTACAGTTACAGGATACTGGTGTGAATGTCTTGAGATGAGACATGATAACCTTTGATGGATGGCTGAGGACAGGACCTTGGAAACACCTACACCCATGTCACAAACCAGCAGGGTTGGTCTGGGTGTGCACCAAGTCATACCCACCAGCCATGCTGCGGCAGCATATGCTATCAACGTGGGGAAAAAAGAAATGCAGCTTCCCAATTAGCAGATCCAAAGGCTGATGACCTTCCGTCCTGTCAGACTGCTGGAAATGTCAGTGTTAACTAAATAATGATGAAAGAAATGGCAGAGCCTGGTTGTCAAAACTGCAGCTCCTGGAAGACAACTGCAGCTTTGATGAATTCAGAGTCTTCCTCACCAACAGGACAATGTACAGCTGTCTCCAAGCATTTCCCAAGAATTGGAATTAACTTTCAAGTTTTGAATTGAGACAATGAGTTGACTTCATACTCAAATACCAAATACAGCTATCAGAAATGTGACTTCTACCCAAATTCAGATCTAATGAAGACCAAATACTAGTTACTTGACTGAATACCAGTTATTTAAAAGAGTATTATTTGGTGGCCCTAAAGGTGACAGAGAAGCAGGGTAATAGTACATGTCAACATGCTATCAGCTGTATGATAGATTGCAGCCCTACATCAGTTTTATTTGAACAAATGTTACAACAACACCCAGTAATTTGATTGTGTATCTGTATTTTTTGTGTGTTCTACAACATGATATTACTTCCCATCATCCTCGAGGAGATGGGTGATCATTTATTGTAGTAAATAAAATAATTTCCTATTACTCTATGTTATGAAAATACCGTTTATTTTAATTTGATAAAGTGACTCTGGTTTAGCATCTTCACAAAGCAGAAGGGCTGGTGTATTTTACTCTGTGCTTTCTTATTGTTTCCATGCTTAGTTGTATCTATTAAATACACACATACGTATTTTTCCAGAATATTGCTATTTTGAGGATACTGGCGTACCATGCTGAAATATACCAGCCGATTAATTCTCACAACAGTTCTGTAAAGGGATGAGAATGTGTAACTACTTCTTTGAATGATTTATGTAAGAGAGTGTGCATGTGGGTACACAGGCATGCATATGGCTAAAACAAATCTAAAGAAAAACTATTGTTATTATCTAGTGCTTTACAACAAATGCTAACTAGAACTCTATGGAACAAAATTGCAAAAAAAATGCAAAAGGGAAAAAACAGCTGTATTTGGAGAATAGTTAGACTGCTAACAATGTTTCTATGAAAACAAACATGCAAACATTAAAAAATATGACAAAACTTTGTGGGAAAAGTAACACAAATGTCTGACATCAAGGATTTAGCAATTCATATTACCAGCTTTCAAGCCTGAACTTTCCCATGGCAAAACTCCACTTGTATCCCCATTTCCTCTCTGTTCCTCAACTTGGCTGTATGAAACCAGAAACACACCCCACAGCATTTAGCCATCCCAGTGCTGAGAGAATTTATCAGGCTGTACAGAAGACTTTTGGGAAGGGTAATGGGGTTGCTGCACACAGCAAGAGAGAGCAAGGAGGGAGGATGGCACCAACCTGCTGCCACAAGATGTTAAGGTAGACTAGATGATAACCAGAGAAAACACAGATGCACAGCATTATGTCTAGCAGTCTTTTGCAGTATAGGCTGACTCATTAAAAGGGATATTTAAAGACAGCTGCCTACATAGTTAATTACTGTCAACAATTAAACCTAGAGGTACATTGCAATAGAAACCCGAAGAAAACTGAACTGAGAAATGGTCTCACAGGGGCAATGGCTCTTCTCTGGCTTCATCAGGTGCCAATGTATTCACCCCCATGACTTTTAAAAGGCTGCATTTCTTTTCTAGGACATTATTTTCATCATCTTATGCAGGAAAATTGCTGGGTGTAAGCCCAGGAGGGCATTTTCTGGGAGATGCTAATCCACCTTCTGTCAAAGGGCTGGGCTAACCTTTTATGGTGACTGGTGGGATGGTATGGGAGGCCTTACTGTCCCTACAGATCAGTCCCAGACCTCCTCTTCTGAGCAGGGGGCTACAGTTGCCTGGACCCCTGGTCTATGGCAGGAATAAACTATGAAACTGCAAGGAAATCTTTGTATAGGTGGCGGGAGGGCAGAGGATTGCATAGCTGTGAGATAAAATACATCCATCACACAGGTTAAAAGTATTCCCATTTTTTGGGGGGGGGTTGTTGTTTGGGTTTTTTGGGGTTTTTTTGTATGGGAGGAAAACAAGAAATATGTTCTCCTTCACTCAGGAGAGAGAGGAAGCAAAATAAGTATAGTAGTTTCAATATTAATTTTAATATTATCTGTTGCCCATAATAGCTTGCAAAACACAAAGAACCCTCAGCTGGGCTTAAATGAACTGGTTTATGAATCTGCATCCAGGGTACAGCTTATGAAACATTAAAATTACACCAATAGCATTTTCTGTTAAAAATCCTTTAAAGTCTCATCATAATCAGTGATTGAAAAGTCAACTCTAAAATGTCTTAGATTGTATTTTGTCAAATCACCTCACCATCCTTGAGATTTCCTTGAGAAAGGCAGAACAAGGACAGTTTGTGCAGAAGCAGCGCTCCAGCTTACGTCCCCATCTTAAACCAGCACCCAGATCAGCTTCTCCATGAATCTTTCACCAAAACCGGCATGCCAGACCCCACATGCCACCTGGAAAGAACACATTCAAATCGACAGAGAATATTTGCAATCATTTGCCGGTTCTAAACATTTCCGTAAAACCACCCCAAACCCAGCAGCACATTTACCAGCAAACACCAGAACAAGGTGGAGCAGGGGACCAGCTTTGCTCTGCTGAAAGGCAGGCACATCACCTGGCAAAGGCTGGTGCTCTGAGATCCCTCCCCCTCAACGTGCAGCACAGGGTAGTGTGGCCACCCATCATCCAGCCAGCACAGCTATTAAACACTTCTCTCTGCACAGCTGGCGATGCAGGGGCAAAGAATTGCTTTTTCAGTACTTCCAGAAAAAAATTCAGAAAATTATCATCACCTAGGATACAAATAATACCTTTACGTTATGGCTCTGGAATCTGCAGTACTTCTGGCACTGTGTGTTGGCATCTACGGATGGCTCTTGACAACACAGGGTAAGAGATTTTCAATGTTTTTCTAGAACTCCTAATGTTCACAACAGCTCCTACCTGTTTGCTACCACTGACTCCAAACAGCGCCTGTTTCCTGGTCATTACTCGCTTCCGTACAGAAAGCTTCAGTAACTTTTTTGCTTCCTTGCAAAATAAATCTGGCTGGTGCTCCAAGCCCATGCAATGGCCCCTTGTAAGTTGTCTGCACATTTGACCCATGTCCGCATACCTGGTCTGGAGGAACAGGAGGAGGCACCATCACGGGAGGTTTAGCTGACACTGATCTTCAACCTGTGAGAATATGGCCAGTACTCACTTTGCTCCATTCCTTCTTCTGTTACACAGATTCTGAGATCAAAGATCTGCAAATGCTATCTCTCCCAAGAATAAAAATTGTTACTATAGAAATCCTTAATTTCCCAACAGAACATAAAGGATGCAAATGGGATTTTATTTAAAGGCAACTTAATAAGTTTATTAGGAATTATTACTTTATAAGCGTGTTCTGATAACATTTTATGATCTCTGAACTATTTCCACAGTCACACTCACCAGAACAGACTGTCGCTTGTGCAGCAACCCACCGAGACCCCGAAAGGCCAACTGGGTATGTACGAGCACATGCAGCCTTTACACTTGCTTCTGAGCACGACTTTAAATCAGATTTTCCACTTCGTGGAACATCCTTGTGCTTTTAAATTTTGTACTTTTTGTACATGTTTTCATTTGGGATTTTAATTAATGAAATCAGGTATGTATCACCAAAAAAACAAGAAAAAGAGGAAAAGTTTAAAAGGAGGACAAGAGGCAACAGTCAGAAGTTGCAGCAAAGTAAATTCTATGTGGACATAAGGAGAAAACACCCTTGAAGATCACAGCAATTAAATACTCCAAGAGGTTACCCAGAAAGATTGGGCAAACTTGCCATTTTGGGAGATTTTCAAAGGGCAATTGGACAGGGTCCTGAAAAACCACCTACCCCAGCAGTTTACTTTCTGTTGAGTAGAGGATTATAGTAGATTATCTACAGCTTCATTCCAAATTCCTACCCTCCAGTTTCACAGTCCTTTTGGCGGTGGTGGGCAGGGGGACTTCCTGACCCAGGAGCAGGTTGCCCAAGGCAGGGCTGCCAGGGGCAGGACAGGACGAGCCACCGGGAAACAGTCATGTTTCCCTTTGGAGCCCTGGTATATTTTAGGGGGAACTTGGAAAAAATGTAAGAGTCTTCCCAAAACACTTTGCTTTTGTCAGACTCAGGATTTGATAAAATGCTGCTTCAGAACACTTCTCTTTATTTTTTGCCTAACAGTTGTAAGTATATTTTGTTAGCTTTGTGGTTAGATGAGTTTCCAGGTTATTTAGGGACTTGGATATGGGAGTAGAAAATCATTTTACTTTTTAGAGATTGCACAAGACAGACTTATAGGAAGAGGTGATTTATTGCTGTGCTGCAGAGAAGCCCCACGGAGGAAGAATTTGCAGCTACCAAAGCCCCAGACCCCCCACCACTTCTATTGGTTTGAAAACGTGACTTTGCCTCTCACGCTGCTCTCACTGTTAGTCAGCGGAAGCCTGAATTTTTACAATAACAAAAGTTATACTGAAAAATGATTTCTCTAGTTTTTGGGGTTTTTTGTTCACCTTGTTTTGTTGTATCTAGACCTAACACAGAAGTTATCAGTGCATTGGAGATATTAGATATTATTTGCCACTCATGGTTCTTTAGTTTCTTGGGCTTTTAACGGAAGTCTTTACCCCCAGTATAAATTTTGGGTAGGATTATTTGCTCTGTTGTGTACTTCTGGCTCCCCCAAGAAGTTTTTTTTCTAACTCTTTCTAGAGATCGATTTTGTACTGAGACACACATTGAAATATAAAACATTTCCCATCAGTATCTCATCATTATCCTTAAAAAACAGTAGCACAATAGCACTTTAAAACATACAAAAAAATAAAACCGGTCCAGAGAAGTAATATTCTTTCCTTTCACAAAATTTTTCTTTTGCATTTCTCAGCTCATTTTCTAATCCTTTTATAAGTACAGAGATATACCATAATATACGTTTAACAATAAATTTCTGGTTTTTAAGGCAACTCCAAGCGAGATTTGAGAGTTGAGTAAGATATCCACCAAAAACAAAGTTCAAACAAACATCTTAAAAAAACCCCAACACACACACAAAAAACCCCAACCAAAACCCAAACCCAAGTCTCTTAAGCTAACTTTCTTTTAACAGCAACTCATGCAGCAACCTAAAAATTGCTGCTAGACATTTCAAGCCAGGATTCTGCAATGTTATTGTACTCCTCACAATAAAAGGCCACAAAAGAGCAGATATTTATTATCTCAGAAGACATTCTGCAGAAATGTAAAATCACGCATTTTAATGCACCATTCAGCTTCTCATCATGTGAGAGCAATACTCATTCTGGCAGCTTCAACTACACCTGCAGGCATATCATACACCCTTGTATTGCAATACCACCTTTAGAAAAGGTTCAGGTTTTTCAGAGGAGGCTATAGATAACCTAGGAAAGCACTTCAATCTTAAAGCCACCTGCAATACCTCTGTGACTCTGTCTGGAGTACTCAACATCTCTAGGAAGACCATCCTAGGGGTCCCCCGGTGCTACAGCCAGCTGGAGGGAGGACGGGCATGTGGCCACCATGTGCGTGGTGTTTCTTGCAACAGGGCAGCACTGGACGGGCCTGTCCATCCCCTGCCCAGTGGTAATATACGTCACAAATAGTCCAGACTATTGTGTGTGTAATTATATGTGTGCTTGGAATACACATACAGAATATTCCAGATGTTATCTTTATAGAGCTAAAGCCAATAAGAATGGCTACATTCAGTCCAGCACAAGAAATTTTATCTGCTGAGCTAATTAACCCACTGGTGAGGAGCAAACTCACTGGGAGAGGCACGGAGGAAGAATAAAGTCCCCAAGTTGTGTCTCAGCTGTCCCAGCCCAGGAAACCTCTCTGGTCTTCATCTGATAAGAGGGCATGCATGAGTAGCTGGCAAAAGTGACCAGCCAATTACTTCTTGGCATGATCTATGCTAAATATAAGATTAATATTTGCAGGGTAGAAATGGGAAATCAAATTAAATTGAGACTGTTTACAAGGTGATACGCAGAAAGAGAATACATATATACACACACACATGTGAACCACATACAATTTCTATGCTTCTATTCTCCACATTCTGTTTCTCCCAAGTAGCAAAATGAATATTTTTAGCCAAATCTGTGCCTTAGGAATCAGCTGTACATCTCATGTATACAACACCGCAAGCCATGAGACACAGGCACACTCTCCAATTCACACAGGTTCAGAATTTACACTTGATCAGCGCTGGGACACAAGGTGTTTTTCGCGTACACCCTGGAAAATTTTTGCAATGCAAAAGTAATAGGAACTGTAGGAGATAAAAAGGCATGAACACCTAAGGAAATGAGGGACATGATCAATGAACACAACTTGATGTCAGGCTCTTACTTCTCCCAGTTTAAACATAAGCTGTTTTTTAAAAACAAGAGACAGAGAAACCCAGTTACAACTCTCTGTTAAGGTCTGGCAATGCTACCCTGCAAAGGAAGAAAAATGGCACTATTTTATATAGCCAGCATGCTTAAACCACTTATTAGTGGTCTGGATAAAACTGAAATCTGGTCCTTCAAGTGGATAGAGCACAAGCCGTTAGAAATTACACCAGAAGCAATAGCTGCAGTCGTGTTGGGAAGGTGCTGGGAGCACTGTGACCTCCTCAGCTTGAGTGCCTGTGAGACCCCATGCTCTTTCCTCCCCGGCATCGGCACTGCCTGACCCCATGGCAGGAAAGACCGTAACAGGGGGCTAAGTGGGGGTACACGGCTGGGGATGCTCTCCACCAGCATGCTGGACCATCGCACCCCAAGGGACTCGCAGCCATGAAACAGCCCCGTGAGTACACGCTCAGTTCTGGGTCTCAGCAAAGGCACTACTGGGGGGAAAAGAGAAAAAACCCAACTATCCGCCTGTTTGTGTTTTTCCTTGTGTCACCAGTGAAGCTGCAGCAGTGGAAAGTTTCGAGGAAAAGCTACAAGTATGTAAGGAATGAACATCTGTTTACCTGCAAACTCTGATGTCCTGTCCTGATAATAAACTGAGGTTATAGAAGCTCCTGCTTTGTCTTTTCAACATACATTTTCACTAGGATACTCTCTTAAAATATACATCTGCGTATATGCATACATATATATGTATATAGGAGAAGTCTTGCCCCACTTCATATTTACTCTGGTGACAAGTTTTATTCCCTTTAATGCTTCAAGCAATCAACCAAGGAGGTACTCATGTGCACACATAATATAAAAATGCCATGCCAAAAAAAAAATTATTGTACTTATCACATCTGTGTTATCACTTTCCTTTATGCATTGCTTTATCTGCTCAAAAAAAATGCTTTAAATATATGACACTAATACCAAGTGGATTTTGGTTTATTTCAAACTGCATTATCAATAATTACAGGGTTTATATTCCAGCTTGATCTTTTCTGACCGAGGATGCATTTATTATGAAAGAAAGCAGTAGCTACAACTTCCCATTGCATTGCACTGGCAGAACAGCACACAAAAATGCCATCATTTGGGTGGAATGTGTTTAGAATTACAACATAAAACAGTGAGTCATACCTCCACAGTGGAAAGAGTAACTGCAGTTAAAATGAATTATCCTTGGCCATTGAAGATGCAGTTTGACAGACAAAAATCATGAGCTAGGGTGAAGTTGCAGTTACAATAAATGAAAATGAAAATAACAGATTTTACCAAGGGGAGAATCAAATGGACAATATGCAAGTGCTGCAGTCTTTTACATCCTGTCTGCAGGCATATCAGTTACACCTTCCAAAACTTAATTTCCCACATGCTCTTTATGCCTAACCAAGCAACATTATTGTCACCTTACGAAAACTGAAAATATCGAAGGTTTGCATGCCTGCAAGCTTCCCTGCTTTCTCTTGTCGATGTGTGTTATTCTAACAGACATACCTTCATACATGTCTTTACATCCTTAGACCATTGCAGCTCTAAATATTAAATCATACAAGTTATGGGGGGGGGAAAAAAAGTTAATTTACCCAAATCTTCCAAAATACAGGTTAGTTGCAGATTGCGAAGCATACCTGCCAAAACCAAGGCATGGCATACTATGGGGAGACAAACATGCAAGACAGATCCAGAAAAACAGCTTAATTGCCATCTCATACTCGTGGTGATTAAGAGGCACTAACAGTGGATAACTCGGAGACCACTGCAGAGAGGGAGGAGACAATCCACCTTCCACGGCCCCAGTGGCTCATACCAGAAATACCAGCCCAAACCCACAGCAAGAAGGATCATGCTTGGTACCAGAAAACCAAACAGATTGCTTGGGGAGTTTGTAGGATTGCCATCTCTGGTGGTCTTTGGGAGTAGGCTAGGTGGCAATAGCCCTCATCTGTGCAGGCAGACTGACCAGATGCTCAGCTTGTGCTTTGCATCCCATGACTTCGTGATATTGTCCAGGAGCCTGAATTCCCACAGCTCTTTGTGAGAATCTGGTGCCTAAATAGAGGCTGGATGCATCTAAACTTCTGGATCTGGCCCTGAGGGCTAGGACACACACTTCTGCAGCTAAATGGACAAAAGCTGATTAAATCCCCTCTGTGGGCTCATCAGGTGAATGGAACAAAGCTGAAAGTGAGATGGCTAAAAAAGTAATTTTGATTTTTTTTCTTAAATACTGTATACCCGCGCAGTTTCTGAGCTCACATAACTCAGAGCACAACCTTATTTATAAGCCTATTGGCTGTCATACAAAATGCAGTTGCCAGAGATGCAGACACAGACAAGCACGTGGAGAAGGTGTTTAAGTCAGAGCAATCTCCAGCCTGCCCATCCCTTGTTCTCAGGTTATACTGGGGTCCTCTTCAACGCGGCTTGCTTACAGGCCCCACAATATCACCTGGCAATTAAAACTCAAAGAAAAAGGCAGTGACAATGAGAAAGCTGTGAAGACTTGTTATACATGCAAAAAAAAATATTGTCCAAGAGAAATGAAAGATACGTTTTGGCAGTGTAATAAAAATAGACATACCAAGGCTGAGAAGGTATATCACCATTGCATTTTATTGCATCCTTGAATATTAAACTCGCTTTTATATTATGCAGTTGCTAGAAGATATGACAACCAGGTGCATATATATAATACCTTTTGAGTTTATTGGGGATAACTAAGCAGGGAGCAGACCTTTTTGCAGATACATATTGACAGCCGTGAACCATCTGCCATGGCCTGAGCAATTCCAGTCCTAAGGAATCATATAATCCCAGTATGCCCAGGGACAGCAGCATATACCCGAGACAATTTCCATGTTTTACTAGCTAATTACTTAACAATGGTCACAAGTACCAAGATTGTATGGTGATGTTTCAGGTTTTTCTTCCACTGTTTCATTTTAAAAGTTTCTACTATGTTTACCTTAAAAGCAGGTGCTGGGAAATTAAGTATAGAGGCATGCAACAACCACACAAGTTATGCAATGTTTCAGTTAAGTAGTTTTAAACTATTGCAACTTCTCCATCATCTGAAACAAACCAACTGCTTCAGATTTTAGCTACGCCTCTCTGGAGGACTTGAGAAAATACTCATCCAAACAGTTCAGAATTTAGTTTGAATTTTAATGGACTCTGAGTCAAGCCAATGGTGCATGGGCCTGAAACAGCATTTCACTGGGGGTTCCATGGGGTAACTGCGCTGCTCAAGTGCCGTTGCTTGACTGGAGAGAAATGCAGAGGCATGCAAGCCCAGCAGAGACCGTCTAAGGCACATACAGACATTACCACCGACTGCCATAATGCCAGTCACCTCTCCATGCTGTCAGTTTATTTTCCAAAGAAAAGTAAACAAAGGCAAAGCTACTTATGGAGCAAGACTTTTTTCTCTAAATAATATGCTCTGCATTCAAAGCAAACATTTTTTATAGCACCTCTAAATATAAACAAATTCTTAATGTTTGCTACATGCTGAGCACAGAGACAAACTGAAACACAAGTAAATAATTTATTTTTGCCTTTCTTACACAGAGGCTCTTTCCTTCTTCCCCACAAAATGCATTAATAGCACGCTTGCTTGTCAAATAGCGTGTGAACCTTACCTATAGCACTCCTCGGATGCAAAGTCACCCTCTCAAATTGAAGCAAAATGACCTACTTTGCTACAGGTAGTACCACGTGAACCTCTCTCCACTATCTCCTAGACTTTTTATATAAAAGAGGTTAATCAAAACACCATCTGTAGTTAAGAAGCTGATGTTTAGAGTCAACCCCAGTAGCATGCAGGAAGTATTTAGCTTATAGAAGACTGAAGGTTTGGCTGATGGGAAAATGTTGATTCCATTAACAGAGTTAATTGGATGATGAGAGGGGGCGGGGGGAGAGAAGGCAAACCACTTTCTTTTCTCCCTCCCTGCACACATCCACCCAACACAAACTCACAGCAAAAGGAAAGTGACCCTTGAGCAAACAATCCTGCAAGGTGCAACAGCACAAACGTGAGACAGGAGGATTGGCTTGGAGAGCTGGCGGCACTGCAAAACCTGGGGGCAGCCCCGTCTGCAAATGTCAGCTCCTGGCTCTGTGTCAGCAGAGCACGGACTGACAGTGACTGATGTGAGGTGAATCAATATAGATATTTATCGTAAATAAATGGGCTTCCTTAGGCTAAAAGGCATAATTCATGCCAGGTAATTTATATTGCACACGTAATTTAGGTAATTACCTAAACAACTAGGTAATTTATATTACGCAGCAAAGTTACTAAACTCTGGCCCTTGTGGATTTACTATTGTTATCCTTTGTTAAATGACAGTGAACCTTCTCATAAAACCCAGTACAGAGGATTTTATGTGCTTTATGAATTTTCACATGGAAAAGAGCTCTTGGGCAGAAATTGTAGGCGATGCACTGGTATTCTACTGGGTCATATTATTTTCAGGATAGGATTTATGGGACTGGTTGTAGCAGATTAAAGGTGCTTTATGCAGACATTTTCTGCATTGTACACAGCTTTCTGATTAGAGATCTTGTGTCCCTTCTCCTAAGGTTAATTGCTCAAAAGTTTGGAGCTTGGTCAAGGGTAACCAGCCAGGGACAGGCACCTCCGCCTTGTTCCCACAACCACTTCTGCTCCTGGATGACTCATTTCAACAAGATGTGCTCCTCTAGATGACTTGTGCTTCTCTCAAAACTGACCCTGATGGCCAGCTCACAGGCTACTGCTGTCCCTCAGCTGTGACATTCATCCCCCATCAGTGGAACTACATCAGCAGAGTCTCAGCGCTTCACATACATCGCTCGCGCAGTATCTGGCCAACACCGATCACAGCCAACATTCAGAGTTTTTACTGCTGTTGTAAAGGTATAGTGTCATTGCTGTGAAGTTGCAATGGTATAGCAGATCACAAAAACACCATTACTTGGTGACAACAACAAATAAGTTTAGTTTTGCACCCCATCAAGAAGCCCAAGGACTGCAAGGAGACTGTGCCTGTCCCATCCCTCTCTGCAAGCTGCAGGTTAAGGGAAATAAGCATAGGCTCTTTGCCACGGCTGCTGGATACAGTTAAAAATTAGCACTGATGGAATATTTATTAGCACGTACAGGTTTTACTGACAGTGATCTGTCACAAATATTTTCCCATTAACACTTCTGATTTTTGCTGCAGCTGAAGCATTTTGGTATCTATCAAACCTTCTCTGCCTGACAAACCAAAGCCAAAAAATCCTCCCAGGCCTGCTTAACAGGTTCAAAGATTAGCAGAAGAGATGGGAAGAAGCTAAAGCCAAAACATAAATAGATCTCACTTGTTCTGAAGGAAGTTCTTCAAAGCCTCTCTACTGGGTTTTGGCCAGTGTCCACGATGTGCCACCAGACAGCCCCAGGGCAAGGGGCACCATAGCTGCCTCCATCCCCGCCGTCCTGTCTGTTCACTGAACCACGTGGATCTGGGCCAACCCAGATATTGAGATGCTCTTGCTTTGGATTGCTGTTCAATGAAACTTTTCCTCAAGAGAATGGAGTCGCGTCTGTGCACAGGTCAAATGAAGACACCTGTCCAGACCCATGATTGCACTTAGGTGGCATTTGCAAAATGAAGTCTGCAACTTTGCAACCAAAAAAAAAATTAAGTTAAAAAGAAGCCTGTAACTTCTGACAAGTTGCTAGCTTGCTGGATGATGAACACTGAAGAACTGAGCCATACTCCCTGACAGCTTCCAAATTAAACTTTGGGCTGTTTAGGAAGTTGTCAGTCAATAAATTCAAGTGTTTAAAAGGTCCAAGGCGGTTTCTTCTGGCCATTAGATAGGATATATGATTTGGACTCTGAATATGGAAGAAACCACTCTTCTTTTTCATCGTTTTGGGATCACATTTGCATGGCTATTGAGGGAGATTTTGTCTTTTAAAAAGAACTGGAAAAAATATTATTTTGTAGGGCTGAAGCAATTCTATTTTCTTCACACACCCATTGACTAGAACTTTGCTTGAATTCATAGGCAAGCTACCCTCTTACATGCACATGAGCGATGTTACAAAGACTTTGGAACAGAACAAATACAGAAATGCCTGAGCAACCACACCAAACATCTTGTACCACAGGATTAGCTTAATGTCTATTAGGAAAAATCACACTAGCATTCCTGAAGATAAATGTTTTATTTTTAACCTAACAGTCTATTGCAAAATCTCTCCCTCCTCCCAGTTTTACCTTCCATTTTATCCTAAACCACCTCTGCACCCCACTAGGTTTCCACAACTTTAAACAACACACCTGAGTTTTCCAGGTCCAAACCCCTGGAGACTTGAGCTCCTCCTGCAAACCACCCTGTCATTAAAGGCACCGTGTAATGGCCCTGGTGAAGCAGGGCAGCTCTCCCCACCGCGCCTGTTAGCCAGGCTGCAGCCAAGGGATGTGCCACGCACCCGCGCACTTGCCAGCTCCCATCTGGTGTCCAAAACACAGACCTCAGCCTGCCTCTGCCTTGAAGAAACCACGTTACACCTTTGCTGTCGTGCATCAGTGTTGCACACCATGTTGCATACTAGGGAACTAAGCAGAGTTAAACATAGCATCAGTTTGGAAAAACCTAAATGCAGCTATGAAAATAACCATACCAGACCCATCGATTTCTTTCTGAGAGCTGGTGTCTCTGGGACACCCTGGACATGTGGGAGATGGTTGAATAGCCCAAACCCATACCTAAGCTGTCGGGTGCTACTTCTATGAATGAGCTCATCCCAGCTCTCTGGGTGCACACAGGGAGTCTCCTTCCTCCTTGGGAAAGTCCATGAAATCCACCACATTTCTGGGGCAGAGCTCAAGCCTCAACAAATAACACTCCAGACCAAAAAACCCCCAAGCAACAACATGTTTTCCACAGAACCATTTCTGGACAGCTCTCTTAAATAACTCAGGTAGGAGCACAGAGTGGATGATATAGATGTGCAAGGCAGCTTCTCAGCTGGCACACACTGGCAAAGCTCCACACTCATCTGTCTCATGCATATTTATGTGCAAGAGACGGCGTCCTAAAGCTAAAACTGTCACAGCAGATGCTAAACTCAAACACGGAATTTGGCTTCTGCAGTTAGGAGGTGTGAATTGCCCCAAAAATAAATCAAAGTGTCCCAAGTGATCTTTGAAAACGAGATGTACACTTCTAAATCACCAGCGATTTAATCTGAAATGGATAGAAACACCAAAGCTGAGATTTAGATAAAACTTAAGCACATCAGAAAACCACTGCCCAGACATCTTTGGGGATTTAGCTCTTAAGTGCTTTTGAAAATGTTATTTTTCATTTCCATACAATTTAAAAGCATGGATTGATTTTTTAATTCTCCAGTGCACTTGTATTTCATGTTCAGAGGTGGGTTTCTATCACACCCTGACAGACCTAAACTCCCTTTATCTTCCTTGTAAGCCAGCATACGACACTGAGCCTGAGATGCCCTTAAAGATGACGCACACCAGCTCATGTGCAGTATTAGATTAGTCCTTAATATGGTCATTTTGTACTGTTTGGAGGACAGGGATAATCTGCAAAACATCCTGCATTCAAGCTCAGTCTTCAGTCAATTATAAATTCATAGATTTTGGATGAAAAAGACTTTCCAAGTTAAGAACTGGTCATCTGGTTCTTTCTCCGGAGGTCTGGCTGGTGTGGCTTGGGCTGGATTACCTACAGCCACATTTTCCTGTATGTTTATAGAAAAACAGCTAATCTGCCTCGTGGATGGAAATCCATGGCTGATATTTCTCATGATGGCTGAAAATCGTAATCCTCCATCCTATTAGTAGGTACATATGATTTAGTGGATTTATTCAGCCTAAAGCCATGGTTCATTATCTGGAAAGGGAGATCACATTTCAGCAACGGTCTTTCATGACATATGAACAATTCTTGCTACGACAGATTAGTAAAGACATTACATAAAACAGTCTTGAGACAAATGACACAGAAAAGCCCCAAAATCAGACTAATAAAAAAATCTGAGCTATAACGAGTACATTTGGGGATTACATGTGCCAATTTCATAGCTGCTTCCAAAAAAATTATTTTATCAGCCACTTACATCTAAGTATCTAAAGCTTATTCTCACACAAGTTAAGGCACTCTTGATTGGAAATGACCTGCGGTTACAATTTGAATAAGGCAATTTAATAAAGAAACTTTAGCACATCCTCAATAGAGATGGAGCAATAAATCTGAGATTTATTTTTTTTTTATCAGCAGAAAATGGCAAGATTGTGATATGAAGGAAAAATCTAAGTTCCCATGCAAAATAATAAATGCCTGGCAAACAGCTCTAACACATTCTTGACAGTTCCGATAACATTACAGCTCCCCCCTTCCCAAAATAGCTGTAACTCTGTGTACATTCATACCTCAGCTCTGCAACCCCATTCTGAGAATTCTGAAATAAAATAATGGTGGCATATTTTTCTAGAAGGCAGGGGAAAATTCAAGCTACGATGAAATGATTTCACATTTGATATGGCTAATTGAAGTTTAAGAGATGGACCTAGTTAATACTGAAGTAAATGCCTTAGAAATGTTAGAAAATATTTTAAAAATAAGTTTAAAAGAAGACTGATATTTAAAAAAACCAAACTGCTGTGTTTAGACTTGCTATTTTACACAACACACGTACAAAGCCTGCTTAGTATAACATGCTATTTTGGAATATGATTTACCCATTTTCTTGCAGTCCCTTGTGTGTCAGATTAATTGTTTTCTTGCTTTAACAGTATGTCCAGAAACAAGGTGGAATGATCTCTTTTAACGACAGACTTAAGACACTTGAAGGGGAGGTGAAAAGCATCTCTTGCTTTATCACTACATTCACTTTATGAAATTGTCAGATCTTTTCCTGATTTCTCAAATCTTGGTGGTAAAGTCTTAGACACATGCCACAGGCGGTGCCTTTTGCTCTGCCAGCCAGGCAGAAACCTCTACGTCTGGGTTCGCTCCAGGGGTTCCTGACCACAGCTTGTGTCCTTTGTGCAGGAGTCCTATTGCCTTTCCTCTCTTTTGTAGCAGGTTAAAGTGTCTTCAAAAATCTTTAGTGAAAAGAGCATTGAATGTGGGGAGAGAAGCTTGGGAAAGAATTGCTGAAAATATTGGCTGTCAGCTCAGACAAAAAGAGGGTTCAGGATGGTGCCTGCCACCTCCGCGGACACCAAGGCTTCTCTTTAACAGATACACAGTATTCCCAATAAAAAGCAAGAATAATAACTGGTTTTCTTACAAAAAATGAATCTTATGTGTCAGTGTTTCTTTTTTCCCTCTGTACTTCATTCTCTCAAGCTTTGCCGTGGTGGGTGGCCCCATCTTATCACCCATATGCGGATCCAAAGCCTGTTAAAATCCTTGGGAAATTCCCACAGACATCAGTGGGTATTCTAAGGTATACAAAGGCAGCTTAACTTTATATATATTGTATCATATCTTCCTGATTACAATAGGTGTGCCAGAATTTTCTGTACTGCAGAAGATCAGCTTAATGAGTAAGGAAAAGAGCAAACGCAAAGTCAATGAATGGCCCTAGAAGTTCTTTTTCATTTATAGATAAATAGTACTTTTTAGAGTTTTCAAGAAATGAAGCAGTCACTTGAGTTTTTCAGTACTTCAGCAACAGTGCTTTTTGCAAGCAGAGCATGTCTTTCAGAAAGCAAAATCTCTTTCTCTTTCAAGAACCTGACATCTATAGAAGGCTTCTGGAGCACCACATCAAAAGAAAACCTAGAGAGCTGGGGATGAGATGTAAAAAACCACAGTGGAGTAGGAACAAAGTCATCAAGTAACAAGAAAAAAAAAGAAGGGAAGGTCTGGAAAAAGAAATTGGTTTATTAACATTTTATTCCAGGACTGGAAGTGTGTAACATTTCATCTATTTCTTGTGATGCCAACTGATTTTTTCAGCTACCAAAATGCACATCACATAAACAGGGATATTTTTTTTTTTCCTTTTGCTATGTTTAGACCTCCTCATAGCTGTACAGTTTCACAGCTTTTGCATAAAGACTTTTAAATAAATATGCAGATAAACCATATTCTTCTTCATATACCAAGACTTTATTTAAGGTACCTTTTTTTTTTGCAGGGGGACAAAATTTGTTTCTAAGCTAGAGGGGAAACTGCCTTTCACAGTCTGATTTGGAAACTATGACTGAGGCTTAGATGAAATTAGTGCTAACAAGGAAATGAGTTAAGAGTTGAAAAACAGCAAGACTAGTTCTCGAAAAATGGTGATGTTGCCGATAACCCATGGTTGCTCTGCAGCCAGCACGGGGCTGAGCGTGAGGGCATCAGCTGCTGGAAACTCTTCTCTGAAGGTTAATCATGTGATAGAACATACATCTCCCCTCCCCAGGTGGCATGTATTCCCTGTTCTGCTGGAGACAGACAAGCAAAGTGGTGGCTTGCTTTCCTCAACACTGCATTCTTTCTCTGTTTTTAGTAAACAGAGCCTTTTGATTTTGCATTCCAACACCAAAGCAAGTCTGTTGTGCACTGTGGTTTTGTTTATGAAGATTAAAATGAGACTGTGTGTGGAGAAGCTTCATCTTTCTGAATTTCCAGATCCAGCTAGTGTTCATCTGCTCTGATCTGTGCCACCCTCCTGAGGAATATATTCATTATTATGCAAATCCTGTAGATGCAGTACAACTGTCAGGTGCAAGATATTCTTAGAAAAATATTAACGTACACAACTGCAAGCCTGCACTTGACCACATATTTCAGGCTAAAGTTCAGATAAAGTATAGTCAAAGGAAAATTGCATTGAAAATTATTACATTATAATAAAGAAATTATTTAAAATACATTTCATTGAGTTATTTTGCAGTTTGCCATCAAGATAAGTAGCATGGTCAGTCTTGTTTGGTGCAACTGCTCTTTATAAGGCATTTAGCAAAGCCATTTTGCTGCCCTGGGAATGTCAGTCCTCCTGCACATCCTGCTGCTGGCACCTGCCCTTGAGGAGAAAATGGAAGGGAACTGAGAAGGGCCCTCTCCTTACTGGCTTTCCTCTGGATAACAAAGAAAGGACTTAGTCTAAAACCTGCCAAAGCCTATAGAAAAATCTCATTGATTTCAGGGGGTTTGGATGCTTTTAATCCTGTCAAATGCTAAGCGAACACTTGGGAAATAAAGTTTCCAGAACCCCAAGGAGCTCTTCATCTCCTTAAAGACTTGTATGGGATCAGCTGGAGGGGGGGAAAGGCTAAGCTGTGAAAGGTAACAGTCGGAATAGAAACATACAGTTTAAAAACCATATGAAAATAATTCTGTTCATTATAATTTAATCCCATGGTTCCCATGGGTTTGGTCTTGCAGGCACCCCTGTGACTGATTCCTTGGGAGACAGCGTGGACACTGGGGTCTGCCCCCGCAGGAACAGCCTTGAGATCATGATTCCTGCACATGACACTCCTCAAAGCCCCTCGCTAGACACTGGTGCACAGTTTATGCTGGAGTGTCAGTTTAGGAGCACCTCTGGAAGTGACAAAGGTTGTTATTCAGATGCTGAGCTCACCTAAATGGCTATTACTTCCCTGCAAGCTTGGTGAGCACCTGATACCCTGAGGAGCTGAAACCATCCATAGATTGCTTCAATGAACATACATTACTTTCAAATAAAGCCGTCTGCAGAGCTAGCATTGTGACTTCTCACATAAACCACCAAATACTATAGATTTCAGTGTCACTGTGAACAGTGCTGTAAGAAATAAAGCAATGACTCTTTTACTAAGTACTTCACCTCTACTGCTTGTCGTCACTATTGCTGTATACAATGGCAATGGTTTTATAAAAAAAGGACTCACATTGCAGTGTTACTCTACTATGACTATCACTTCTCTTTTGTAGCAGAGAGTTTCTGTTCCTCCTCCAAAAAACATTTGGGAAGCAATAACTGTGTTATGGGGATGTGTCAAATGTAGGAATGGTGGGTTACAATTGTGATAGGAGGATAATGAATTTGTTAATTGGTGCCAGCTGAAGAACATAACACTATTCTAGTAATGTCTGGTACAATGCAAACTGCATATAGAACTGTATAGTGGTGGAAGTGATATATAAAAGTTAGCTTTCCAGGGGAACAGCTTTATTTCATCATACAGCACAGGAGCAGGATGCACTGCTTACACCACCACAGATGTCCTGCTATCAACCAAGCATCTGGCACACTCCTCTGAGTTCGCCTTCTAAAGCAAAACTAAATGTAGTTTCTAGACTGCTAAACAAAACAGTGCCATGATGTGTTCTTATGTTTCTGGCCAAGCCACTAGCAGCACATTGCTCCTCTGGTGCTAACCCCTGCCTGCTCCCACCACCTGGCATCTCCCAGGCATTGAATGCCACAGGTAACCATGCCTCCACCTGAAATCCTCTGCTCAGAGGGGGTCACGGGATGAACTCCAAGCAGAGAGACCAATGAACTTGGCATCCCTCATCAATGCCTCCTGTGCTGGTGGAGCAGAGTGCCATGCCCCCCGCCCCAGGCTCGCAGCAGCCCTGCCCCAGGCTCATGCGCAGGAGGGCTGCAAGGCAGGGATGGAGTCAGCTGCAATATGCTGATCTTGGTCTGCAGAGGCACGGGTTCAGGCAGTTCCTAGCTTATTTTGGTTCTTAACCAAGACACAAAAGTAAGCAAGCTTTTAGCAAGACAAGAGGTGCACAGGTCTAATCTCAAGCCCTGCCTTCCAAGGAACTCCACACATCATTGCTTGTGTGCCCATGTGGTGTTTCACACCAAACACTTATCTGTGCTCTCCCTCCTCCCCCTCTTTTTTTAGTAAGAGTTCTATATTCAAGATGTTTGAATGTTTTGAATGAGCTTTGGAGAACATTGAAAGCTTTTGTCTCTGCACACAGACACTTTGCTTTTTACCTATATTAAACAAACCACGAGTAGACAATTTAGAAAGGTAATAAAGTTCTGTTGGGAAAGCTTTAGTGTTATGGACAGCTCCATTAAAGATGACTGTGGTTTTTTCCTGCTGTTCTTTATTCTGCAGTTTGTTATACCACAACCATATTGAATGCACCATATTGAATTTGCTGCAGTTGTGTCTGGGAAATATCCCTTACAGAATGTGATTGCAGCACACCTCCATTTCCACTTTCCCATGGAGACTTTGCAAAACAGATTGCCAAAATGTCTTGGTTGTCTTGTATCAACTGCAAGCTTTAACAGTTTGTTTTCTGCAGACTTTGGGCTCACACCTGCTTGCTCTAGCTTCCCTGGGCAACATCCCCAGGGCACCAGGCACGAACATCCTGCCAGCAAGGATGGGTCAGGGTGACCAATGCACTCAATGCCTTAGCCCAACGAGCAGTAGTTTGGCGCAGGTTCCAAAGGAAGTAAAGTTCTAAGTTGTAGCTGAGCCAAGAACTCCTCCAGGAAACCCACAAAGGAGTAGAATGACCCAGTAAGCATCAGCGCATATGAGCTTGGAACACCAGTCGTGTGATTAACATGATCATGTGATATAGAAAGCCATCAGGACTGAGCCTTGATGCATGAGAAAGCAGAGCTGTATACTGCTTGTGTGGGAAACAAATGGAGTAATGAGAGTAATTCCCACAAAGGGATAAGAATTATATTAATTGGGAGTCAAACAGTGCTATTTCAGGCAACAGACAACATACATGAATAGGAGGTGGCTTTTCCAAGAATGAAACGATGAAAGGTGTGGTTACAAGGAGTCTCATGCACACCTTTCCCATCACTTGTAATCTAACTACAAACCAAGCACTTCATTCCACCTTTGAACTCTTCTTGCTGGGCAGCGTGGCTGCATGGCCGTGACCTCCCCGTGAGCACGGATGCCTCTCAAGGTTGCTCCTTGAGGCAGAGAGACTTTTTACCAATGGCAGATCTTTGGTAAGCGACCAATATCACACGTAACCTTGTAGTATGGTGGCTGATTTGTGCCTTGGTAACTGATTTTGTCTGGGTAACTTTGAGTTGTGATCTTGGTGGTTTTGAATTGTTGTTCAAATGATTGTGCCATACAGCAACAGAGTAAACCTCACCACTGATCTTTGTTAAGTCACATCAACAACATTTTATCAAAACTCCTTTTGCTGTTACCTTTGACAGTGGTTCTTTAAGGGGTCTAAATCAACCAGTCGCAACAACAGCTTGTGGGGAGCAGACAGGGCCCAGGCTGGGAACAAGCCTCAATAGTAGGATGCAGGCAATAACCTCCTTGTAAGCAAAACCATGAGGTTGCTCATCTTTTGTGAGGTTGTTTCAATCAGTATTTGGAGATCCTCAAATTCGTGACACAGTATACTGTAAAACTGATTCATTACTACCAGTGCAGCTTTTGCTAAGCCTAATTTCAAAGTCAGCATCTAAGAAGACAGCACCTTTTTTTAACAATATGCTTTGTATGCTCTTCAGAAAGCCATCGGGACTGAACCTTGATACATGATAAAGCAGAGCTGTATACTGCTTGTACAGGAAACAAATGGACTAATCGCCACAAAGGAATAAGAATGACGTTAATTGGAAGTCAAATGGTGTGATTTCAGGCTTAGAACAGAAAACATACACCTTGGTTTAGCCTCTGTTTTTTAAAGGTAATTAAAAAATCAGTATATGATGTGCTATGGGCAATTCACCGTTGGAGGTTGCAAGGGATATAATAGCACTGTCTGCATGCTAACTGAATGCACGAGTGTGGCACCATCATGTTAACCTTATCCAAAAGGCTTGTCTCATGCAAATTGCTGTACAAAAATAGTGTTACACAGATACAGCAGAAAAAAGCCCACTGTTTCATGTCTTTTCAGGAGATTCTGAGATAACACAGCTTCTGGAGAACGGCATCCATGAGTGGCCTGTTCCACACTGGCAACACTCTGTAGAAACATTCTCCAGTACTTTTTAGTGATTCCAGGAAAGCTGATGAGTCAGTGAATCCTGTAACTGCATCTCCTTATGGCTGTAAAACCCTAAATAGTGGCATGGTGCAATTTCCTGAGCTCCCAGGTTATTTCAGAGCCAGCAGTCACTGCTGCCTGGAAGGCACGCTTGCTGATGCAATGATCAATAACCACTCTCCTTCACTGGGGACATGAACCAAAAATTGTGCCACTAGTTACACAGCAAAACAGACATCCATGTAGGAGCAATGCCGAGGAGGGATGTGGTGTCATTCCCTGCACATGCCACCAGACTCCATCCCATGAGCATTTGGAGCCAGGATGTGCTCTCCAGGATGGGCTGGGCTGATGGAGATGCTGGCGGCCCAATTTCTGGTGCCAACATGTCACTCTAACTTCACCATGCTCCCATGATATCTAGAGTACTTGCATACAAGAGAAAGGAAGATAAAACTAGCCATGTGTCCAGAAAGCACCTCCTGCTACGTCCATCCCCAAGCACTCATCTGCTCAGAGCAACCAAAACCCTGAGCCAGGACTGAGGAAAACTGGGCTTGTTTACAATTTCTGCCCAACAAGAGACCTGTTATTTCCTCCACTGGTACAAACATGATGAGCAGCAAATATCCTTCCCACCCGCCTTTCCACATGCACCGCACTGGGGGAAGTATGTGTAATATATTTAGTTATTAAGGCACCATTTAGCAGGGTTTTTTTGCTTTCTAAGGCTAACAAAGCAGTATCAGAGAGCTTTTTTATGATGGATATAAACATGAACTGAAAGTGCTTTTGTAAAGTTTGAAACGAGTTCTCCTGAATAAAAGGGACACTGCAAACTGTCACCATTTGCTCGTGGCTCTTCAAGGGGAACCAATTAGGCCTTTTATGTTATTTTAAGGGTGGTGGGTGGGGCTGTGGGGAGTTGGGGAAATGATCTATTAAAATTAAACTTCCTAGCTGTCTTTATGGTCTTGAGGGTACCCTTTTCTAGAGGAGCCTGTACAGGTAATTTCAGGTGCATGCTCCAAAGAAGGTGTTCCCAGACTCTTCTCAAGTTGACTTCTCCAAGGTCCATCCACCTTCTCCTTCAGGACATGAGACCACTCTCTTGAAATACTGCCTCATAAAATACTATAATACTACAGGCAAGCACTCTATGTAGGAAGCATCTAATATTAGGTACAATTAAATCTTTGCAAATAGATGTCTCAAGTACTTGGAGCTAAAGCTGTGGATATGGGAAGATATACAAACACTTTTCTGAGGTTTTGGGGCTGTGTCTTCTGGTTTGTCGCTGTGGCTGTGTTTCTACTTATCTGCCAGGTCCTGATTTCCTGAAAACTAAGAAAGAGCAACGTACATTTGTGGGTTAAATTTCTGGAAGCTTATTTTAGGTCAGGCTTACTGTATCTAAGATGATATTAGATGATTTATTAGGTCCTGTCCTGCTCCAGCTCAATATAGTGACAAATTTCCAATTCATCTTAATTCTCCCAAAAGTAACTATGCGCAATGGTAGAAGGAGACATTGCTTTGAGTCCCAATAGGTGAGAATTAATATTTACGTCTGTCAGAAAGCAGTACCTAACCCAGTGAGGTTTTCCTGCTGCCTCAATCAAATTCAGCTGATATGAGCTCGAGCAGTGTATTTATACAGAACACTTATAGATTTTGATTTCTATTTATTTTCTTGAAGAACAGTGGCTAGTAATCAGATAACTGCTCCTCAGGGTATTTTGTATGTGCTCATGGTACCCATAGCCATGAGGAAATCCCAGGTCTGGGGGCTGACTGCATCGTTATGGGCAATCCTCAGCGGGGAGAACGGGGGGACAGCAAATTCTTTGACACCACCTTGCAATACTGAAAACTCTCAGTCGTTTTCCACTCAACACTGAACTACCTTAAAACACAGATTGGAGGACTTCACTGGGAAGAGATTTCTGCTAATCAATCTCTAGAATTTGTGTAGTTAAACATACCATTACCAATACATTTTTCAAAGTTACAGAAGTACATCATTTTATGCTCTGTTTGCTGGTCCTACAGCAGAAGCTAAGAGAGAAACTCTCTGCCATCTGCCCTGACGATGACAGCAATCATCCATGTTGGTGTACACATACCCCTCGCTAAACCCTTCCCTGCACTGGTAACACCAGCAACGGCATGAGGAAGGGAAAGAACAACTGATGTAATTAATCGTGTTCATGAGCAGACTAATACATGCTGCTCCTTTTGTTAGAAGACAAAGCCACAGTCTTGCAATGATTAGTAGCTCTTATTATTCATCCCATTGTCACAGATCTGATCAGTATTGCTGAACAGGGGCTGCAGTATGAATATTTATGATTAACAGTTCTGAAAATTCTTATTTTGGCTATGCTTTAAAATCAGCTTCAAGCTGACAACAAGTTATAGCACAGCCAACTAAACCCCCCATGTAATGCAGGAATTATTTCCATTCACATCTTTAATAAACACTGGCCATGATTTTGAACTGAAATCCTGATCTTGGAAGCTTTTTTCAAACACACAGAAGATGCCCAAGGAGAACAGATGACATGTGTGGGCATGAAAAAGAAGCTGGAGGAAAATCCTTCCCCACAAGTCACCACATACATCTCCAGACTTCTACCCCAGGGATTATTTAACCTGTAGCAGAAGCTAAATGAGTAGCAAGGGTCAAAACCCACTGCTCAGCATCTCAAAGGATGCAGAAGAGTATTTTTCATGAACAAACCCAAACCCGAGAGTAAATAGCTTCCTTAAAGATAACTAAAAACATAAATATAAATTGCATTAACCAAAAATTATGAACACAATGCAAGAATATGGCATGACATTCTGATGCTATTTTTCTGTAAGATGCTAACCTAGGTAGCTTTAAGGACCCATTCTTACCTTAAATATCTGTTAATAAACTGGACCTAGGCAAGAATTTTTTCTCGGTAATTTTTAGTTTGTTCTCCCTCCTCTGCCATGCAAGTGTCCATATTCACATTCATCTCTAAATACTGACATTCTCTATACTGCTATTTTAAATCAGTTCCACTCATCCAAATTTCATGCTATGCATCCTATGACATTTATCTTTCAGTTCCTGGTCTGTACTGATGCTCTTTTTATTTATTCTATCTGATATTCTCAAATAAAGCAGTGGATCTTCAAAAGAAATCTTCAATCAAAGTGCAGTTCAAACTAAATCATGGTTCTGGCCAGGTTAAACATGTGACTTGCTGTCTCTAATGGAAAGATGATGGTGGAATATTTTGCTATTGGCCTCTGAAGGAAATCCTGGTGATTGATAGTTTTCTATTTCATTCCTATTCCCTCTCATCTTCTCAGACTAAAATGTAACATTCTTCTTTTTAATAGAGCATCCTTTGATGTTGCTGGGAACCTTGGGCTCAGATGATTCTGAAAGATTTAATGTTTATTTTTGCTATTATTTTCATTGGCTTGGTGGTAACTATTTCTTCAGCTCTGAAATAATTAGGTGTTAATTCTGTTCCAGGAAAGCAACAAATATGGGATTTTTTATTTATTTTTTTTTCCGAGATGAGAGTAGCAGGCTGGAAGGAAATGGAAAACAGTCTCTCTGGCTTCAAAAAATGATGAAACAGGGAAGTGTGGCCACCTCTAGCATGCCTTTCTCATACACTGTGGTTTAGCAGAGACAGATTTGAGGGAAATTTAGGAAGGTTGGTAGCCCCAGACCTGGAGCATTGCTGCACATTAAATTATACACTCTAATAAAGAAAACCTCCAGGAAACCTTCAACTCTGTCTCCTGAGACAGGAGTCCGAGGCTATGGTTCCTGGAGGGACAATGGAGTGTGTTCATGTGGGTTTGAAGGCCAGATCCAAGCCCCCGAACGCCTCCCTGGGTGTGCCGCCAGCCAGCACACACAGGTGGCAGCTCTGTCAAAGCCTTGCAGTAGCGGTTTTCTTTAAATGCCAGTTATCCTTCACCACAAACTTCTCCAAGAGTAACGCTGCAAGGGGAGCTGGGCTCCCTCCATCAGTGTACACCTGCTATCTCGCTGTGAGTGATTAATTTGAGCCAATCTCCACTGACAAGTCTGAGTTTGGTAAAAGTCACCCCACATGGAGGTGGACACTGGGCAAGTGAGGATCTGCTCCATGGATCGGGATTTAGCCAGAGTTATGGTGGCCTTCTGTTGGGACTGGCAGATGAAACACTTGGCTCACCGTTCACCACAGGAACAACCTCTCCAGAAGCAAACCACATTTTCTGGAGCAGTTCAGTTGTAAAAGTTTAGGTTCAAAAATGCATGAAGTACAGTTTGAGAATCTGGAGAAATTGTTTGATAAAGCAACCATGTAAGCTGGAAGTAGATATCAAATACTTTGAACCTGGAGATTTAAACTGTGCACTCCATGACTAAAGCATGGTTTATTGTTGTTTATGGAGTATAAATGCTCCCATGACACAATTACCCATGAAGGTACAGAGTCTCTGTGTGACCCCAGAGTGCTCCAGGGGGCCAGGCACCTTTCTTTTTTGCTGTTCCCCAACACCCAAATAATTATTCATGTTCAGAGACATCATCACTGGGAGAGGTATAACCTACCATCTTGCACTACTGGAGCATGTCTAGCCTACCACCGTTCATGATGTAGAATAAAACAAAGCTAGCAGCTTTCTTCATCTTTCTTCATCCTGAATGCCTCTCTGAGCTGGAAAACCACTCTGAGACAAATAGAGATGGGAGAAAAACATCCCATCCAGTTTTCCCAGCGGGGAATATTAATAAATGGATGCAGCAGTTGAGTAGGAGGTGGTGCTAAAAGAATCCCTGGGTGATGGGCACTGAGAGTAGAAAGCCAAGGGGAAGACAGTTGTGGAAAAGATCATCTCCATAGGATACTCCTACCTGCATTTTTCCTTCTGGCTTTAGCACAGATAAGAGTGTATTTGCCACCTGTGAGATGAGCATTACCATTACTCTGCTATCTCAGGAGATGCTGATAAGATAATCTTGTTACATTTCTGAATTGCTAAAATACGAGTTTTCTAGTCAAACGGTCATAAGTTTTCTAGTCAAAACAGCCACTGATAACAAGAAAATTGGAATAAGCCAATATATCTGGTTTTGCTACATAGACCTTTACTGAGCTCTCCATATTTCTGTCTGCTAAATGTAATAAATTTATTTCCTGATTTTTTAGGGCATTAAGGATTTTTATTGATTTTTTTTTTTTAGTAATTTATACAGTATAGCAATTGCCTAAAAGAAATAGGCATAAGTGGAATAACATCAACCATTCCTCCCCTGACCTTCAAAAAGAATTGAAAAAAAGAATCTCATGAGGGCAGATTTTTAAGGATCAAGTCTGAAGACAATCAAATTACAGGGACATCACCACGTCCCGATCTCCATGTGACAGGGACTTGGGCAGGAATGCCACTGGGCATGCACAGACCATTCCTGGGGTGACCACCCCTACAAGGCTTGGGTCCGTCTCCAGTACATATTGAATCAGAGCCTCACTAATCAGTTAAAAAGGAAGAGATCTTTTCATGCGTTTTTCTTGAAAGTCTCCTTTGAAGTGCTGATCCAGCCAGGGTCTGACCTCCATAAGTTATGCAAGTACAAATTTACTTCCTTGGCTTCAGTGAATTCAGTCTTCCACTATTTATCTGATTTAATAAGTCTTTTTAACTCACCAGAGTCATTCAACCCGAATAAAAGCTCTTCAAAGGACAGATGCCAATTATCATTCCCTCCTCACTGCAATTACCATGTTTGGGTAGGTTCAGGTTATATGTCCTCCTCTGCATGTGCAGCTCTTATGGAGCTGTTGATCCTCTGTGCTTCCAACACTGTCCACAGAAAAGGCAGGACAATTGCATCCAAATGAAAGAGCAATGTGAGATGATGTACGAGAGAGAAACTTGTGCTGGTTTAAATTAGGAAAAGTTTTGGGTTCTTTGCTGTTTCAATGAAAGCTTGGACATTCCCCCAGGAGACCCTGGAGCTACAGTTACTCCTCCTGCTGCATCTCGGTGCTGAAGAGCATGGTCCCTCCTGCAGCATCTTGGTGCAGAAGAGTGTGGTCCCTCCTGCTCTGCCCAGGGGCACACCAAGGATGAGCCTGACACCAGACAGGTGAGGCATGCTCACACTGATGCTCTGCAATCTCCTCTCTCACTGGAAAATGTTTGTGAGGTATTTAATTTATAATTCAGATTGTTTGCAGAGGTGCTAAAGGCTGAAGGAAAGTCAACAGGTTAAAGTTACATCCAGCTGTTTGTTTTGCCTTGCATCTCAGCACAGCTTTTGACCCTTCTTGTATAAACCCTGACTTCCATCAGGAGGTTTTAGTCATTCGAGGACTTTGGTGGAGTTATTGATGTGCATGAATGCCTGCAAGTCCGAGGCCTTGGCTGAAAATCTCTTTAGTGCAGTTTGGAAGGTCAAGACATTAAAATACTTCGATTGAAAAATGTTAATATTTTAAGCGCTCGCATTAAAGTAGAAGACCTTTGCACCTGTCTGATTTTAAAAATTAATTTCAATAGTTATTTTGCCTATAGAGTTTTCCAAAGTATAGACCCTCTGAGAATTACCCAACAAAATTTCCATGAGCTTTTCTTCTGTGTTCATTTTTATTGCTGTGTTTGCTGTTAAATGTCGTGGTTCTTTTAACATGTTTTAATTCATTCATCAGTGATTTGGGAAAAAAAAAAACCACCATAAAATGGAAGATACAGGTGAATAATAGATCTAAGGAATGAAAGAGAAAGGTTCAAGTATTGTTTAGGATTTGGTTGAAAAGATCAAATCCATTATTCAGAGCCAGATTAATTGTTCTAAAGGCGAGCTGAAAACACACAGAATATGTACCCTGTCACTTTACAGTTAAAGGACTTGCTGGCTATAATGTTGCCATATCAAAAAGGCTAAAAATACTGCTTTTTCCTATTCATTTTATCACAGAGCTTGTCTCCTTTCCACCTGTTTCATGTTCTGCTCACAAGCATCCTCTGCAAAGAGTGCTCTCATGTTCTGTTGAGAGAAAAGTCTCCTTAAAATGGTGATTGTAAAACCTCCAAACACATTCTACCATGTGCATTTGCACAAAAATCATAAAAAAGAGAGGGATAATTGAGACATTGTAAAAGAAGAATTGGAAACATTTTAGAAAAAATACTTATGTAGAGCCAGTAAAGCATCTCTGTACTTTACAGGTGAAGAATCAAAATATTTTATCTAGACATTAGTCAACCTGAGGAAAAGTAATTTCATAGATAACACACACGAGGGAAAAATACGAACATTTCAAGTGTATTTCAGAGAGCAATATTCGCTGGTTAGTTTAAAAGAAGGGCATCAGACAATTTTAAATATATGTATATATCTTTTTTTCCATAAATTAGGAGATATTTGTCACAGTTTGTATCCACCATAACTCCACAGGTGTTTCTGGAGTCCAAGGAAGTTCCAGAGGTGCTCCCAGTTTTGCAGATGTTTCACCTTGGAGCTACACTGATGTGAGCCTTGGAAATAAGATGCATTTCAGCCAGGGAAGTATGTTCATTTGAATATTCACAAGGAAAAGAATCAAAGGGTTTGCAAATACTACTGAAGTGGATGGCCATATTTACTCCTAAGTATGCTCCAAACCCGTGTTTGGCTTTAGTCACACATCTTGAAAAAGGCTGAGAGCACTGTTGACTAAAAACCATGTAAGAGCATAACAGCCGCTTACACGGAATAGGACAAATCCCCCACATTTTTTTGAAAGAGTGCTGCACTCCTCTTTTGCAGTATATTTCTGTAGCAAGCAGCTCATTTCCTTGTGAGGCTATCAGCAAGATAACTATATTATTTTCTTTGTTTATTTTTAAGGCATATAAATTGCTCTAGTAGAAATTAGCCTGAGACAAATGTGCATCACAGACACACCTCACATATACGTCCCTATACCTCTTCAGTTATCAGAACTGTCCTAGACATTAAGACTGTAAGACGTCAGATATTTCAGTTATGAAAAATACTCGGTTACATATATCAAGCACGTGTTTCCCAACCTTTCAGCAGCAGATGGCTTTTACAAGAGGTGGGCAATGGGCAGGCATCTGACCTGGTGACCATGATGGCAGTTTATTCACCTCTGGCTATTTACATCCTATTTTTCAGCTGGAGACATCAATGATCTGGTTAGCAAAGATCCAGCTTTGATGAACAAGTCCTTCCGTGTTTATGATTTCATGGTACTCACCTGCACTGTTTCATGCAGTAAGATTAAACTCTGCGCTACTTGGTTTTGCCTAAGGGAGGATTTCTGCAAAGACAGTGTTTGTACCCAGACATATGAAATAGAAGAATTTCAACAAGGAATAGAAGGATTCCTCAACAATTCTCATCAAATAAACAGCTTCAGACAGCTTTGAGGGGAAAAGAAATAGTTTATATAACAGGTATGTGCTGAGGGCCCTTAATGAAGCATTTGAGAACCAGCTGATGACTGTCGCAGGCAGCCTGACTATGCAAGGGTATTTGCAAAGTATGATCACAAGTTTTCCCTCAAACTATGTGAGATGAGATGATGACAGGTGATTGGAATTTCATGCCTTAACCACAGAAAACAGAAGAAGTATTTGCCTTCTGAATTTTAAAAAAACAGTAACACAAAACAAACAAAATCTTGGGGAGATATTTTTCAGTAACCTTGTCTTCCAGCATCCACCCAGTAGTAACTCACCAGCAAACACACAAGCGAATTAATTCTGGACACATCGTAAAAAATAAATATCAGCCAACAACCTTTTTCTGGTGACAGATTTCTGCCCATTCAGTGGTATATAAAAAGGACAGCAATGCATATCTTCATTTCTCCAAAGCAATAGAAGGGGCCAACTCATTATACATCTTCTCCATCTTCATCCAAAGAGCAGCTGCTTGTCCTGCCCACTCCACAGTCAGCAATGGCTAGCCCATAAGCTGAAGCCAATTTGGAATAAACTCTGCTATTCGGTGCCCAAAGGCGCACGTGAAACTTGGACTGCTTTTGCAACAAAAGAGCCTGTTGCAATGGAAAGGACGGAAAGGAAAAAAGCAGCATTTATTACTTTTGTCTGTTGTACAGAGGGATTCTGAAAACTTATGAGCAACATGGATTAGTCTTAGGAACTTTAAAGTTCAAGTCATTATTCATGTTCTTTTATACATTTTGTTGAGGCTTATACATTTTTTTGCAAAGCAGATGAATCTCTGTTCAAGGTTTACCCAGAGGCACAATGATCTCTGCCAGCCAGATACAGATGAACACTCTGAGCATCAATAATACTTACCACATCAGTTATGACTACAGAAGACAAAGTACTTATTCTAATACGGATCACAATAAAAAAGCATAGATCATAAAACTTGGTCAAGAAATCTGATCACTGAATAAGGCAATAGCTTTGAAATATATCTGCTCCACACACAGTCCTAAAATCACTCCCAAGACAGTTCAGGTTGCTAAATTGAAAGTCTCTTGTGAGTCCATAAAGATTAACGTGGTAAGCTATGTTAAATACCATTACATGCCACTGTGATTGCGTTAAGCAGTGCAGCTAAAATTTGGTTATGATAGTGAAGGAAAACTAGACTATGATATAGATGTATGGCAATTTTAATTTCGACTTTTGAAAAATAAATTTAAACTAATTTGCTAAAGACCATTTAATGACATGGGAAATTAGTTTCCCTGAATTAACTTATTATTAAATGCTTTTGTTTATAAGTATAGGAACCCAACAAAGCACAAAAGCTCATTGACTGAGCTTTTCGCTACCTTTGTACGGTAAATTATACATTGCTATATAAGCCAGAAAGGGTATGAAAGGCTGTGTATAAACTGGTCTGCAGCAGCTACTCTTTGGCCACGAAAGCTGCTCAAAACAGTGGTATGGGGGTCCGTGGGTATGGCATGCTGCCCCCAGGAGAACTTCCCTGGTGCCAGCAAGGGACCTCCCACCAGGTGAGGTCAAGGTCAGGGCTCACAGGGAGCAGACAGGGCTCAGGCTGGGACCGAGCCCATCAGTAGGATGCTGGCAGTAAATTCATTGAGGGAAAAACCATGAGGCTGTTCATCTTTCATTTAGTATTTGCTTGAAAAGATCACGATTTCCATCCTGCCTTTTCACATCTCCAGTCCTCCGCCCAGTTGCATTGTAGTCCAAGCAGAGTTTAGCATCCAGCACCAACATGGTTCCTACTCTGCTAAGAGTGCAAACTCTTGGAAAGAGACTAAACTCAACAAGACAACTGGGAGCATGTCAGATACATGCATCTGAAACCCACAGAGACCAGCACAGAGCCCTCGTTTCAATTACAGAAGTGGTTTCAGTGAAGGCACTAAGAGGTTGCATTGAGCTGGGGCCCTAACACCGCTCTGAAATGCCACTGTGGGAAATACCAGGGAGCCTCTGGTAAGTCAAGTGGTCTTCTGATATGGGGCAGCATAAGAGCCATTCTTCACTTACACGTTAGTGAAAACCCAAACACGTAACGAGACTGTTATACAGCAGAAAGGAGCTGAAATGGCAGCAGCAACCTGCTCTGAGCATCCGCACACTTCATGGCTCCAACCTGAGACACACAAGAAGCACCTCATGTGCAAAGGCTGGGATCCATGAGGGATGCGGAAAGCAGTGGAGCAGGGGGAGAAGCAGGCAGGAGACACCAGCCAAGCAACAGGGGCACTGGTAGCATCGCCTATGCACAGAAACAAGAAAATAATAAAGACAGAAAAAGATAGGGAAAAGTGGTGCCTGGAAAGCGTTTTGAACTATGATCAGAGAAACTCCAACCACTTGATCCTGGCTACATGGAGGGAATCAGCGCCTTGTGCAACCCATATAAACAGACCCGTATCACAAAGCATGACTCCATCTCAGAATTTCTCTTCCTCAGAAACCTAATTTCAGCTAAATGCTAGAGTGACAAGTGTAATAAAAATAACACTATAAAATGCATGAAGAATTTCCTTTCCCAAATATCAGATTTTAAAAGCAAAATAAACATTAATTCTCTGCTGTCCTGCCAGTGACACTGATGTGATTCATGGCTATTCAGCTGTGCCAGGCTATGTTCTTTTCTTTGAGAAAAAGAATATAAATCTTCAGATGAGCTATCAAAGGGCTTTATGGTTAATTCTGTATTATCCTTGAATTTAATGCCAATGGGTGGGAGGAAAATAGGAAAATCCCAGAGAAGAGGAATGGAGCATCAGACAAACTCAGAAGCTCCCCAAAGGTTAATCTGAAATCAGAGGGTTTTTTCTCATCCCTCCCATGAAACATGATGCTGGCAATTCCTCCCAAAATGCCCCAGGAGCCAAACCCTGCAGAGGAGCAACTGCAGGCTCTGGAAAGCACGGGGAACATGCTGGGCTGGCTTCTGCTCCCTTTTTGCCTGCTGTGCCCAAACCCACTCAGCGCAGCTCCCCTTCAAAAGCCAGAGCTATGGTGCTCCGTGCCCTGCAGGGAGGGCTCAAGGCTGTGTCTGCCTGGCTCTCGAGCATGCCCGCAGGTGTCTCACCCAAGGCTGAACAATCCCCTCTTTTTATCGTCTGTGGGAATCCAGTAGGATTTTCCTAATTTTATTTTCAATAGGTACGGATTTTTTTTTTTATTGAGATGAGTTTGAAATTAATTAAAAAGGAAATGAAGACATACCTGCATGTCTGATATAAGCATGGAATTTAACTGAAAGTGGTAAAAAAGATTTTATATCAGCTTTTACTTGCACAGACCACAAATTAGCCACTGTCTGCTCTGGTCTCAGGAGTTTTACCTTGCTCTGATCACCAGGTTGTACCATGTTAAGAAGCACCATGTCAAGTAAAATGGATCAATATCACTGATCATATGTGACTCCCTGGTAAAACTCACTGATAATTTTATTTTTGAAGTTTTTGTTCTTGTAAAAATATGTTGACCGGTGTAGAAAGTTGTGTTTACAGGATCAAAGAAGCAAAGGGCAGGGCTGTGCCCCATCCTGCACCCAAGGGACCTTGGGGTAGGGACCCCCCAACTTTCAGCTGTGCATGGGAGATGCCTCTCCACTGAATGTGCCAGTGTGAGTTACAAGTACTGTGAGGATGGGGATTTTATTTTTCATGCTGTCACCTGTGTGTTAGCAGCTGGATAGAGGCTGCCAACTCCTCCATGGAGCCAAGAAGCTGTCGGATCATGTTAAGGAACATTGAATGCTACTGACATGTTGTGAATGAATATTCATGACCATTATTCTGCAGTCTGCACCCTATATAGGCATTATCTGAAAAAAAAATAATAAATTCTGAGCTGATCTCTCAAGCTTAAGTCACAGAATTCTGTCAAAATAAAACATGGTTAAAAATAACGAAGGCGGTAGACTGTGTTGTCCTTGGCACAGATTGCTGCTTCCTCGGGCATGTCTGGTCCCCAGCAGTGTAAAACACGCAAGCTCCCCAAGGAGAAGCTACAGATGGGTGTCACAGAAACTGCTGTTGTACTAAAAGAAATAGTTTTACATTTCTGGGCACTTACAGAAAGGAAGAGTAGTGCTTGGGGCCCCCTCTGCTTGGTTTACACATCAGGAGGAGTGGCCGCCCCCCCACCCCGAGCCCCCGGAGCTACCCCCACAACTTTCAGACCTATGACCCCAGCCAGCTTTTAAGAAACTTCTGGGAATTTTCTCAGAAAGTTCAGGCTTTTTATTTGTCATGACTCAGAAACCAACAGAAATCAAGGTCAAAGCATGAATGGCCAAGACTTTCTATAGTTTAAATTGGTGTCTTTTGCTGTCTGGGCTCTGGAAAAGAGACTGAGCAATATGATGGGAAAACTGCTGATGCCACAAATTACTTGAAGCCAGTCAAAGGTCAAAAAAAACCCCAAATAGACTGTGAGGACATTTAGTGGGTACCAAACAAGTCCAGTTAGTTGGCAGGATGCTGGTGGAGGAATCTGCATCTTGCCAAAGACCATTAGTATAATTTTTGGAAGATTTCTTGCAGTTGTGTAGGGATTAGACCTGGAAATCATTTGCAAGAGCAAGCTCATTTGCTCACTGTGTGGTATTGCTCATTACAAGTAAAGTGCTAGTCAGCATAAAAACAGAGTAGAAATCCAACAGTATGAGGGATACCTTAGTATCCTACCTGTTGTAGAATCTTTGTCCCAGCCTAAACTTATATATTTCTAGAGTGACCTTACTTGGAAAATACACTCAGTATTTCTCACTACCTTGAGAGCTGGGCATACATAGAAAGTTATCTATGTCAATAATCACTCAACACATGAAAAATCAAAAAGATACGATAGTTGAATTCAAGAGGAAGTAAATATAAGGGTATCCTGTAGAGATTTATAGACTTACAAAGAGTAGAGTGAGAGACATTAAAGCTGACACTTGATCTGCCTTGCTGTATATAAACCACCAACAATTTCTAACACAAAATTAATTTTACTTTTGATTTATTTTGTTTTGCTGATGAAAAATCCTTCCACAGAGTAAAGCACACCCTCCTACAATGACAGCATTTGAGAGATCCATGGAGAAGGACCTGACAGAAGTTATCCCTATAAGCCCACAGGTGATGGAGCCAGAGCTCGTGCCTCCTGCCTCCAGCACACCCCCCATTTCCCAGGTATGTACGTGGCCTGGTCCTGTGGTCAGATGCTTTGGAGCAGGGTAACACTGAGGTCATGGGCTCCACAGGATTTTAAAAATAAATTCATTAATTAAAAAATCAACACTCCTCCTAGCAATGAAAATACCCAAATACACTATGTTAGGTTAAAACAAATAAGGAAGATAGACCATCATTCACTGATTAATTCAATGATTAACTATTTGGGTTTGTAACAACTAATCCTAAGAGATTTTTCTCCACAGCAGCTGAGCCAATGATCAGAAGAAATGGATGGAATAACATACAAATATGGGCCATCACACAGAAAAGCAGTGCCTGTACTCTGGGGATGGCAGGAGCTGGAAACTAAGAGTGGGTTTGGCCCCTGAAGGGAGGTCAGGGAATGGCTGCATCTCCATATTGATTAACTTGCCATGGTACAATGTGGTAATGATATGAACACTGCTCTGCAAGTCAGAAACACATCTTAAAGGCTGGGGTCAAGGGACGGGAGCATGAGTATGTCGTGCATACATATAAACAAATGAGCAGAAGGCAGCTTTAAAATGGGTCAGAGCTGAGCAGAGACAGTCAATGCAATTCTGTGCAGCAGTCAAGAAAACTGACATGGTCTTTGAATGCAAAAGGCAGAACAAACAAGAGAGCAAAACTGTCTTTTCCAAAAAAGAGCTTGTCTAGGCTGCTGTACAACTCAGAAGATTTAGAAACTCACTGTTGAGGAAAGTCTCAATAACATCACAGGACTTGCTGGTTTCAGCTGGGATGGAGTTAACTTTCTTCTTAGTAGCTGGCACAGGGCTGTGGTTTGAATCTGGTGTGAGAACAACGTTGACAGCACACCAGTGCTGCTGGGTGGTGTTTATACTAAATCAAGGACTCTTCAGTTCCTTGGGCCCTGCCAGCGGGAGGGCTGGAGGGGCACGGGAAGCTGGGAGGGGACACAGCCAGGACAGGTGACCCGAACTGGCCAAAGGGACATACCATACCATATGGCAGCATGCTGAGTATATAAACTGGGGCAAGAAGAAGGAAGGGGGGACATTTGGCATTGTGGCATTTGTCTTCCCAAGTAACTGTGTACATGTGGTGGAGCCCAGCTGTCCCGGGGTGGCCGAACCCCTGCCTGCCCATGGGCGGTGGGGGATGAATTCCTGGGTTTGCTCGGCTTGTGTGCGCGGCTTTTGCTTTACTTATTGGACTGGCTTTGTCTCAGCCCACAAGTTTTCTCACTTTTGCTCTTCTGATCCTCTCCTTCCTCCCGCTGTGGGGGGAACAGGCGAGCAGCTGCGTGGGGCTTGGTTGCCGGCTGGGATTAAACCATGACAGAGGATAGCTGGAATAACCGAAGTGGTCCACTTTCATCAGTTCTCAGCTAGGAGGTGTCAGCAGCACATCTGCCATATCTATCCCATCCACCAGGGAAGGGGAGACTTGAGCTCCATAAAAGACCTGGCTCTTTTGTGCTTTTGAAAAATCTCCACAAAAGTTTAAATAAAAAAGGAAAGGAAAGAAGGTGGGGCTGGTATACTCAGGGCTGACACGCACCTCAAGCAAAGACAGCCTCACATAAATAATGGCTAAAATTTACCATGGAGGTGGTCAAAGTCAGACAGCAACGGTATCGGTGGCCACTTATTTTCACTAGGCAGTCTGAAGATCAAGCATACCATGAGATGAAGGCTTACTGGAGACCTGCAGGAAGGGGGTACGCTGTCCCTCAGAGTGCCAGGAAAAATCCTGCCACATACTTTATCCATTACTTTGAAAATTGTTCTCTTTTAGACAAAAGAATGTGAAATAGAAATTAGTGGCCATGCTACAAACTACTAACGTGAATTAGAATTACTTAAAACATCATTAAATTATGTTGTAATGTTTATTGCATTTTGCTTATGATATAATATTTCTATTACAGTCACAGAAATAAATGATTTAATTTCTCCAGCCTGCACTCCAGATAAAGCATTGTACTTGGAAGCTATGGAGTATATATGTTAATCAGCTCTGCTGCTGCCCATGCCATTACCAGCCCTATTCATTTGTTTCCTGTTGTCATTCTTGATTACACATTTTTAGAACAGATTACTGTAATAACAGGGGGCGGGCAGGCAGTTCTCCTGCTACGAGTGTCCTTGGATCAATCTTCTGATCACAGGTGAAATATATTTTTCTAATAAATTGCCAGTCTGCTTTATGTTTTCTGCAACTTTTCAGTTTTGGAAATCAATTAATATTAGTGATTCCAAGGAGAGGTAGTTAGAGCTTTGAAAACAACATAAAGAAACACTACTGAAAGAGTAAATGAAATACAGTACTGTTACTACATGAAACAGCAAACTGCGGAATTGAGTGATTTTTCTGTGCCTCCTAATTCAGCACCCTCCCAGAGCAAAACTGCTCAGCCTCAGAGCTGGAGATCTCAAGCGACATGCTTGTAACACCAGCTTTTTCTTGCTGCCTTGTTCTGGGACTGTTTGTTTGTTTTGGCTGTTTGGTTTGTTATTGATTTCTTTGTGTTTTAAAACCATCCTGAGCAAATTCTTCTGAGTGAGTCTTTTAATACGGAGCTACGCTCTACTCTGTGTCTGCAGGTCCGTATAGACCCATGGACAAGCTAAGTGTTGCTGAAATGGCTAATCCTTTCTGGGTTTCTTTTCAGCAAAACTAGAATGACGTGGTATATGGTATACTTAATGCAGTGCTGATGAATTACAAATATATGCTTACGTACTATCCAAAGCACAGCACATCTAGCTGCCGCCTTTGAAACAGAGTAATTTTGGGCATTTGATCATACGTACACCCTGTCAAAATACCACAGAAATCTGTACCTCAGAAGAAAAGTCAACTAGCAGCCCTCCCCATCTGCCATTTCTGAGTAGGTAGGCACTCCTATGACTGCTGAATTTTATCAGAAAGCCACTGATTAATAACAAAGACCAAGACCAGCACACCACTACCCAAAAGGCATCTTTACATCTGGATTTCCCTGTTCCTCTTGACCAGCCTTCGAAGACCACCTCTTCCTATTTATGCCACTAGCAAATATCCAACTACTTCCCACGCAGACAGGGCCTTTAGGACCTGAACTGCACCACAAGTTTCCCCAGAGCTGTGGTGAGCCTGGCACCACTTTGCACAAAGCTCACCTTGACTCCAGATGCAACTCAGCCTTTTCAGTTGTTGAGGCTGGAGCAATGAGAGACTTAATAGACATTGGGATGAGTCACTGCTTTCCATCAGCTGAAACAAAATAGGACAGGAGCCAGTCAGAGCTAATAATTAGAGTATAAACTCAGACTCAATAACAAAGAAGAGCAGCAGAAAACCCTAGATAGATAAAGCTGGAATAAGAGAATAGGTTGTTTCATCTTCTCATTTCTTTTATTCACACAGTACAAAATTACTCTCTCAAAACATTCCCTCAAACTCCTCTTTTCGGAGGTGTGGGTCATGGGGAGAACAGACTCCTTACATCCTTCTGAGGTCTAGCAGCCACCAGGTTGTGTCAAGACCTTCTCACCACAAGCCACCACATGGACACAGGTGGCTGCTGCAGGTGCCACCCTGCTTACCCACCTGCCGAAGAGCTGTGGCACCTCTTGGTGACCAGAGCATGGAGCAGCCTTGGCTCCCCTGCCACCGGCTGGGTGTCCTAAGGCACCATCCAGACTGGCAAGGGCTGAGCCAGGCCAAATGCTGGGACTCTGCATGCTGAGGGGAGAGCTTATAGCCCACTGGATTTACACAGTTAATGGACCCTTGAGGCATGCTCAAGAGAGATTTTGTTCAGTCATCAATCCAATGAAGACCACAGTGGCAGATATGTACCTCACCTTTATGCAAAGGGCTCATCATCTGAAGCTTTCCAGCTCCCCCAGCATTACTGCAAGCTCCGTGGCCAGCTCAGCCCAGCAGGCTCCATTTGTGCCTGACAAGCCTGGAGGAGCACTCCTGGACACAGCATCTCCCCTCTCTGTTCCACCTTTCCAGGCTGCAGGGTGTCTTAGGCTCTCCAAGTCAGCTTTGCGGTGAACTCTGAATAGCAGAATACTAAAGTATAAAATATTTTCTACTCAAATATAAGAAATGCATCCCAATCTCAGCTGTGCATAGCAAAAACATCCTGCTGGAAAAGCCCTGCGCTGGAAGGAGGGTGCAGCAGTGGAACAGGCATCTCATCAAGCAGTACTAAGAGCAACCTGCACCTCCCACAGCTTCTCCTGCAGCTCCACACCGGCCCATCTCCCTCAAGTCCACATGCCCCATGGGGTGGGGACTGCTCTGTCCCCACAGCTGACTCTTTCCAGTGGCCTCACAGTGGTTTCCTTAATTTCAAACACAATGCAATAAACCTCCAAGTGCTTACAAGAATGACTCAGTAGCCCATTCAATAAAGAGCTTTACTTCAATTAATGACTTTCTTTCAATAATTACTTCACTTGTTTTGAATCAGGAACTGTGGATTCACTGATAAATTGACTGATTTGAAAGATTTATTCCCACTATAGCTTCTGCAATTTGGTCTTCGTGCAGCAACGCATCTCGTTAATTTACACCTGGCATTCAGTGGCCCCTGCAGCCAGCGGCGGGGGGGGGGGTGGGGGGGTGGAAGCCCACTCCTCAGCTCTCCTGGTGCCAGCAACAGGGAGGTGCAGCAGAGCCAGTGCTGCCCGAGGCGTGGGCTGCCAGCCTACGGTGAGGGGCTCACCCGCTGCGGCTCCACTTGTGCTGCTTTTGCTTTTTCCTCGCCGTCCCTACACGTGTGGCACAGGGCACGGACCAACATCACGGTGCGGGGACACTGCAAGTTATTCACCCAGTAGCACCTGAGTGCCCAGTGTTGTGTGTGGGTGAAACGGGCTCATGCTCCAGAAATAGTCTATGTGGCCAAGGTCAAGGACTTTCATGTTTTCCAAAGAAAAGGATCAATTACTAATATCTAATTAATTTATGTATTAATGTAAACACTAGCTCAGGTTGCCCAAAGAGGTGGTAGATGCCCCATCCCTGGAAACGTTCAAGACCAGGTTGGATGGGGCTCTGAGCAAACTGACCTAGTGGGAGGTGTCCCTGCCCATGGCAGGGTGTTGGAACTAGATGATCTTCAAGTTCCCTTCCAACCCAAACTGTTCCATAATTCTGTGAATTTCTGAGCCCATTTCACCCTTGTAGATCATTCTGCTGGATGACCCAGATTTGCTTCACCTGGTGGCAGTTATTGGGATGGCTGGAAGATGCCTGCCACTGCTTCCCATGGCAAGACTGTATAATCATTATCTAACTCCTTTTTCAAGTGCAATTATTGGAAACAAACTTTTCTGCCATCTGCATTTGCCTGTACTGCTTTGATTCACTATGTTTCATACGGTTCTTTTTTTTTTTAATTCTTTTTTGCTTGAAAACAGAAAGCCTCTTAGAGCAGTGGCAGAGCTTCAGAATCTCTGCACTGGATGTGAAAGCAGCATGGGGCACCTCCTCGCTGCCAGGGGCCCTGGGAGAGCGGGCCTCTCTCTGAGCCCATGCTCAGCCCCAGCTGGATTTGGAGTGGCTGTGGACAGTCTAGCTGGAGGGGATGGGGCTCCACACCCTCTGCAATGGCTGCTGCTTGCAGGAGAAATGTGCACAAAAATAGTACGAGTTATTAAATACTCAATTTTTCAGTAAGAAGACCTATGCTAACTAGGTTTAGATTTACATCAATTTAATTATTTGAGATCAACTAGCATTAATACTGAATGAGCGTTATGTGTGTGTCTATAGAGGCTCATTTAATCATCTCGCTGCATTTAACAACTGGAATTTTTTACATGGGTCAGACTGCTTTCCACACATTTCCAGGCAGTGTCCTACCAGCCTGTGGTAAAGGTGCACGCTTAATGGGTAAATGCCAGAACGGGCTATGAAGTCCTGCCAGGAGACTGAAGGACACTGCTACGGGTGTGGCTTACAGTGAATCCTCATCCGATCGGTTCGGTACAATCCTGCTACATTGCAACAATCTTATTGGAACTGCGCTGTGGTCCAAATCTGTAATGAAACTGAGGGCACATTTCTAATTGTATTTAACACCTTCTGAGCAGCACTGAATTTTGGTTCCCCATGGCTTAGCGCCCTGCCTGGTTGCTGTTGCACAGCACTCTGCTGGGATAATCCTCAGCTCTGTGCATCCACTGGGGACGTGCTTTAACATCCCTCCAGCCTCAGCTGGTCTCTGCTGTGCTGTGTGATGATGAAGCCACATCTCGAGTGCTGTGTCCAGCTTTGTGCTCCCCAGTTCAAAAGAGACAGGGAGCTACTGGAGAGGAGCCAGTACCAAGGTGATGAGGGGACCAGAGCATCTGCCTTATGGGGAAAGGCTGAGAGAGCTGGGCATGTTCAGCCTGGAGAAGAGAAGAGGGAGAGGGAGAGGGCATCTCACCAGTGCCTACAAAGATCTTAAGGGCGAGTGCCAGGAGGATGGGTCCAGGCTCTTCTCAGCGGTGCCCAGCGACAGGACAAGGGGCATCGGGCACAGGCTGCAGCACAGGGGCTTCCATCTGAGCGTGGGGCAGAACTTGTGCGCTGTGAGGGTGAGCACGGGCACAGCTGCCCGGAGAGGCTGTGGGGTTCTCCTGCTCTGCAGACACCCCAACCCGCCTGGACGTGGCTCTGTGCAGCCTGCTCTGGGGGACCCTGCTCTAGCAGGGGGTGGGACGGGGTGGGCTCCAGAGGGCCCCTCCAGCCCCCACCATGCTGCGATTCTTGATTCTGTCTGTGTTGTCCACCACAGCATAGTGCCTGGGAGCCTCATTGCATGAGGATTTCTCGAACCATTCCAGATCAGCATCACATCAACAAGGCAGAACTCTAATGAAAGAGCTTTACCCCTTTGCAATGTTTCTTGTTACATTAAAAACGTGTTATGCCATATATATAACTGTGGCATGTACAGCCACATGCATGCATGCAAAAGAGCCTTTTAAAATATCTTTTTAAACTTTTCACAATCCTTAAGCTATCCCAACCCTTGCTTCATCTGCCTCTCTGCATTTTCCTTTTCCCTCCTTGCTCCAGTGTTTGCAGGCGATGTTATTATATGCCAGCTTCCGTGACAGGAGAAATAAAATCCCGACATCGAATATTTTCACGGAGCTTTTTTCAGGTTAAATGAAAGCAGATTTGGTATGGAGAAGCTAATCCTTTCAAGGCATATTTAGCTGTCTCCCCAAGGAGCGGATCAAGTGGTGCCGTATTTCAGAGCTCACCAATCACATTAAAAAATATTTCATTCTGCTGTGAATACCTCTAATGCCTCCCTGCTTAATATGGGAGCCTAGGCAGGAATTTTGTGCACTTTCCCTCTACTTACCAGTGTGAGGGTGAGTGAAGCCCATAGGAACTGCTGGATGGGGCAGGGGTGCAGCGCAGGGTGTGAGCACATTCCCTGAAACCACCCTCTGTCCGCGGAGAAGTGGAAAAGGCACAGTTCTTGCCTGTTTAGATCAATCATTTGTGTGATCAATTAAACAATCTGCTGAACTGTTGAAAGACCTTGCTGTCAGTCATTTACTGCTCTAAGCTAGTCTTTTCTCATTGCCAAACTGCTTGCAGGCTCTTCAGGTATATATATATTTTACTTAGAAATGTGGGTTTTTTGTAAATCTGTTTAATGTTTGCTTGCTTATTCACTTTTTTTTTATGACTACATCATTTTAGAAACAGAGATATCTGGATGTAAGATGTTGCAATCAGAAATCAATTTTAGGGGCTGTGTGTGCTCAAATATCAGGTATCTGTGTGTTCACAACCATAGCAGCAAAACACTTTGTTAATTTAAGTATTCAGTATAGATTAGTTATAGGAGACACAAAGATTTATTATCTCCATTTGGCCCTTTTCTGCTGCTTTGCTGAAGGTACGGGATGAGCTGCTATCTGCAAGCTTTGAATCCTCGCAATGTGCTCCTCCGGGATGGACCGAGCTCTGACCCCGTGGGGGGACAGCTCTCTGTCCCCTGGGAGTCCTTCATCTCCTGACTGTCTTTTCATTGCAGATGCACCTAGACTTCGGCGAAGAGCTTTTTTTTGTTGTTGTCTAAGGGGAAGGGTTGTCTTTTAATTTTTCATTTCCCACAGGAATTGGAAGGTGATCGAGGGCTTTTTCACAAATGTTCACTTCTATTGAACCAAAATATACAACATCACAATCAAACAGGTGGACCTGGTCCCACTGCTGCACAGCATCAAGCACTGCTTCTGGCACAGGAGATGGAAACTGGGATGTAAAGGGAGCCCTCTGGCACTGCTGGGAACTGAAATTGTGGGGTTTTTTTCATAATTAAGTATCCTGAAAAACTGATGGGGCTCTGTGGGTCTCAAAGGAGAAACGGAGCAGAGGAAGGAGCCCAGGTGCATCTGTCTGCACTCAGGCGATGCTCTAAAGGACTTTGCTGGCCAGTAAATGGCAAGGGCAACCAAATTACTCCCAAATACACACCAGTATTCTGGTACAAAACTAACCTAGCCCTGTTCTTTTTTCTCATTGAACCACACTAAAAGATTAATAAGGAAGATGGGATCTTCAGGAAAAGGGCATACAGGTTTTCTATTAAGAAGTCTATAAGCCTACCCAGATCAGCAATACCAGCAGTAATAAAACATCTTTCTGTGATTCTCACAACTGAGATTAAAGCCTTCAAGCAGTCCACAAGATTAAAGAAATTACTTCCATAAAGCATAATCTGTTACCCTTTCCAGACTTGTCTTAGCCACACAGTTAATCAGGGAAGAACATTTCCTCCTACTAAAAAAAAAATATAATATTTTACAGTGACACTTCTTGGCAAAAAATAAAAATGTTTAGCAATAACAAAATCCAGCTTTCTTAGACCTGGCTTCTCCAGGGCAGTGACTACAGGCTGGATGTTGTAAACCACTTGTCAAACCAAGCCCAGGTTCAGCTCAAACCCTGCCTTCTGGTTTCTGTGGCAAGGTGGAAGAGGAGTCCCTCTCCCAGCATCCTGGGATACCTCTTTCTACTCACATCGCATCAGACTCCACCGTGCTGAGCATGCATTAGATCACAAACTCTACACTTCATAACCAGCTACAGAGAAAAACAATTTTTCTGGCCTGAAACAAATTTCAATCTGACTGAAATGTCACTGATTTGACTGAAAGAGCAAGAAATCTACCTGGAGAAGCTTTCAGGTGACCTCAAACCAGATTGTGCTTTCCTCCTTTAACCCCGTGTGTACAAGATATACCAAAAGCCTTCTCCAAGCCACTACTTTTCACCCAGGTCTGCCCCTCGGCATCAGCCACTGCCCAGGAGCTGAGCAGCCACCACTGCTGCCCTCACGTTATGGCTTTCACAGGGCAAGGGCCAGAACTGGAGCAGGAGAGAAAACAAACCAAAGATTAAATATTTTTTCTGAAGGTTATTAGAAAGATTAATGCCAGTGCACAAACTTGTTGAATTAGTACCCAGGTTAATTGGGGACTGGATAATTATACATTTTCTATATACATAGTTTGTTATGTATATTATGTAGATGAATAATAATGTAATAATATTTCTTCTATTCCTAAACAGCAAACTCACTGTTAATTCAGTTTTAATGTAAAATGTCATTTACAAAAGTGTTATCCGAATAACCTGCCTGCTCGCACCGATGCTCACCAGGAGAGCAGCATCTGCCAGCCCAGCCACAGCAGCTGCATCCCGCATCATCCCTGTCACTGCCACAGAAGGAGACATGCAGAAAGGCAGCAGGAGCCCCCAGGAAGGAGGGGGTCAGGGCTGCCACCAGTCAAAATATAGATTTTGAACATACCTTTCATTCACACCTGGAAATGTCTGAATGTAGGCTTCGGTTTGGTGGGGCTCCAAAGCCTGCCATAAAATGTTGTGTCCTATAGGGGGATTTTTAGTTGGAGAGAGAAGCACCGAGGGGGTTTTGCAGAGCCGCTTTGCCTCGCCTTTGGTGCAACCTCCCATTTTAACCAGAATTGCATGGCTTCAAACACCTCTGCTATTGGGGTTTGATGTTTTTAAATTATTGCAGCATAGTTGATCAAGGAAAAAAAGAGGGACACCAGGCACCGAAGAGCAGCCTGAACCTGAAAAGCCAAGAGGGAAGGAGCAGTGATGCTGCTGGCCCCATCCAGCACAGGGCATGCCTCTGGTTGAGACATTGCCAGTGTTAAAGGCAAATTAAAAGCACATTAGGAGGAATCTCAAGATTTTCGACAAAAGGTTATGGAGGAGTGATGCAGGGCAAACTGCTTCACTTAATATATGATTACAAGTATTGCAGAAGGATGGAAACTTCTATTTCACAAAATTATAGCAGGAGTAAAAGACTCTGGGGAGCCAGCTTAGCTGGGAGGGATCGCATTGGATAGGAGCGATGCAGATGGTAATGGAGTTTTAGCTTCACTAAGTGACACGATGCCAATAATAATGGGCATTATAGGAGAGCAATACAAATTTTAACAGCCAAAGTGTTGAAAAACCCTTTCCTGATCCATGGGGATGCTTCCCCGACCTGGTTCTGCAGGATTTCATAGTACCAACCTCCAGGGGAAGCCAGGAGGTGAACCTGCACCAAGGAGACTTTCTATGTATGCTAAGATAGAAAGAACAAAAAAATAATAATTCAGGTAGGTGAGAGAGGATAACAGGCAATTGCTGTGTGCATGGAGAGCAGGGTCTCAGCTCACCCCTTCGCTATGTCAGGAACAAGGGAACTGAAATTTCCAACTGGAAACCACAGTCCAACCGAAATGAGAACCAGCATCTTAAAACCAGGGCTTTTTTTCCTTGGAGGCTGACACTCGCCCACCCTGGGAGAGTGTGGAGAGGAGCACAGGCAACAGCTGTAGGAATCAGTACATCTCCATCGGTCTCCTTTTTACCTCCCTGGTTAATTGGTTGTAACAGTGGCTATTTCTTGCCTGGAATAAATGAGGTGTCACTTTTCTGGGACAGTGCTATGAGAGCAGCTGCATGCTCACCCTCCCAGCATCAGCCAGAAAAAAACAGCTCTGAAAGGGCTATGGGAATGGAGTCTAAAGGCTAAACTTAATTTGGCTTGTGCCTCCACTGTCCTCCTCAAACAGCTGTAAACTTTTCCCCAAGCACATTTTGGTTTGACATTTGACTATTTCCAAGCCAGGCAGCCCAAAAGCCCACCAGAGGTGGTGACTGCAAATGTCCCAGAGGTGCTGGGTATGTGCTGCGGGTGAGGTGGCAGGTTTTTATCAGTGAGCGTTGCTCCTCAGAGCACTCACACAAGAAAGGGCAGAGGGGAATGCCCCGATGCCACATTCAGTCCTTGCCTTCTGAACAATCAATTCTCCCTTGTTTGCCAGAGATGGGAAATCTTTGCCAGTTATGTTTGCAAATGTAATTAATTGTTCTCAGCACACCATTTCCAAGGTTCTTCAAGCGTATGTCAACTAGAGCAATATGAGAGACATGCTCAGGCAATAACACAGGAGATGGCAAATCCCTCCTCTACATGGCAGATTGTGGTAGAACAACCTCAGCATCGTGGCGGAGGGGATGATGCCCTGCAGAAGCTCTCCCAGGGCAGCAGCATATCATCCAGGAGAAACAGTATAGGGCTGGGTGGCCAAAACCTTGGAAGGGCCCTGCGAGGGCACCTGGCATGCATGTGGGTAATGCAGACTTCCCCTATTAACACAATGGTGAGCAGTTTCTTGGCTAGAGCTCTTTCTCTCAAAGAACAAAAGTAGCTTAAATGGCAAGTGTAGAAAGACCTTGCTCATTAAATGGGTTTATTATTTCCTGAGCTCTGTTTAATCATCCTTTTAAAGCCTCTGCTTGCTAATTGAATGCTTCCCTTTTTATCAGGAGATAAAAGAAATGAGTTGTTGGAAATGGTTGATTATACACATGTATAAGTACACGGGGTTGCTTAACAACTCTGGTAGATGAGAAATTTATATTTACCCTAAACCAATCATCTGTTTCGTTATCCCTGTTTTCTGGGGACTTTCCACAGTTCCCTTTGCAAAGGGCCTTATGCATGAAATGAGCTACTTGTGGTGGCTGCAGTTTGAGAACACCCAGCACCATGCAAACACGCATCCCAGTGTGCCTGTGTCTACACAGGTGACAGACAGCAGGGCAGCGCCAACTGCTGCGAGCCAAGAGCATAGGGCAACAGCAGGATACCCCACACTGATGTGGCTGGGACATTTCTCCATGGCTGAGGTTTGATACTTGTGGCCTTATGGTATATATGAACCTATGCAATAGGGAGCTCACTTTCTCTCCATCTCTAAGCAGCCATATGTAGAAAACATCACCAGGGACTGAATGAGAAAAATACAAACATTTGGCAAGTACACCCATAGTGTTCAGAAGTATTTGTGCTCTGACCACATCCCTTCCCTGTTTTATTTGCTCTGAGAATTTGTGTGAATTCATCTATACAATTGTTCAAAAAAAAATCCAAAAGTTCCAAATGTGTAATATTGCTAGAAAAGAGATTTTAAGGTCATTTACACAAGGACTGCCATCAAAAACGTGCTTTCCTTTACAAGCAGCAGCAGCTCTGTAACATGTGACGGCTGCTCAGCTCCCCTTGCAATAACCAAGAGAGGGAAACCAAATCCAAAGTCTGAGTAATTGCAGCTTTGAGAGCTACTGAAGACATCCATAGGACAGTCATGGCATGGCCGATGAAATGCAAGCTTAGCCAGGGCAGCCTATGTGCAGAGAAGGCAACGTGGGCACAACGGGTGCCCGCTGAGCCAGCACAAACCCTACCAGCACACTGGCACCCTGCCCTGCTCCAGCCTCCCAGAGGAAATCTTGCCTTGAACTACTGAAGGAAAATATTTTTCCAGTGCATCATGGAATAGAAATTAGCTAAAAGTGTGTCTCACTCCAAGGAAAGTCCTCACGCCCCGCACTGCATTTCTTTAAAAAACGACACTGGACTCTTTTCTTGCTAAAAATATTTTGATTGCAAAGGCAATTCACTGCCTATGTTTTTGAAAATTAAGTATGGAAACCAAAGCACACATGCTGCAATAAGGAGTGATATTTGGGATGGAGGACTAACTTCAAGGGACAGGGAAGGGAGCAGGAAAAGTAGCTCCTTTGTGTTAGTGTCAATAATTTGCATCTCTAAGTAGAGTGCAGCAATGGAGACAAAGCTGCAGGCTTGGGCGTCCCTTTGCACCACTGTCAACACAGTAGGGCTCCTAAATCAAGCCCAGATATAATTCCATATCGATATATGGAATTATATATTTTATATTATAAAATATCATTCCTTTTATAAGAAAGGATGCCCCGTATCTGGGCTGCAAATACCAACACAGCCAAGGGACATCAGCAGGATTTCCAAGAGATTTACTAGTGGTGGAGAGCACTTTGGAAGGAGTTGGCTTTGCTAAATAGCTAGGCAGTTTGCGAACAAAGTATCCCTATTTTTATTCCCCAAGCATAAATTATCAGTTATAACACAATTGCAGGGAGAGAGAGAGAGGAAAACAGAAGTTAAATGAGCTAAACTGTAAACACGGACACTTTTTGAAAAAGATAAGTGTGAAGTGAGTGAACCAAAACTGGCTTAAACACAGGGGAGAGTGGATAATCGAGTCCAGGAATTAAAGTAAAAAAATAGGAGATGCAGTTTAGAAGGACGTCTATCGAGCAGCATACCAAAAGATCAGGAAAGTCAAGTCAAGGATAATCCGATCCCAGCAGGATTTGTGCAAAGTGCTGTTCTCTGACTACAAACACTCTGCTTGGGCCTATTTACATCTTACTGCTATTTTGGCTCGTTGATAAATGCTGTCACTCTTTCCTGCATGATGACGGGTTTTAGATGAGCTGTGGAAGAGCGGGAACTTGCGGTGGGTTATGATGGACTGACCAGATGCTCTTGTATAGCGGGAACCTGCCCTGAGCAGACACAGGGACCCACCAGCTTCCAGCCACCTGCCAACAGTTTGTCCAACACCAACACAGATTTCAGCTCCAGTCTTTAAATTGAATTATACATTTACTGGGGGTACTTAGGCTTTGCAGCATTCACAGCAATATCGGAAATGGGGACCAAAACACACCACCAAGAAGATGTAACTGGACCCCCCATTCCTGCCATGGGTTCACAGCAGCAGGGCACACGCTCTTGTTTCCCCGCGTTGCTTCTGCTATTTTTAATGCACTGCTGCAGCTAGTCTAGGAGCCTTCTGAGTGGAGAAGGAAGCAGAGGAGACGGTAGAGGTAATATCAATTTTTCTGCTAGTCTACATAAAGCAGTATGATTTCCAATTTGTAGCATTCATTTTCAAGTGTATTGCTTCGACAAGGCTGTACCCACAAGCTAATGCATTGCAGGTGGAGCTCGTGCTGGATTGCAAAATGGTTTTTCACCGGCCTGAGCTCAGCAGGGGACTGGGCCACGAGCTAGATTGTTTTTATATTTGCTGTTTTGGAAGACAGGAGCTTTGGCATTTGGCTGTATGTGTTTCATTGCAGCAGCTGTGCCAGCAAGCGCTTGGGGGAAGGTACAGAGCCCCAGCACATGGTTTTTCCAACAGCAAGGGTGTGCAGCTCTGCTGCTATCATGGTATGGGGAGATGAACCAATTTAGGGCCTTCCAGCACCCCAGGTTCATATGGGATGTGCACTTCCATGGGCAGGGCTCAGCCAGCTCGTCACCTGGAGCTGCACTTGTGTTACAGGGTCCTCTGCTAATACTACTGCTGCTAAATGACATGCTGGTTTGCAAAATAATTTGCTTAAAGACAAAAAAAAAAGTCAGCCCAGAGAAGAGTAGAAAACTCAGGCATGCCCAGGCAAAATACTGGTGTGCAGCCCAATGGCCACGTTGAAAAATGGAGGGTCTCTACTTCCAAGAGCTCAACAGGCAGCGTGCCCAGAGACTCCAGCCCCTCTGCAAACTGAACCACAGCCTTGGCCTCCAGAGAGGGAAAAGCAGCAGCACAGGGAAACAGGTTATTTCTTAAAGACTTTGGAAATTCATAACTGCCTCCAGCCCCTTGCTTAGCAAAGAGGCAGCTCGGGCAGTGTATGCTCCCTGCTCCACGTTTTCACCTGCTGTGGGGGGCAGTGAAGCCAGGACCAAGCCCACTTGTTCTCATTAACAGCGTAAGCCTTGAGCTGGTGGCTGGGGGGGATACACAATCCCACAACATAAGCCAAAGGAAGCCATCCATTACTGGGTTTTTTCTTGTTTTTCAGGCACTCCTAATGCAGTGTAGCTGAGGTTATACTGTCAGCAGCACTTCTGCCTGTCCTTCAGGCTCAACACACATTCGAGTGATTCTTCTCCCTCCCAGTCCCTGACTAGCTGATTTTCTGTGGCTAGGTGGAAGAGAAGAGCACCTTGTTTAATGAAAATCTGGGAACATGTCCTTCAATTGCTGGGAAGATGCAGGGATGCAGTGCTAAGGTATACTGTATATTATCTTATTAAAAGCATCATGTCAGAAGTACAAGGAAGAACTACAGCTATTGCATATTTCATATTAGACTATCCTTAGCAGCATTCAAGACAGCCATGAAGATTGCTTCAGGAAGTATTCTGGTTGTGGAACATCAACTAAGGGTGGCTCAATTTATTGTTTTTTTTAAAACTTTGGAGTGATGTCACTATATTCATATATGATATATATATATCATATATTCATTTGCTGTAAAGTAGGTGTCAGACTCTAGCTGACATGGGTTGGGTAATTACCGTTACTCACAGTAGCAGCTAAGACCATTTAATAAAGTATATATATTTAGCATAGCAGTCAGAATAAATGTTTGTTTATAGAAATAGAAATAAAACCCATGTGCAAAACCATCTGCTTCTGACATAACTGTCAGAAGGAACTGAGTTACTACCAGCCACTGAACCATCAGCTTTACCATGGGTTTGCATCGGTGCAATTGAAATTACCAAGAGTGTCAGCCACAGTACATTCTCCAGTTGTTTTTTTTCTTTGCTGGGCTTTTTTTTCATTTAATTGGGAATCAGTCTGGAGCTGGCTGGACTAAAAAACAAACAGTGTTTCTGATTCCCTTGGACCAAAATCAGTTTTTTGCTGGGCTTCCTGCAGCTGGTTCCCCTGGCAGCCCTCGGGGATGCCGATATGGGAGTGGGGCCCTTGATGCCCCACTGCCTGCCTGCCCACTGGGAGACAGCATGCTAAATACATATTTGAAGAGCCAGTGAGAGAAAATAAGTGAGATTCAATATATAATGTCTTCTCTGCAGGAGTATTACGGACAGACTGGTGAAGAAAAACATACCAGCCTGTCTGCTGCTTCAAAATAACTATGTTAAAGAAAGTATCAAAACCCCCACTTCCTCTTTATTCTGTCCAATACTACCAAATACCTGTTGAAAAACACGATTATTTTATCACCATGAAGTTTTTATCATGGAAAGATAATCACAAGTTACTTATACAGGCCAAGAAATAGCTGACAACTCCACTGAGTGTAATAAAATTCTTTCTTCTCATAGTTAAAGCCTAACAACAGAGATTAAAGACATCCAGAAACATGGGCAGAAGTCTAGAAACATGTTTTTCATGCCCAAAGCCCTGAGGAAGAGGAGTGTGACTGGCTTCAGGAGGAGCGGTGGGATCCTGCCTCAGCGGAACAATCTGGATGTGTGATGGCTGGCGGTGACGGCAGCCACTGGTGCTGGGATGAATAAATCAGCGCTGGGATGTAAACCCACAATTCCTTCTTCTGAATGCATTTCAGCTTACTTAATGGCATTCTGCATAATTTGTATTATAATTCCCAGCATATGAAGTAAACAATCTTACGGCTTTTTTGTTTTGTTTTTCCCTAGTATCTCTCCTGTGGCAAAACTTTACTCCTAACAGACAAATGCAGAATACTTAAAGAGATCAGCAAAGCAGAGGGGAAAAAGTTGCTTTTTCTCCTCCCAGTCTTCACTTCGGAGAACACCACACAGAAAACTCCATGGTCACAGTGCAGGGGAACCCCACAATGAGCGCCGTAGGGCAAGCTAAGGCTGCAGACCCTTGCTGTAAAGAGCAACTCTTTCTTTTAAGGAAATATTCCATACTGGATAGCCTAAGGGGCAGGCTCTGAAAACTGTCTGAGGAACGGGTATTTTTGGAAAGAGCTGAGGCCATGCTACTGGATAACATGGGTGCCCAGAAGAGTTGCTCTGTCACTACTTGGCTTTGGTGTCACAATGTGAAACCCATGAAGTCTACAAGCTCAAGGGAGTGGCACAGGTCCTCACTTTTCACATTTTCCTACTCACAATTCAATAAACGTGCTGCTGTAGATGAGATGTATGAATGACACCCAATCCCAGCACCAACTCTGAGATCCTCAGCAGTTAAAAATCTTATTTCTGTATTGACACCATGACATGATAGCTTCGCCCCCAGCCAGAGCATGTCCTTACCTGCATTGTGTACATTGAGCCACAGGCACGTGCATGTGAATTACTTGTACATCACATCACGGGGGCAGTCCCACTACCTCTGTGCACATGGCTATGGGGTGTGAGTCAAGTAGTGCCTGTGCCTTTACCTCCAGCATTGCTGAGCTAGTCCTTCTGCAGGACTGTTGCAAACTAATCCCACCCAAAAGCTGCTTGCCCAAGTGTTATTTACCTACGCAAGGAGATATGTGGTGATCATTGACTGTTGGGAGGCACTGAAACCGGGCTGAAGTGCCTTGGAGCAGATCCCCCAAAAAAACCACGGTATCACCAACCACCTTAGCAGAGGCAGGCATGCCAGCACCAAACTTCCAAGGGGTCAGGAATAGAGAGGAGCAGCCTGGGGAGCTCAGCTGGTCCCCTGCACCCCACAGCTTAGCAAAGAGTGAATCCCACTCTGCCAGGAGAGGAAGATGCCAGTTATCCAGGTGATTTGACAGGCAGAAGATAATGGAAACAGGGGATTCATTAAATTACCTGATGGCATTGCCAAAATGAAATTTTAAAATCACAATGGAAAAGCATAAGCTCTGATTTTTAACTCTTTTTGTTTTTTTTAGTGACACAGAAATTCCCCATGGAAGCCACCCTTAGCCAGCTGGCCGGTATTGCTTGCCCCTCCTTCCTCTGCCATTTTACCAGAGCCCCATGTAGCCATGCCAGCATCAGCAGCAACTCCCCAGTAAAAGGGATGAGGAAGACCCTTCATTGGGCTATAATTCAGTCAGTTTGTGGTTTATTTATTGTACTATATTTTCGAGTTTTTACTGATTATTTTTTTTTTTTTAGAAAAAACAAGAATTGAAAAAGTTACTCATGTAGTCCATGGAAACAGTGAGCAGAATATTCATGCTTTTCATTTCAGTATGGAAATTTGTAGTTTGCACTTTAGAAAAAATATTAAAAGTCAAACCAGATTTTTTTATATAATTGCCTAAAGCAAATACTTTAATTTTAAAGCAGCACACTGATCCGCTTTTTCCAAAGCATCCTCAGGCAATAGAGATTTTTGTGTAACAATTTCAAAAGTTGACATGCTAACAAACTCTCTTTGTTCATAGCAACTGCAGGGACTTTAGCAACATAAAGTGATGGCAGAGACTTGAAAGATTTAATAATTTTTAATTGGCCAATGTTTGCGCAAATTGGCACTGACAAAAGTATTATCTGTAGAGCGCATCTGCCACCCATAATTCTCCTCTGTGAAAAGCCAAAGGCCCTGCCAGTGCTTCATCTGTGCTTGTCTGCTCTAAGTGTCAGGAGCACAGAGATGATCAGTTCTGCTTTACTGAGACCTTTCCTTGCTCATCAACAACGGCAACTTATTACTCACTCAACCAATACTCACCTAAGTGATTGTGATACCAAGAAACTACCTGTATTTTCAGGTACAGCAGCATTCAGCAGCTGCAGGGTATAAGCAAGAGCAGCATGGCGGTAGCTGTAGGAGCCAGCAGCCAGACCCGTGCCTGTGCGAGAGGCTCAAAACGTGACCTTCCACCACCCATGGGCTGCAGAGCATTTTGCAGCTCAGACCATGGAGGCATGCCCCGCGTACACAGATCCTGCTCCAGGGCCACCAGACAGTCAGCAGAAAGGCTCAGCAGTGAATTTAGATGTGCTGAGCAGCCACGTGTCCTTGCAAAGGAAAATGCAAAGCCACCTTCTCCCACACAGCCCACAGCCCTGAGCCACCACTTTCCCTGAAGGTCATCAGGACAACTGCATGGATGGAAAGTTATCTTGGGGCAAAACGTTACAGCATCCCTTGTAAATGACTGCTTTAGGGCCAGAATAATGCATTGAGATTGCGAGGGCTGAAACAACATTTGCTTAGAATCAGAGAACCGTTTTGGTTGGAAAAAACCTCTAATATCATCAAGTCTAGCCGTTAGCCCAGCACTGCCAAGCCCACCACCAACCTGCGTCCCTAAGCACCACATCTATTTTGCGGCACTCTCAAAACTAGCCCGCTGCAACAAGGCTTTTACCATCACATTCCAGGTTAACTTCAATAAGTAGTCCCCGTACCTTGCTCTGGAATGTCCCCCACAAGGTTTCAACAGTTCATCTACTGTTCGTGCTCTTTCTTCACACTCTTCAGGCCAGTCCACCTGGCTTCTTGCCTCTGCCGCATCCTTCTCCTTGTCTCTCCTCCATCCAGGGAACACTCTCTCTCTCTCTCTCTCTCTCATTCCTCTACAATTCCTCTACACATCTACAACACACATTTTAAATACCCCCAGAGGTGGTGACCCCATCACTGCCCCGGGCAGCCTGTTCCAGTGCTTGACAGCCCTTTCAGTGGTTTTGGCGTTGGTGGGTTTTTGGTGTTTTTTTTTCTAATATCTAATCTAAACCTCACCACTGAAAAGCAGCAGAGGGTGAGGGTTTGCTTTGTACCATTTTTGCAGACACTATGCAGATACTCAGCAACCCAAAGAAGCAGAAGTGCCAGCCCCACCATTGCCCCCTGATGTCATATAAAGGCTTTCAAGGCTGCTTTTGGGCTGTTCCCCTACTCAGCATGAAGCATGCAGACAGCCTGAGGGGTATGGTCTCCAAAACAAATCTCTAGGATAAATACAGACTGACTACATCATCTCTTTTATGTGTGCTGTATTCAGCTGTGCATGTTTGCAGTTACCAGGTGATTATATATTTGGTCTTGCAGAATGAGAAATAATGAAAATTATTTAATCATTTCTGTAAGGAGGCCAAATATCCATTAAACCCATGTCTTTTCTGATAAAGAAAAGAGAAGAACTTATAACTTGCAAGAATTAAAGACTATAAGGATCTCTCATAAGACAGGACCCTGTCCCAGGAGATAGGTGCTGCAGATGACAAGCAATAACTGCCCCCACTACTCACTTCAAGTTAATTAAACACAAAGAAAACCAACACGGGAATATATTTTTTCAGGATTATTTTTCCCCATTGCCCTGGTGTCAGCTGGGATAGAGTTGGTTTTGTTCTTGGTGGCAAGTAGAGTGCTGTGTTTTGGCTCTGATGTGAGAACAACACTGATAGCACACTGATGTTAGTTGTTGCTGGGTGATGTTTATACTAAATCAAGGACTTTTCGGTTTCCTGGGCCCTGCCAGCGGGAGGGCTGGAGGGGCACGGGAAGCTGGGAGGGGACACAGCCGGGACAGGTGACCCGAACTGGCCAAAGGGACATTCCATACCATATGGCATCATGCTGAGTATATAAACTGGGGCAAGAAGAAGGAAGGGGGGACATTTGGCATTGTGGCGTTTGTCTTCCCGAGTAGCCGTTACGTGTGATGGAGCCCGGCTGCCCTGGGGATGGACGAACCCCTGCCTGCCCATGGGCAGTGGGGGATGAATTCCTGGGTTTGCTTTTGCTTGGGTGTGCGGTTTTGCTTTACCTATTAAATGTTTCTTATCTCAATCCTTGAGTTTCACATTCCTTTCAGATCCTCCTCCCTATCCCTCTGGGTGAGGGGCAGTGAGCGAGCGGCTGCGTGGGGCTCAGTTGCCAGCCGGGGTTAAACCACGACACCCCTCTATGGCTTCTCAGTGTGGGGATGAAGGGATGGCCAGGTTTCAGATGCAGTAATACACTAAAAAAAAAAAAAAAATCTAACAGAAGCAGTTCAGGTAGCCAATCTACCTTTTGGCTTCTCCATGGTCCAAGGAGGACAGAAGGGACCTCTCAGAGCAAGTCATCCTGCCCATGAAGGCTGTTTGCTGGAGGTGGTGGGCAGGAGGGATTTCCTGGGCTGCAGACACAGCCTGGATGGCCACCAGCACTGAGTGTCCCTTCCTTAATGCAGTAACACCAGTTCAGCACTGCTCCCCTCCAGCAAACAGTCTCACATAATTCAAGAACAGAGATGCCTTCCTCCTGGTTACTGCCCATCACCACTTCTCACTGGTTTTAGCTGTGGTGTGCGTGGCCGCATCACATGCTGTGCTGCTGCTTGAGACTGAGCGGGACCAGGACTGAAATCAAACAGATACTCCCTCTAGAAGGTATTAAATGAGGAAACGGAAGAGAAGAGAGAGCTCTCCAGTGGTCTGTAAATAATACATTTTAATTAAGGCCTGAATTCCACCTTAGGCCACTTACAAAAACTTATGAATGAATTAAATGCCTTTAATCTCCTTTAGGATTAAACGGCAGCAGAGTGGAAAGAAGAAACGTCACACGTTGTACCGCCAAACCCAGCTCATTAGCATTGCTCGGGTGCTTCTAAAGTTTCTATTTTTGCTATTTTGTGACATTCCCAGGCAAAACATCCCAATACATTTCCTTTAGCCACGGACAACTCTTGGCTCTGCCCCTTCAGTCTCTTTGGTCCTGCTGCCCCACTCTGAGCACACTCCTCACTCTGAAAAGCGTGATCAGCTGCTGCAGGGAAGAGGATTTTCCCCACTTTGTAACACTACAGCTACTCTGAATACTCTTGAGAAAATATTAGCAGCTTTTGTTTAAAAATAAAAATACACTGTTGCAATTTGCAAGAAGATCTATGCAGGTTAGACTTATCAACCTCCAGTTGACTACATTTGAATTATTAAATCAATATCTTATTCTTTGAGGAGGAAAAATATCACAGCTTATGGAAAATTATTTTTAATACAAACAAAACACAGGGCTGGAAATTCTTAGCCTACCGTGCCTAAAATCACAGCCTTTTCAGATGCAGGAGGTCTTCATTAAAAATGCTTTCAAAAGTTAAATATATTCCTGTTTTTCATGCAGTGCTTGTTCCAAGCAGGAACACTGCTTCCCTGCAATGCCAGGGAAAAGCTTTTCCCTTCAAAGTAAGAAAAGGAGAAATATATTAAAAAGACATCTTGTTTCATCAGGTACAGCCTGATCTAAGAACATGGCAACGCAATGCTTGCAGCTTGCCTTCCAGACCGCTGCACTCCGGCACGGTGCTGGGCTGCCTGGGATTTCCTAACACTCGTCTCTCCTTGTCAAGTTGCCCAGCTGCTTTTTGGGCAGATAAGGCTTGATTTAGTATCAGCAGGAGTTGATGCTGCTCCCAAAGTTGGGGGAAGGTGGTAAAGAACATAGGTTCTAACAAGCACCCCTTGAAGTGGTTTTCTTTTGTTTCATGTATTTGAGGAGGAGATGCTGCAGAAGTTTGAGGAAGAGGCAGTGGAGGTTCTCGCATCAAGAAGGACAATATTGGAATTTAAACCTCACCACATTGCCATGAAAGCCACAAGGTAGAGGATTTAACTGGACAGCTGCTGTAGCTGGATATATAATATAAAAATTACTAACAAAAGGTGATGCTATGTTAAGAACATGTTTTACAAAAGCTGGGAATTGCACAAAGGAGCTGGTTGTATATAAGGAAAAAAACCCAAAGGATTTTGATTGGTTAATCCCCAAGTGGTTTGGTTCAAAGTCAATGATGGCTAAAGAAAAATAGTTACCAACAGACAAATGTGGAAAAAATAATTTAGAAGAATATAGACTAGTCCTTATAGCACAGCAAATCGTATGTAGAGTAAAACTAGAAACCCTTAAACTCAATTGAAAAGGTGCCTGAAATTTCACTTTCATGCAAGAAAAGAACTTACAAGGACAGGCTTTTTTTATCTCTAGATAAATAACAAGCTCTCAGAGAAGTAGGAGTTTTCAGAGCCTGCAAATAATAATAACAAAAGGATGAACGGGCAAAGCAAGCTGTACCTTTTTTTCTATCAGAAGGTAGCTCCAAAAATATCAGCTACAGAAGACATTGTGATATATATTTTGAAAATTATTTTCAGAGTTAAATACTGACAAATTATTCAGATATAAAATTAGAAAAAGAAGAAAAGGGGAATATGCTGTGGTCTTCCATGAAGATGACAGGAACAGCTATAACTAGTTTTAAAAAAACAGAAAAATTCCTTCATTTTCCTCCCCAAAGATAAGCCCTGCTGAACACCTGGGTATAGAACTACAATGGATCAGAAACGAGTTGTAAGCAAATACAAACATCTCTGATAAGATCAGAGCCCAAACATCTTTGATGGGGAGAAACACCAGGAAACACAAGAGGCTGAAGGAGGCTGAAATATAAACGGAGAGGAGCCACTCGCAGCGGGGCAGAGCGCTGACTTTTCGGCAATTTGCAGGCAAACGCAATCCTGCTGCAGGAAAAACTCTGGGGCTGCACGGCATCGGCTTCAAGGCTTCACATGACCTCCACCGTGTGTTCACCACCGATGTGCTGATGGATCCGACTCAAACTTAGGAGGCTTAACACAGCAGAAACTGTTTAATCACCCGACAGGTAGGATGAGTAGCAATGGGAAATGCTTAACAATAAAAAATGTGAGAACAGGTACCTAGGGATTAATTTATGCTAAAATTAGGTTGGATATTAGGAAAAATTTCTTCACCCAAAGGGTTGTCAAGCATCAAATCAGGCTGCCCAGGGAAGCAGTGGGGTCACCATCCCGGCGGGTATTTAAGAGACGTGTGGATGTGGCACTTAGGGACGTGGGTTAGCGGTGGGCCTAGCAGTGCCAGGTTAATGGTTGGACTTGATGATCTCAAAGGTCTTTTCCACCCTAAATGATTCCATGACTCTAAAACAAAGGCAATCATCAAGCAGAAACATGAAAGACTTGCATTTGCTTTATATCTGTATGGTAACTGCATCTAATGATCATTTGCTATGACCACTGAAAAAAACTCCATAAATAAATGTCGTAGGTACAAATTAAAGCTGAGAGACAATTGCAGAATGAGTGCCTAACCTGAGAGGCAGGAAGAAATCTGCCTTACTCTGGGTGGCTGATGGAAGGGTAGGGGAACTTTCTATCAATACATTAGGCAAATGACCACAAAAGGAGGGAAAGAACAATTGTAACATGTTTTCTATGTTTGCATTTGGACTGGAAATAAGATAAAAAATAATACTGTCATCATGAAAGGACTAAAGTCTGGTAAGGCATCAGGCACCTCTGCAGGGATGTAGGAGCAAAGGGAAGAGCAGAGAAGTGTAGACCAAAGTCCCTGCTCTCTTTGCTATTTTCCAAATTTAAGCATTCGTGACCCAAGAGGTGAAGCCTATCTTTGCCGATGTCAGCAGGAACTTCAACAAACCCCTTTATCTATGCATTAATTTAAGGTTATCAGTTAGTTATTAGGAAATTTGGATGCTTAGAAAATTTAAACCTACTGTTATCAATGTCATGTACATTCAGCCAAGCCAGCAACTGCAGTGTCCCATGTGCTAACACTTGGAAGGTGGGTTCCTAACATATTTTCATACACCCACCTATTTCATTTATACTGCTACATATTTTACCTCATTTCTTGAGAAACCAGGTTAACACACACCAAAACTACAGATAGACATCTGCAGAGTTTTGCATTAATATCCTCCCCCTGCCTCCCCCACCCAGTATAGGATGCTTGAGGAAAAAAGTTCAATTTAAAGCAGTTTTGACAAACTAGAAAGCATTTAGTCAGGGATAGACCATTTACAGGTAAACAGGAGTACCCAGTTTACTATCTCAAGGTAACTTTTCACAAACTCTTCAAAAGCTAAATACTCTAAATCAGGTTCAGATCTTTCTTTCTGTAGCAATGTGCAAAAATTGGTCCCCTTTCCGAGAGGAAGCATTTTTTTTCTGCATTTGTAGTCACTACCCTGTTTTCCTTCCTGGTGTGAAGACATTATCAAATATAGCAACTTCAAGACAAGTAAATGGAAGAAAACCAGGAAAAACTGTCTGGATACGATGCAGCTCCGATACAAGCAAACTTGCCAGAAGTGTATTCATTATGAAAAGCATGTGGAGAGGCAACAATTCTGGATGTCACAGCCACTGCTGAGGAAATACAATATATAGATATTTCATTGATGGTTGGAAGGATAAATCAAGTTAAATTGCTCACAGAAGCAAACCCAAAGCATCTTGCTGTGAATCTAGAAAAGTAAATTTGTAGTCTCTTGGGAACACTGCCATCATTTGTTTTCATTTCTTTGACTTCTCTTCATTTATGCTAGAGATTAGCTCTCCCAACAATAATCACAGCAATATAAAAACGTTTTCCCAGAGGAATGGCATGAAAGTAATATTTACCAAAGTAAACCCAAGTGAGGAAATCAAAATAGGAAGAACTAAGTTTAAAACAAAACAGAGCCACAAACTACTTGGGAAAGGGAAACAAAATTACTGTAACTGCTGCTGAACAACTAAACGTCTACCCAAAAGTCTGTAGCCTTGTTAGAAGGCCAGGAAGCAGAGAAAAAAAAAAAAGCCAAAATTCATAAAAAACTATCAACAGTCTTTTGCATATTTTCACATTGCCCATGTTGTTCAGAATTTATTTGCCATGTTTTTTTTCATTTTTCCTAAAGAAAAAAACCCGTAAGATTATCACCTTTGTTTTCTCCTCCTATTTATTTTTAGCCAAATATAATCCCACTAAAGATGTATACAAACAAATTACTCTTGAAAAAGCATTACTCAAGCTAAGTGATTATTAGTATTTTATCAGCACGTAAAGCTAATATGCAACAAGCTGGAGCCTTTGGCAGTCCATTCCACCTCAACTTAGTTTTGAATTACAGCTTCCTTAATTTTTAGCACCTTGTTCATAGGGGAAGCAAAAACAGAGCTCCATCTGGATATGTACCCTGTGGTCAGCTTAAATTCATTCTTTTTCCTGAAGCAGTTTCCCAACGTCCCAACCAACTTATAAATAAATCTGATATACATGTCCTGTTCTGGGGTTGTTTTTTTGGTTTGTTTTTGTTTGTTTGTTTGTTTTTGAGTATTCAGGGCTGTTCTCTCTATACTGTTGGTTAAACTGAAAACCATTACATACTTTGTAATATTTTTTTTTTCTAACTTGAAAATTGAGGAAGCGCAGATATCTGAAACCCCCAAGTCACTTACCCGAGCAAAAGAAAACCAAGTCCATCACAGACATGAAATCCTGGAGCACCCAAAGGAAGAGACAGAGCAACAGGAGACCCCAACGAGGAGCAAGGAAGCAATTACCTAGATAAACATGGCCATGTGAGCAGACAGCAGGTGTTGTGCTTGTCCAGCACATGCAGCTGGGCAGGGGTGAGAGCAGCTCCACGGTATGATCTACCCTGATTCCTTGTCCCATGCCAAGACTGGGTATTGCTCAGACAAAATAACCAATTGTTTCAAATATATAAATTTCCAGGCAAAATCCAACATCAGAATGTTCAGGTAGGAAGGGACCTTAACAATCACCCAGTCCCACCCCCGCTGCTGTGGGCAGGGCCCCCTCCCCCCAGCCCAGGCTGCTCCCAGCCCCATCCAGCCTGGCCTTGAGCACTGCCAGGGATGGGGCACCCACAGCTGCTCTGGGCAGCCTGGGCCAGCGCCTCGCCGCCCTCACGGGGAACAATTTCTGCCTCACAGCTCATCTGCATCTCCCCTCTCTCAGCTTAAGGCCATTCCCCCTTGGCCTGTCACCACGTGCCCACGTACAAAGCCCCTCTCCAGCTTCTTGCCGGCCCCTTTAGGTACTGGAAGTCTGCTTATAATAAGTAGTACCTAAATAAATAAAAATATAAATATATAAAATACATTTATATATAAAAAGTGTATACATCACTTTCCATGTCCATGTGGGTCAAGCCACAATGGACTTAAATTAAAGCAAGAGAAGTTCACAGTGGAAGGGGAAAACCTTTCCTGCCAAGAGCAGTTAGACTGGGGAATGAATTACCCGGGGATCTCTCAGATCCTCGTTTCTGCAGGTTTGGAGAACCAAAATAGCCCAACACCTGTCAGGAGGGATTATACACAGCTCGGGCCGCTAGACACAGGGAATAGCTTAGAGGAACAAGGTGGTGGTCTGTTTGGGTTTTTTTTCCCACCCAAATATTCCAAGTTTAATTTCTATAATTCTTTCAACAAAGCAGACCAGGATCCGGTTTACTGAAATACAGCAGTGTTGAACAAATGCTATAGGATCAAAATCTTTTCATTTTGATAAAGGATTTTCTGGTCCTAAGAAATCCAATATGCTAAAAGCTTCATCAGCGCTAGCAGCTTCTTTCTGAAGGTGTGTCGGTTCGTTTTTGCTGCCTGCATTCTCAAACTCATTTTTAGTTCTGTCCCTTGGTGCTACAGCAGGCTTGGACTCTGCTGCTGATTCCATCTCATTTTCTTAGTACTTTAAAACACAGCAAAAGTCTTCTTCCTCTTATGACAAAGAAAGACTATAGTTATTAAAAATCTTGTTGGAGATTCTGTTTTAGTTATTTTTCCATTTCCCCCCTCTGTAGAAATAGCAAATTTGATGCTGTCACACAGTTTTATTGGCTCCTTTAGGACCACTCAAGGTCATTCAGAATTTTTGTTTTCCACTTTACCAAAAAAAAAAAAAAAAAAAAAAAAAAGATGAAAACCTCTCAAACACGCACCACCACCCTTTCTTTCTTTCTTTTTTTTTTTTTTTCATTTTCAGAAATCCGGTATACTTTGACCTTTTTCTGCCTTCAACAGCCAGACCGTCACTGCTCATCAGAGGCTCAGGAGAAACAGCTGCAGCAGAACCACACCAGAAACCCCAAGCCATGTCCTCCTGCCCAGCCCTGGCCCCGGTGACCCCTAGCTGGGGCTGTGACCGGGGCAGGCTGGACCCACCTGAGCACACAAGCTGAGAACTGGGCGCAGGTCAGCGTCAGCCTCCATGGGATCAGGCTCGGTGCCTACCTCCTGTCCGACAACAGATGCACATAGATGTGAAAGGCCGAGTGATTAGTTTGAATGTTTCTTGCTACTGGAGTAAAAAAATCCCCATGCATGAGTTGGAGAATCCTTGGTAGAGGGACTCCTAAGTGACCAGGCTATTGTAAATAGACCAGGGTTGGAGGAAGCATGACCCCCAAGAGTCTCCCACCCCTGCACTGGGGAAGTGACTGGGGATAAATTAAACCCCCTTGTTAATTCATTCATGCCAGGTGATCCTGTTGAGCCCAGAAATTAAAAGATGGATTACACTCATTTTAGTGTAATGGGTATTAAGAAACACAGGATTCCTGGAGAACTGAAAATGAACAAAATTTGTAACAATAACTTGAACAACCTAGTCTCAATCTACCCAGAGTGCTACTCTCTTGAAACCCCTCCAGAAAAAATATCAGTGATTACTCAACTCAGGATGAATTAGATTTTCCTCTTTCCTCTGAACATACATAATGTTCAGAGCTTCTTCAGATACAGTAGCTTTCCAAATCTATAGTGTTTATGGTGTCACATATAACCTCTGTGTGTGAAGCTTCCCTGTCTTGTTGCTAAGCTCATTAACCATTCCAATGCCTTCATGACCTAGATAAAAGGAAGAGTGCCCCCATTTTAGATGGTAAAAAGAGAGTCTTGAAAATTAACTCCTAACTCATGAAAATCATCTTGTTCTTGTGCGGTTGTTCAGGTTTGGTAAACATCCTCTCCTGCTGTGCTATCCCCTCATAGCATGATCATGCGGAATAATGATGTCCCTTTCTAGACTTACTGCACTGGCCAAAGTCAGGCTTTTGGTTTGGGTTTCTTGTTTTTTTTTAAGTCTTCCCTTATGTGAGCAATTCCCCTTCTCCTTGGTGTCCTCTAGTGATGGGGGCTGCACTCCCCTGGTCCAGCTGTGGCCACATCACCTTGCACAGGTGGGCTCTATTCAAAACTATTTTGATGTGGTCATGCCGATGATGCTATAGCAGGCTGGCCCATTTGCCTGTCCTTACTGTACCTTGGCCAAGACACTTTGAAGCGTGCATCCCAGCCTATGAAAATTTAGATATAGTGCAGAAAAGAAATAACTAATTCTGGAAAAACTATATTTCCTGAGAAAAATAACTGCTTCTGACCATTTAATGGAGCCTAGCACTTTTTCAAAGTTTCCTGAAGAAGCTCAAAGCTCTGTGTGTGTGCTTTGTAAGTGAGCTGTGTGGACGGATGCTTCCTCCAAAGCCGCACCCAACACACAGACAGCACTCTGCAGTCACACTGGGGTATTATGTACGACTCCATAGGTGATCCATCTCTTGACTTACACAGCTAGGACTTCCTGCACCCACTAAGTGCTGTTAATGTATAACGGTCACACATTTGTGGCCATCATTCTTGTGCAACTTCCACAGCAGCCACAAAGTTACTGCCTTGACATAATGAAATGGTGCAGTGTGCTCCTCCACCTCCTGGGTCACACCACGCAGGTCTTCCTTGACAAAACACAACCAAAACAAACACCAGGCCTCCTTTTTCTCTTCAGATTTGTTGAATTTGGCATTAGGAATAGCCTTGGTTTTCAATGCCTGGAGGCCAGACCAACCTCATCTCTAACGTCAACAAAACCAGCCTCATCTGACCATCTGCAGGACAAATGGGCAAACCTGGAGCCAAGCTTTTGGACCCATCAAAGGCATCTGCAACCTTCAAGGCCTTCCTGATTGTACAGCAGTTGTATTTTATTAAAACAGTATTATAAACAATAATAATCACAATTAGAATATGAAGGGCTATTATGTCCTATATACTATACCAATCCAAAGGATAATGTAGTAAAGCAAAAAGCACCTATATTCATCTCAGACTGTACTAAAAAGTTGTGACAGAAGGTCTTTCTTTGACATATTAGACATGAATACTAATTCATTTATATTCACAATGCTAAAGGGTGTATTTTGGCAAAAGTGGTATATAAATAAATAAAGGGGTTCCCCTCGACTTCATGGAGTTTTTGCATTATATACAGGATACACAAAAGCTGTTTGATTTTTCAAGCCCTGGCTCCGAGAACAGGTGCTCACGCTTTCGGCAGCAATGCATCCCCATCAGCACAGAGGTGTCTCAGTTGCACCCACCCCAGGACCAGCCCTGCTGCATCCACTCACCAGGTGGGGAAGGAATCAAACCCAGAAGAGGAGAATCGTCTCCACTACCACCCATAGGCAAATGGAATAAATACCCATCCCTAACAAGGTGCTCGGTTATTTAAGGTAAAACCTACAAATATTTTGGTGTTTCTTATTGTTATCCATGTTTCTATTTCAGCTCGGCAAAGAAATATTCTATTTCTATATAAGCAGAGGAGAAGGTAATGTGGTGGATGGGCTCTGCCATCATCTGAGGAGACTCCTGATGAGCAACAAAAAGCAGTCACTCCCAACAAAACCATTTTTCTTAAATACCAATAAGAAGAGAAGAGAATGTTTTAATTCGAGGCACCTGCAATGAGACTAGGATTTGTTAAGGGTACTGTGAAAGGAATAGGTTATAAAAATACTATTTTGGGATGAGATCATATGCTCCCACAAACTTGAAGCACTTCTCTGAAGGTATTTCATTTCATCAACTATCAGCATTTTGCACTATAATATGCCTTCATATACACATTTCCTTCTGTTGCATCACAAGGCCAGTTGTGTTAATTTTAATATTCTTCCATTTTAAACAGAAGAAAACAGAGCCAAACTTGGAGGCTTTCTAACAAATACAGATCACCACCAGCACTGAGCACTTCTTGTGTTTCGCAGAATTTCCCAAGAAAATCAAAGAGATTATTCACTTGCCATCACACTTGCATTGTGACAGGGATTTATGACATTGTAAGGAAATGCTAAAATCAAGGAGAATCCCCAAAATATTAATACCCCATTTTATTTATATTTGAAATAGGGGATGGCAGTATAGGGTCTAGATATGCACATACATTTAAATCAGGAAACAACAGCAAGGGTACAAACCACTGAAACAGAAAAGCTCTCAGTCATAAAAGCCAGATCTCATCAGTTTTCTGTATCTTTTTTTTTTTTTTTTTTAACATGGAAAATTGCAAAACCTTATGAAAACCAGTGTGAAGTCTGCCTTCATGTCTACTGAAAGACCTATGTCTTTTTTCTGGGTCACTGCTGCCTAGCCCTACCATGCTTACAAGCGAACAGCATTTGTCTCTGCATAATTCATGCAGGATTCCTGCAACACACCGGGCTCTTCCAGTGATGTAAAAATAATTGTTAGATCAAGTTGTGAGTGGCTACCAGAAGTCTTGCAAGCCATGTAAATTCAAATGTCCTTGACCAATTTGCACTCCAGCTCGCTCAGTCCTGAAGTATCACCCTCACTTGCAAAAGTGAGGAAAAACTGGCAGCATCTGTTTAACGTGATAATGCCAACACAGCAACATGCCTCTCACTCACACCAACAGCAACTTGGGGCCAGGTCCTGCTCTCACAGAAATAAATGACAATTTTTTTCCTGTAGAAACTTGCAACTCTACATGCTTTCTGAAACACATCTTATGTTAAGTACTCTTCTTTGAATTATTCTGAGTTCATTTTTCCAAAGCATTAGAAAATACCCTTTATTTCCTTGATTATAAAAAATATACAGCACACATCTAAAGAACAATTACCATTTGTTGGAGAAAATGTCAACATCACTCCTAGCAAATAGAAATCTATAAATCTATTAACTTAAAAATTAGGTCAACTGAGAAAATTATTATGATCACAGAGGAGAGTGTCTCTTTCCTGCAGCATAAAGAAGGGGATATACTGATGTTCAGCAGAGCTGTGCTGATTTACTCTAGCCACGATATCCTGCCTTCGCAGTCAGAGTGCCTGTTTTGCTCCAAATATGCTCAGAATTCCAACTGACATTAGTGGAATTTCCATACAAATCAAGAGCAGTTGGAACTCTCTGATTTTCTCTTTCTCAAGTAAAAACCACACAACCTGCATTATTTTATCCAATATTTCAGAAAGTTTAGAAACTTAAACCCCCCTGAAAATTGGCTTAAAATATTTATTAATTAAAAAAGTTAAATATTTATTCATACAAATATGATGAGAAAAATCTCATGCAGACTTTTCACATACAGTAACATAATTCAAATCATATTGTGATGGTTTTACAAAATAACTTCTTTTAGGAACTTTGATGGAGAAGTGTTGCTATCGCCTGTGTGCCTGACAGCACGACTCATGGTAAGTAGAAAGCTAGTTCTGAAACTTAGTTTTCCTATGGAACATATGCCAAGATTTCCACACTCTTCACTAAGATTAACAATTAATATCTTATTACTACTACTCAGAGAACTGGACAGAGACGTATGAACACCGGGTAATTAATTCCTGCATACCACCGTACCTCTAAACACTTTATGTTAAAGCATAAAGTTGCCAAAAGATTGCTTTAGATAATTCCCCTAAATGATGAAAATATCTTGAGATTGTTATGGATGGCATCTGCTTCTGCTTAATTATAAATCTGCATTGGATTCATAATTTGTGTATATTACAAGTAATTTGCATAATTAAAACAATTACGGGATTGACATATCATGGCAATTAGAAATGCATCAAACTCTGAATGTTGTACAAAAGAGAGCTTCAATATGAAACATTAATTCTTTGAGAACAAAATACCTTTCAGATTCCTGCAGAACAGCCTTCACAAATTCAGTACATGTTCAATAAACTGTTTAGAGAAAGTTTTTCTCAGGGATATTCACTTCCTCGTCAAGCTGTTGCAAGTTTAACCCCGAATGCTTTTAGCCTTCATTTTAATTTCTTACTGCAGTCACAGCATGGACTTTTGTATTTATTGCCAGTTTCAGGAGGTTTTATCTCATTTTCCGTAGTCTTATCCTGTTTTCTTTGTCCCTCTTTTTAAGGATAAGTATGAACTGATTGAAAAAATGCTCTTGGTCCTTCTTCTTCTGAACAAGCCGAAACCGCTGATCTCTTCCATATTTCTCTGCAAATTCTTTAAATGTTGTTCTGCAGAAAAGAGAGACATTTTACAGCTGCTACTTTGTCAGTCCACGCTCCGACGCTTTGACCTGGATCTCACTTAACTTTTCACACATACAGTAAAAATGAGGGGTGTTCTGGAGAATATTTGACAGGAACATGATGGTAAACCTAGGACAAGAGAGGCAGGGCCATGCCAGAACTGCCCGGGCTTTGGACCCATGGATCAGCCTGCAACACTTAAATTCCATTTTTTGATTTAGAAAAATCTGGGTGATAGCTGACAGGACAATTTTGAATCATTAAAGTATTTGCTACAGCACAGGGTATTGCGGCTTCAACTATGCGGGCCAGTATTTATGGCCAGTATTTCAGTAATTAGCCTATAACCAAGCAGAAAACTACACCTGTGGCTAATTGCAAACAAATGCACTTTGACTGCCAGTACTACACCATACCTGATGAAATACCACGCTAGTATGATCTTTCCTGTCAAAAAAGCAAAAAATTAATTGTAACTCTGAGTGATGGGCACAAAACCCACAGGGAGCACTGCCTGAGGATTTCATTGTCAGGTCCTGCCTTTTCCAATGGAAACACAGTGTCTGAGAACATTCACTGGTGTTTTACCTGGATGCCTTTGCTAAACCCGGTACAGGCCCACAGGTCCAGGTCTGGGAGCAGCATGGCAGGCACTATAAAGAACCGGCACCATAATTCACAGACCAACAAGAAGGGTTTTTTATTTAAACTCCTGTAGTTTTTGTATTTCCGAGGTGTACATTCTTCTAGCAGTGTTTTCTAGCTGAACTTCCTTTTAGGCTGCATTCACAGCACCATGAGAAATGATGGAAAACTGGAGTTCATGAAGGAGAGGAGAAAAACAATGACCACAGGAAGGGCAGCGACCCCCAGGCTGTGCCCGGGCAGCCCGCCTGCCCCGTGGGACTGCCGTGATGGCAGGAGGAGTCATGGACCCGGAGAAGATGGGCAGGCAGCACAGCCCCATCCTGCAGTAAGGTCCTGAGCAAGCTGGTCTGACCCTGCCTGTATTTAAAATATGAGATGATTATTCCTGTCAACCTAGAGAAGCACACGGGGAGGACACTGGAGGTGCTCCGAGTCTATCAGTTTTCCTTTGGCAATGCCAAGCCTGGCTGCTTCATGCTCCAGCTGTTGCCGGTGCTGGGGATGCTGTGCATCGTGTGTCTCTGCACCGCACCACTGCCTCGCTCGCCCCAGCAATGACTTTGTTCAGTTACTGGGCTCTGCCCCCCATTTTGCAATAATTACTGTTGGCTAAATCAGGGCTCTAATTAATGCGCAGATTTGTAACAGCCACGTGGGGGAAGACCTGTTTTCTTCTTATTGGAAGTATTTTTGATTTCTTTCTCTCACTGCGTATCAAAATCAAGCCAAAGACTACGGCGGGTAGATGAGCTTCTTTGATGCAGTCTCGCACTCAGCTCAACAAAACCAGTAACGGGTAAAATGTTCTCTGTCCTGTAGGCCAGGCCAATATCACCCTTGCAGACTGAAAAGATCGTTGCTGGAACCAGTGGTTAGCTCTTACATTAGCCCAGAATATTGTCAGTTTTGATGCAAAAAAATTCCCATAATTATTGCTTCTGTAGATTCTCACGTGTTGTTTGTGTCTACTACCTGTGTACTTTAGTAGAGAAAACTACACTTCCTTAGTTCTAACAATTTAATGAGATTTATAATATATAAACCTTTATTTTCATATAATTTACAAATGAGAAAGTACTGTCCTAAGAACTGCATTTGCTATTGGGCAGTTTTGGATTCATTACTCAAAAAGCAATGTAGAAAAATAAATTACTGCATTGCACGCTTTATTTTAATTTAGTGATGTGGCATTAATAACTAGCTTTGTTAAATTATATTTCTCTTTCATCAAGAAACAAACGTAAATACAGTTTTTCCCTAGTTACACCTGTATGCCTAATACAAATGAGATTAAACATTCAGGTACTGATTTTATGTAACTAGTATTTCTCTGTGCATGTGTTCTATAAATAATATATATATTTATATATATAAAAAATATATAAATATCTATAAATATAGCATGCATATAAAATGAATGTGTTATGCAAAATATCTCACATTCTGAATGACAGAGAGAGAGAGAGAGAGAAAGGAACAGAAAGGGAGAGGGAATGTTCCTTCTCCTACTGATACAACAAAATAGTGTAAAATATTAGGGAAGACATGTCAGCACAGCATTGCAACAATGGATGTACAAGCTTGCTATAAGGAGTATGTTCAGTGTTACAGAATTCTGGGGCTGATAAGCAAGGGCTAAATAAGAAAGCTTATCTTAACAAATCTTCATAAGGCAATGCCATACCTTGGTGATAACTTGGATTCTTCAAGGAGCTTTTTAAATTCTTCTTTGGCTAGCAACAATTTATTTTTCTTTTCTTTGTACTCTTCTCTGATCCTGGTCTTGACAAACTGTTCAAATATCTTTCCGAGAAAGGGAAACACGACACAGTATTTATTATCAAAGCCTTTATGGTATTTATGCTTGATCAAAGGGCTGTCAATCTCAAGAACTACAGTTCTTATCTGCCCTGAGTATTGGCTGACTCACATGCAGCTGAACCTGCTTTGTGCAGCACTGATCGTGTGTTCTCACAAAATAAGTAGCTGGAAAGAGGTATAATTTGGACAGATAACATCTTCATTCAAACAGCAAGTGCAACATAAATCAACATTTCCTGATTTCAGTGTTTTGCTTGCATTTTCATGCCTATAAGCTTTTTTTTTTTTTTTTGTTCATCTGGACTGCAGTTATTTAGTTTGGATCTTGCCTCTTTCCCAACTTGCTGGAATTCCAGAACATATCTATAATATGAAACATCAGTATTCCGTAGGTTACCCCCACAAAAGCCTGAAGACCTTTCAAATCAGTTATCAAAAAGTACATGACCCTTCCTTGGTACACATACACCTGAAAGCTTTAATGTGTGTGGAATGGCTGACAAACTTCCTCGACCTGTATTTGGCAGCTAAATATGCAAGCAGGGCAATCAGCATCAGGACTATTGGTGTCTTGAAAAGGAGTTAAGGAGTTCACTATGTCACAAAATTCTGCCAACTGATTTAATTACATTTTTAATACCAAAAATCTGACCGCGCTTGTTTCATGCTCTAAAATGTGTGGCACATTAAGTTGTTAAATAAAAGGAGCTGCTCCTCAAAATGATATAAGCTTTCCATATTCACCATCCTTTTCCCCACAAATTACATACATTAAATGTGATTACTACAGATACTACCACAGTTGCTTTCTCATCAGGCATGACGATGCACAGGTGCAAATCTACATTTTATGGAAGCTAAAGCAACCAAATTACAAATGGTATTTAGTATGGTATGTGGAAAAGGGAAGAAATAGCACTGGGAAAGTAAACATCGAAAAATGGCCATGAAAAAAACCCTAGTAAATCTAAATATATGATACTATATGCAATTATGTACATTGAGTGTAAGAGAAGATGGAAAAAATGGAACAAATAAAGCAGGTGACTCTGTTACTGCTTGCCTTTCTGGTATCAGTGAAGCTATTATGAAGGTAATAAATCAAAATTAACAGATAGGTCATTATTTTAATGCAGTTGTTCCTTTACCCTTCGCAGTTCCTTGCTTAAACATAGTAGCATCTTTCAACTATTAATAACCCCTTGAAAAACATTGGTAAGTATGTAAAGCAACCTTCAGCTGTTCAGTAACAGATCGTTACGTTCCGCAGGCTGCGTAAGGACACCCACTGACAGCAGGGCTTGACTCCTGGAAGTCAAACCCACCTCAGCCCAAATTCAAGTCAAGACAAAGTTCCCTCAGACACTGGCAGATCGTGGCCAAAACACATTCCTTGCCCTTTCCGACCTATCTGCCTGGCCATGGAAAGAACGAAACCGCAGTACAGCCAGCCACGCTCCAGCATTGTTTTTTCCCTCCCTCCCTCCCTTCCTTCATTCCTCACCTTCATTGTGAGCCACTTTTCACCTCTAGCCCCCTCCAATACAAATTCATTTGCTTAACTTATAAAGTACTCAGACGCTCACTATTCAGGCCACATCAGTCAGCATCCGTGAAGGTAAATGTCTCCATAAACCTAAATAATGGCTTCTACTAATTTGAGCTGCACCTCAAGAAGTACTTTCATTAAATCAGGCAGCTACTCTTGCCTGAGCCTAACTTTCTTCTTAAACTACCTCTTGGAGGAAAATGGGGTCTAATTAAATGGCACTAATCATAATGAACGTCTAGAAATCTTAACTTCAAGCTTAGTACCTGAAATATATTACACCTGGCATGTGCTCACAAGGTTACTGTGTTGTTAACACTGTTTTGCAGAAGAGCAATCAATGATCACCCTCTTCTACCTTAGCTCTGAGCCGGAATTACTGTCACTCCCAGAGCCAACCTTTGCCTGACCATGGGTTTCTACCTACATGACTATAGGTTTCTACCTACAGGACTGTGAGCTACCAGCTTCTCATAACCTTTTCCTTGAATATTGAATATGCCCCACAAATGAGGTCCCCCTCAGCAGTGCTTCAAGCACATTATATTATGTGTATTCATGACATATTTTTATTACATCATCTCCAAGGCTGATAAAATGCAAGTAGTAATGTATCTTGATTGACTCATCAAGGTCTAGATTTTGTCCTTGCTGATTCCCTGAAACAAATACTAAACCGCCTGCCTGGTCTCTTGCCTAGCAGTATTCTCCATTGTAGCAGTTCCTCTTATGTTTTCATTCCCATATTTCCTTATTATTTTATTTCACTTCCTTTCTTAGGAGAGAAAACATTGGAAAGGGCGTAAATGAAAATGTATGTGCCCAGTCCCTCAGTGCCTACAGGAAGACCTCTGGAGAATCACAAGACGATACAGGCCCCAGAGCAATGGAACAGGAATAAGTACATTTTTAATCGTGTTTACTTAAAAAATGGAAAATTCCATTTTCAAAATTCTTCCTTCTCCAGGATGACAAAAGACTGGTAAGGAAGAGAAATAACCGCATAATAGAAGTGTTCACCTTCTTTGCAACATCCTTGCATATCTCCTAATTTTTTTTACACTAATCTGCAGCCCTTGGGTTTTTAGATCCCTAGTGATAATTAATGCCCAAATAAACAAGGCAGCAAAGGGTCCGCTTCCCTTTGCAGCTTGCCAGGAATACTAAACTCTTTCAGACAGATACCAGCATAGCCACAGTGCTCTATCGATTTATGTCTAGCAAGTTTAGTTATTGCCAAATATAGCAGTAAATACTGCCAAACTCCTAGAAAATATTCTAAGTAATAAAAATTAAGTAGTCTCTCTACCATATTTAAATAATTCAGAGTGGAAACATTACCTGTTGGCCATTCCCCTTCCTACAGCCCGGTTTCCCAGCCTCAGTGGGAGTTGTTCGTATAACCCAAGAGACCATAGCTCATCTCTGTGTGCAAACTCACTCGTTACCACTTGCTTTTCAAAGGCAGGACTTTCTTATGAGTGGAAGTTTAAATTATGAGTCTCACTGAAAAACTCAAAAAAGAAATTTTAATTTCATGCAATTCTTTTTCTCCTACCAAGATAATTACTCTGTTATTACAGTTAATTTGGGAGATGTTTGCTGCTAATCAGAAGCTATGCTGGAGGTAATGCTCACCTGTTTACGTTCTTCTGAATTTAGCAGAAGGTAACGTGGATCAAATACTATTTTGTGTAACTCCTTTTCCCATGTAGAAAATGCTGAAACCTGTGAAGTAGACAAACACAGTCACATTAAGGAATTTTAATAAGGACGTGAAAGAAGAAAATGTTCCAAGGTGAACCAAAAGAGTAGTTCAGAAAGCTAATGAACCCTCTAAAGGATTCCTCAGAGCGGTTGGAAGTTGAATTTTAATCTGTTTCTGGCAATGCTCTGGTCGCCCCCACACCATTAGTATTGATTTGCTCTAGGACATCTCTGAGTATCTGGGAGATGCTTATTCCACATTTTTTATGGAAAGAATCTGTAGCAGAAAGGAAAATGCCATTTTATTATCCCCTTTGTACAACAGGAGCATCAATTTCCATTTAAGCAATTATCTCAGCTTTAACTCCTTTCCTCTCCAAAACTAAAATTGTAACCCAAATGAGGCCATCAATGCATGCACACGCTGAAGAAATAGCAGGGAACATCTTCAAGGCGCTGTATCACCATGCTTCTATAGTAAATGTGCCGCTTCCCTCCAGCAGCATGGCTGTCACATCTCCTCCATTTCGGGGCTTCTCCCCTGAATCCAGCTCTCTGGAGTGGGACCTGGGCATCCACCCACTGCCCATGCATCACTCACGGTCCTGCAGCCAGAGGATGAGAACATCATGCTCCTACAGAGGTTCTTCCACCTTCTCCAAAACCTCTTTACGGTGAGTGGGCTGTAAGGACCACCACGGATCCAAGCAGGTGCCTCACTTGCCCAGTCCCCTTTACCCAGGACTTTCACAAAATGACAATCTGGGAGCGTAGGACTGAATTCCCCAGCCTGAATCTGCTACCTTGTACAACACCACTGTTAATTAGATTGTTGCAGAATACTCCCGAGTAACATTAAATATTCTAATCACTCCATCTAATTACAAAGAGTAAATTCAATAAAAAAATTAAGCATGTGAGGTATAATTAAAATAGAGTAATTAACACCCAAACAGGAATGCTCTGATGAAGCAAAGAAGGTTTAAATGGACTGGTTTTCCTGTTAGAGTGGTTAGAAATTGGAAAAATCAAAGTTCATCATCTTCTCACAGCTTGGGGTTTGCACTCCACACCTGCACACGTGGCGAAGTCCTGAGGTCTGGGTTTTTTTCCCCTTCAGAAGGATCATCAGCAGGAATCCTTGCCTTCAGGGTGTCTCTTACACTCTCTCGGATATCAGGTTTTTTTCCCAGTACAAAAGCCAGTTTGAACTCAAAGCTAGTTAAGCTCAGGCTAATTTATCAGGTAATCATCCCTGTTTATGATTTTTTTTTTAGTAATGATTACATTTCACATGCTACAGACACAGCTAAAATAAATGTTGGCTACTAATATCTATAGTTTAATTCTAGCTACACATCACACGCTGTTCAGGATACTCATATCCTGCAAATGCATATAAAATATTAATGTTCTGACTAATCTCCCAACGCCTATTGTATTGTGCTGTTCTTCCTTACTATGGGACACTCAACCAGCAAACACATGCACTGGGCATGGTGGGGGTGGCATCTCTTCCTAGAATAAGTGATGACTTCTGTGTCCTAGTATCACCACAGATGAAAAGGAGAAGAGAGATACGAAAAGGAGAAAAGAGGTCTGAGCTTGTCATGGGTTTCCAGTTCTCAACCCCTGCTCTTAACCAGAGTGCAAAGTACAGGGAAAAAAACTCACAAGAATTCAACGTATTGAGTTTGAGCAGTATGCTTAGAAGTGAAAGAACATCTATCTGAATAGATGGGTTTATTTTTAATTTACTCTGGAAGCCCAGAAACAATGACAGGTTGAGATTTTGGCTTTGACTAAAAAACACCTAGGAACAGAAAGGTGAAGAGCCTGATATTTGCTTCATTAGCAAAGGATTCCCATCTTTCAGGATATGCTGTTCTGGTAGTGAACCATGTCCACCCTGGGCACAAGCTACCAAGACATGCAGAAAAGCAAGAAGGATGGTGTGGCAAAGGGCTGAGGGGAGGCAGCGGGGTCAGTAGTGGCAAGGACCACCCTGTGCCTGAGCTGGGAGACCCCTGCCCACATCATCACCTGCTGCTGGCACCAAATGTGCCCAGCGTCCCAAACCAACAAACCACCTCCATTAAAAGATATTAATAAATGGGATTCAGTGGCTTTTCCTTCTATAAAGGGGCTTTTTGGGTCTGTCTGAAAAACAGGCCATAGGGGAAAAATCCAGAAAAACCCTGTTTATTTGGATTTTTAATATTTTTTTTTTTCTTTAGGATAATGCTGAGGCTGCCAGAATTGTTTTGAGATGGGAAGGTTGGGGTCAGGACCCCCGCGAACCCCTTTTTTTTCTCCCCAGAATTAGGAAAGTAAAATCTGGAGAAAAAAATACCATTTGGAATCCTTTAGAAAAGTCTTGTTTCACTGACAGAATCCCAGCAAAGAGAAGACTTTCCTAGAAATACAGACTGTAGAACACGGATATTTTGATGCTGTGGTTGTGAGGGAGCCTGGGAGAGGCTTGAACTTTCCGCTTCCCCTCAGGATTTTGTGGAAACTTTTAAATTTCCAGGAGGATATCAAAGATTACATCTTTACCATGGAAAACTTGCCACAGAATCAAGAATAGAGCAATTGTCTTGGAGCTACACTGAAAATCACGTGTTTGTTTTTTTTTAAAATGTTACAATAAATATTCTTCTGTTGATATAATTCATATAGGAAGAGTCAGAACTACACTGAAGAACTCCATCTAGTTCAAGCTCTTTGTAATGCCATTAAGGAACTTCTTAAGAAATAAAAACTTTACGAGAAAATAGCAGGAGACATTCATTAAATAACCCATTTAAAATAACACTGATGGCCTCACTGCATCTCAAGCAATGCCAACCAGCTGGTGCTAACCAGCAGCTTATCTGGATATTTAAAAAAAATGCTTGGGGTGACAGAAAAATTGCCTATTAGTGTACATTTATGAATAATAGCAAAACAAAACAGTAAATTTCCTGAATTTCTTATTTTTATGAGGAAGTCTGACTCTTATACAGGAAACACTTGAGAAATCCTATTATAAAACATCCCTAATACTTCCAAATTTTGACTTATTGCCCACTGACTTAAAATGTGCCGGCAGAATTCTTCAACAAGTATCCATTTACAGTACTTCTACATTTTTTAAGCATAAATAACAAAATGTATTAATAAAGAAGTGTTGGGGTGGAGATAATTTACTGTTGAGCTTCTGAAGCTCTGATTATCTACCTTTAAAGTCTGCTGATTACTAATGTTAAATTTTATAGGCTTTATTGCCTAGCAACAAATACCTTGGATTTTTTTTCTTTGTAGAAATTACATTAACTTCTATAGAATACATATTTTCAGAGTGTTGGAGGGAGGTATAAAATCTACATACACTACTCTATTACACACCCATTTATGTTTGCAGGATTAAGACCTAAAGCTATCAGGCTTATTAATTCCATTCATGCTCAAAATCATCAGTTCTCTGGAAGAAGGGACACTGTGAGATGAACTTTTGCGGAGGTGATGTTAGAAAAAACAGTACCCACAATTCCTCATATTGACGGTAATCTTTACATGGGCAGTTCATCACAGGTTTGTAAGCACTACCACAGAAAACAAAAATCAGGCCAAAGCTCTTTACAAAATCAGTCACTGGATGCTGTTACGCTATCTGTAATCCATATTTCACCATTGGTCATGAGGCTCACAACGCTGATGGGTTCTGTCTGCAAACTGAATTTATGCTCCATCTATCGACTCATGATCTTGATTAGGTCATGGTAAAATGGCTGCAATAACTCCCTCCTGCAACCTGTAACAGCTCCACAGCCACCGGGTCTGCGCTGGCCTCAATGCAGAAGAGAAGGATGCTCCAGGTACTCTTGTCTGGTTGGCTGCGGAGGGGCCATCTCTTCTGATCCCCGTTCAGCCCAAAGCCCTGAGCATCCCACACTCCCGCACCTCAGCCTCAGCTGGAACCACACATCTCCCCAGAAAAGTCCAAGGATAGTCACTGAGGTCCAGGGAAAAGGGAAGGCTTTCTTAACCCTCCTGAGATTCCAGAACAATCTTTTGTAACAGACTGGGTGGATTTTGGATGGCCAGTAACTACATTTGATTTCCTATGGCTGGGGTCATCAGAGTTGGTGGTGATGAAACCTCTCCCGTGCTAAAAAAAGCAACGAGCTTGCCAGAGCTATTCCTGAGCCTGGGGCTGTCCTTCAGGTGATGTACGTGACACATCTTTTGTTCTTCATTCCTCATTTCTGGGGTTCACATGGGACCTCTGGGATGGCATGTGGATACAAGCCCCACACCCTGCTGAGACGTTGGTCTGTGCTGGAAGAGGTACCACCTATCTTTGGGTATCCTTGGGTCTGTCTGTAGGAATTTAATTGGAAGCAGACTTGCAAAGGGCTCTCAGTTCTGCACAGCCACGTTTGGCTGCATGGCATCAGAAGAAAAGTCACAGTAAAGTATGACAAAACCAGCATGGCTAATAGAAAACCCCCTCTCAATAATTCTTCATTTGACTGCTAAGTCATAGTTATGAAATGACTCCTGTAGTTGTCCCACATAATCCCCTATTTTCATAAATGGGACATGTCAAGGAAAGCAAGTGTATTTCTTACCCCTCTCTCCAGAAGCATGTCTCGGAAATGAGTGATGCGCTCTTCTAGGGGAGGCGTGATCTGAGGTGCTGATGTTTCCTCATTTTTCTCCTCTGCTTCATTCCTCCCCCGGCCAGCAGCCTGGGAATCTTCTGTTCTTTAACAAGGTAAGATAGAAAATAGTTCAGTAATTGTCAACTTGGGAGGGGATTTTTTACCCTCTCTAGAAAATCCTCCAGGACGCAGGACTTCTTGGTGCGCTCAGAGCAGCCCGGGAGCAGGCGCTGACAGCTGAGAAGTTACCCAGACCTGCGGCTCGTTATTAAACCACAGGGCTCGCGAGCCCTGCCAGGGGACCTCCAGCAGCTCGTTATGCGGAAGGATGGTCTATCGGCGTGATCAAAGGGGAACTCAGCAGTGACATACTATGCTATATTTCAAGCCACAGAAAAGTGACAGCTTTATATAAAATTTGTCAAGGAGTGGAGACTTTAAAGGAGTGACTGAAGAGACTCATCTTGGTTTATTTTTCTTTTCTCTGTTTCTGTGCCCCCAAACTTGAACGACAACACTAATCTTTATTTTATGCTCCCATGCACCCCGCAAGCTCACTCCTAAGGGAAGTAATCCAGCAATGCATCGCCTGCACAAACCTGCCAATAAAGCATCAACAAAGAACCTGCCCTTTGTCGGTGCCAGGTCTATATTTATCCTGACAGCCTTTTTCCAAGATTGCATCTGATTAGAATAAATAGGCATTTATGAGAAAATACTTCCTACATATTGCCTGAGTCCCTCTGCCTACAAGACCCATGGAATAAAAGCACGTACATAGCACCACTGTGCTCATTTCAGAAAAGGACACTTTACAGAAAGTTTCAACCATAAAGCAGCAGCACCATTAAGAGCGATGCTCTCTTCAGGTGCAATCCTACCTAACTGGTGTCATTGCTAGAGCTGAACAGTTTCACACCAGATAAATAGCTACATAATTTTCTCAGAGTTAGAGACCACTAACGCTGCACTCTCACAGCACTGGAAGTGAACACCTATTTCCCCACTGTTCAGAGAGCTGAAGATTTGCCCCTGCGGGCCCTCAGCATCTGCAATGAGAGGTTAATTAGTTGGGAATCAGAGGTAGGAAGGAGTCTGCTCAGGGAGGGTGATGGGATTTGAGGTGGGCACTCAAACCTCCTGACTTCAGAGAAGTTGGCCAATTCAAGCGTCAAAATCAGACTTGTGCCCTGGGTCCATCCTGCTGTTCCTTAATACTCTGAGCAACGAATGCATCCACAGGTCCTGAGGAAACTGGTGGATGAAGCGGCTCAGCCACTATCACACCTGAGAAGTCATGGCAGTCCAGTGAAGTTCCCACTGATGGGAAGAGGGGAAACACAACTCCCATTTTTAAAAAGGGATAAAAGAAAGACCCAGGGAACTACAGGCCAGTCAGCCTCACCTCTGTGCCCAGCAAGAAAGGGAGGCAGATCCCCCTGGAAACTGTGCTAGGGCACATGGAAAATAAGGGGGTCATTAGTGATAGCCAACAGCGCTTCACTAAACAGAAAATCGTGCCTGACAAATCTGGTGGCCTTCTACGATCAGCACTGGTGGGTGAAGGAAGAGCGACTGATGTCATCTGCCTGGACTTGTGCAAAGCATTTGACATTGTCCCACATGACATCCTCGTCTCTAAACTGGAGAGACATGGGTTGATGGATGGACCGCTGGGTGGAAAAGGAATTGCCTGGATGGTGGCACTCACAGAGTTGATCTCAACGGCTCAATGTCCAAGTGCAGACCGGTGATGAGTGGCATTCCTCAGGGCTCCGTACTGGGATTGGCACTGTTTAATATCTTTGATGGTGACAGAGATAGCGGGATCGAGCGCACCCTCAGCAAGTTTGCCAATGACACCAAGCTGTGTGGTGGGTCAACACGCTGGAGGGAAGGGATGCCATCCAGAGGGACCTGGACAGGTGTGAGAAGCCGGCCCGTGTGAACCTCATGAAGTTCCACATGGCCAAGTGCAAGGTCCTGCATGTGGGTCAGGGCAACCCCAAGCACAAATGCAGGCTGGGAAGAGAATGGATTGAGATCAGCCCTGAGGGGAAAGGACTTGGGGGTGTTGGTTGAAAAGAAGCCCAAAATGACCTGGCAATGTGCACTCGCAGCCCAGAGAGGCCCCTGTGCCCTGGGCTGCATCCCCAGCAGCGTGGCCAGCAGGGTGGGGGAGGGGATTCTGCCCCTCTGCTCCGCTCCCGTGAGACCCCCCTGCAGCGCTGCGACCAGCTCTGGGCCCCCCAACATAAGGAGGACACGGACCTGTTGGAGCGAGCCCAGAGGAGGCCACGGAGGTGGTCAGGGGGCTGGAGCCCCTCTGCTATGGAGCCGGGCTGGGAGAGCTGGGGCTGCTCAGCCTGGGGAGGAGAAGGCTCCGGGGAGACCTTAGAGCAGCTCCCAGCACCTACAGGGGCCGGCAAGAAGCTGGAGAGGGGCTTTGTACGTGGGCACGTGGTGACAGGCCAAGGGGGAATGGCCTTAAGCTGGGAGAGGGGAGATGCAGATGAGCTGTGAGGCAGAAATTGTTCCCCGTGAGGGCGGCGAGGCGCTGGCCCAGGCTGCCCAGAGCAGCTGTGGGTGCCCCATCCCTGGCAGTGCTCAAGGCCAGGCTGGATGGGGCTGGGAGCAGCCTGGGCTGGGGGGAGGGGGCCCTGCCCGGGGCACGGGGTGGGACTGGGTGGGCTTTAAAGGTCCCTTCCAGTCCAAACCGTTCTGTGAGTCTATGAAGGAGCTCAGTGCAAATTAAGGCCACCTTTTGGAAAGTTCAGGGGTCTTAAAATGATCACAGGGTTCAATGGAGTATAATAAATATCAGGCCATTTGATTTTTAAGCTCCTACTAGGCATGACAGCATTTTCTACTAATGCAATTTTCACCACTGCAGAGTAATACTTAGTTTGAAATTTCAGCAGGAAAACACTTTTTTTTATTTCCAAGCAAATGAATTAGATCAGTATGTAATGTGAGCTCTAGCGTATTATCTTCCTTCTACAAATAATTACATTACACTTACATTGTCCTACAATGTAGGCTGTATTACTGGCGATTTGAGAGATACCAAATCAGTGTTCTTCACAGAATGACAGTTACTTTTATATCGTAATAGTGAATTTTATTGCGACAGGATCCATGAGAGGCCAATCCAATTTCTAGCACACACAAAGTGCAAAGCAAGCCAAAACTGAAAGGAATACAGTGCACTGCTCCAGCAGGCGAGCACCAGAAAAGCCATTCTTCCCTTCAGTCCTCCTTACACAATGGAAAACGATGCTGCAAACCACACAGAACTTGTTCTCAAGCCAAAAATGACAATGAAGAATGCAATTTTTAAGGCAAATAATACAATAATCTGCACAACAAAGCATGTGACTTCCTACTCAGATGGACATATATGGGCAGCCTACTAGGATGACCTGGGAAGCCTGCAAATCAAAAAATGCATAGGGTGGTGAGACGTATAACTGTGGCACCCACTGAAAGAAGCAGCAATGGACACAAACTGAAACACAGGGAAATCCACCTATAGCATAAGAAAGCACTTTCTTGCTGTGAGGGTGGTCAGACACAGCAGTAGGCTGCCCAGGGAGGCTGTGGGGCTCCATCCTTGAAGATGCTCGAACCCACGTGGAAACATCCCTGAGGGACCTGCTGGGACCAGGGGGGACAGAGCCCCCCCGCCCCCTTCTGTCATTCTGTGAAGAAAACCCAGAAAACCTGAAGTTTCTCTGAAGAAAAGCTAAACTTTCTCTCTTTTTTTTCTGTTGTAAAGAGTACAGTCAGAGCATTGACTGAGCAAGAATTTGACTTCAGTATTTTTAAGCAGTTTCATTATACCCCAACAAAGTATAAACAGAAATGTGACAGCAGCTTGTGGAGCCCAGAGCTCCCAAACCTGCAGATGCAGATTCTGGCTGGAAGCACTGGAGGGAGGTTGTGCAGACCTCCACGAGAGAAAGAAGGGAGCCCTGCTGTCTTCTGCAGCCAGCCTTGGCCAGGTCCCCTGCTAGCTCTGTCACCAAAGAAAGGGTAGAGCAAGCGAAATAGCAGATATGTTCTTACCAATGTGAGTTGGTGATCCAATGCGAACCTCTGTGAGATGACCCGCTAGGTCAGTTATAAGGAATTGTACTGGAACCTTGATGGAACAGGACCTTACCCTTAGCACAGCGCTTTCTGTATAGCAGATGATTTACTGTGTGTCAAAGGAACACTGATTTACTAAGTTACTTTACTTAAATAATAGAGAATATAGAAAACAGCGTATTTTAAAAGAAACCCTGAAAGCATGTAATGCCTCCTTTTTAAGATATACATAACCAAAAAAAAATAATGTTGATATCACAAAAATAAGCGGATAATGGCTGTGCAGGGGTATTCTGTGTTAGATGTAGGAAAACAGTCACTGTTTTCATATTCAATTATTAATGTGGATATGACAGCAATATAAATAATTTTTCTGTCCGTCCAGCACCAAAATGAAAATGCGTTTAGGTTTCTGTAAAAAGAAATTTTTCACCACCTCTGGACTCAGTCTGGAGTGAGCAGCACTTTGTCCATTCCAAGTAAAACAAAGCAGAGGAAACAGAAAGTCAGATTTGGACCTTGTATGTGCAATTTGGAAGATGAAAAGCTGGTGATGTGTATCCTTTTATCCCAAACTCGGAGCTTAACCAGCACTTTAGTATGCTATACATTTTGAGAATTCACCTTTTGCTGCCTATGGCACCGAGTAACTCGGCTGCATTTCTTACAGCAAATTACGGGCCACACTTTTAAAATCAGTCCCACTTTTGGCTGACTAATCCAGACACACACAGATGTATGCAACTGAGACCCATCGCACTTAGAAACCATAATATCAGTTCCAAACACTGATGGTGGCAGTGATTTTAGCTGCTGTGCAAAGAACCATCCCCAGGGCTCAGCTGCGGTGATGGAAGGTTGCCCACTGCAGTGGACACCCAGCTGGGACAGTACCATGCAATCTCCATTGGGATGCCTCAATCACATTCATAAAACAATCTTAATATAGCAAATGAGTTTATACAGTATTTTCATCCTGAGGATAACTAAATTCTAGTTTGAAATTAAAACCCTATGATATTTTACTTCTTTATGTCATGAACTGTTAGCTACAGTCTAATATAAATACATTTAAACAAGCATTTAGACTGCATTTCTTTAGTAAAATGTCAGTAGTTTAAGGTCCCTCAATGAACCTCTATATTCTGCCACTGTTTCAGGGTAAAAAAGCAGAACATCAGGAGATCTTCACATGTTCTAGAAGATAATTTAAAATTCAAAGTGGCGGTAGAAATCACACAGTAATTTGCAGATGTATGTTCTGCTGACAGAAAAATAAACATTTTATGGCTTTTCGGTGACAGGTCAAACTTCTGGGGAATTGGGATTGTCACAAAGAAGTTTGAGAAAATGCTGTGTTGCCAGCCAAAGCTCACTTGTTTGTTATGTGAATGCTGCCCTCGACTTTCAGAGGAGCAATTGACCAAATACTTCACAAATAAGAATTAGTTCCTACTGATCTAAAGATTTATTTTTTTAAATAGAACTTATGATAGGGCTCTCAGAGCTTTAAACATCCTCTCAACTAATATCTTGCCACATATCTCAAGTATGATAAAAGCTGTATTATTTGTTATGCCATACATAAATGTAGCATAATATAAAGACAAATGTAACATAAACAGCAGGTGATGTACATTCATTATAACATGCTATTTAACTTTTGTGGCATAAAGTCACAGCTGAGAGTAGTTTGTGCTGCCTATCACTCAAACGACCTTTTCAAGACCCAAAGGATGCCTTCCCATCCCACAAATGCTCTTTTCCATGCGAGATACCTTGGCAGCATCAGTGGACACTGCAGCACTGCTTTGCTGCCCATACCGCAGCAAACACTGCTGGAAATCAGAGGTACCTGCCACCATGCTGCGGGATTTCTGACAGGATTGCTCTTTTAGCTGGATGGCTGTGTGATTTACACTTCTATATGTATATACATGTACCTATGTATCTATAAATATATACCACAAGAAAGATGCTAAAATGCATTAAGGCAGGAGAGGCATGCAGCAACTCAGCGATGGGCTGAGATTGCCCAGCTTGAACTGTATTTACCTATCTGCTTTGGAGGAGGGATGTGTGTGTAAATATGCATACAAAAAATGTATTTCTGCAAGTAAATTAAAATAATAAAAGATAAATTTTGCAAATATATAAAAAGACGGTCCATATTTGGGGCTTAGAATGTTGACAATGTCCTTTTGAGTGTAAAGAAGATACGAGACTAAAACCCCCAAAGTTAGTCTTTCAAGTGGATAAGTCATGGAAACCACTTTCAAGTCAGTCATGGGAACCCAATGAAGATGAGACAAGATTCCTTGCTCACAATAGACAGTGAAAAAGGCACTCCCTGACCTTCCAACACATGGCAGAGCATGCCCCAGAATACTCTGATACAGCAATCTTGGCAAATGTGCAAGTTCTATGAACAAGCTTCTGGAGGTTTAGAACTGTATTTATGTACATTAATGGAAAGACGTTTTCATATTTTCTCAACCAACCACCAAAGGCAATCACCTTAATAGCACAGGGAAAATATCCCCTTCTACGCACAGGTCATAATACTGTCCCATTATTGTCAGACCCACTGACGTCAATTAAAGCGGTCCTAAACATTTTATACTAAATATACATTTTTACACTGTTTAAGTAATATTTACTAAATATTACATAAATAGTAAAAGTACATCGTTAGTATATATAAAGTGTAAATATACTCTTTATATCAAACAGTAAATGTTCAAATAGCCTGAGTATTAAACTCGGCAGTATCTTATCCTTCCTTCATAATAAAACAAATCTACAGAAATTCTTAACAAGGTCAAAAGAACCATCCAATGTCATAGGATAAGAAGAATGGCGATAGAAGAGAGAAAAAAATTATCTTCAATGTATTCAGTTGGAAAATACAAAAATTTAGCATGCTCGTCACAATGCCTTCAGAAATATAACACACTGTCTATGCAGATTTATTCTACAGATTTACTTTTTCAATGGTCCTAACTAGTATCTTAATCATAGCCAGCCTGCATGAACCGCTAATGTTATCTGCGGTTCCTGGCCAAAGGTTAAATGGAATGAAATGTTTCTTAAGGCACTCTTTACGACAGAACTGTTTGCTTCATTTTTTTGCTGTTTTGGCAAAGGGTGAAGGAGTTGCTTATTTGGCACGTGGGGTTTTGGCTATTGCTTCTTGAAAATTTGAAACACACGTGGTGATAAAGGTCAAATAAAAGCACCATGACAGAAATGCCTGCTTACATTTCTGAGCCGGTAGCTTGGAAACCCTGACACCAGTGACAAAAAAATAATAAATAATCCTCTTCACTTCCATAAAGATAAAGCTTTTATGCAATGTCTTTGAAATAAATGCATATTGTTACAGTCTGGTTTTAACCATTTAAAAGTAAGTAAGAGTTACTTAGACAAAAATGGATGACATTCATGGCAAACAGATTACAGAGAATCATGGAGTTTTATGAAGATTGGACACCTCAGGAATGACTCTCATAATTTACTGGTGTAGTTACCCACACAGAAGAGAATTGTATTTCTCTTTGCACTTATTTGTACCAGATGTTAGCTTCCCAACATTACATATAGATAAGTAAACTTTAGAACTTACTTATTTCTCTTAGTTTTGATGCTAAGATCATCATTTTCATCCCCTGGACAAGAACTAACACATTTTTCTGCTAAAAAGAAATAAATAATTATTAGATTTGAACTAGATAAATGGGAATACATATTCCTCAAATTAATCTTTCATTTCTTGTCTTTGGCCGCTGCTCAGGTATGTACTATTATTCACTCTCCACAGAGTCTTTTAAAAATAACACATATTTCATCAGATCCTCAGAACTGCCTTCATCCAAACAAAAGTGATAGCAATAAAACCAAACATTTTCATTCTGAAAAATTACACATTGTTCATTTATGACATAATTGTTTTAAACCTTCTTACTGCTTCATCTGATACTCCCTCCTCCCTTCCCTTAAAAATGCAACTACAAAGAGATCCCTGCAAAATTATTTCAGAAGGATTCGGTAGTGCTAACTCACACCAGAACTTGCCTCCTTAGCCCAATCATCTTTCTAAATAAGCAAATATAATGCTGATTTACCAGAAAAGCAACCACAAGTATAACAAGGCTATGGAGATACCAACAACCTCCACACTCCTGATGTTGCGGAATAGCTCCAAGGCAACGTTACACTCCTGGTTTCACCTAGACACCTACCCTTGAAGGACTCTGAGGTTGCATTGTCAGAATATGAAGCATATGGAACAGATATTTAATTTTGAAAATTATTTGTTTTTCACATATACAAACTGCAATTTTTTTCAAAATTCAAATGAACAGACCACCAGAAGTCATGTCCATCCAGTGTTTGGTCTGTGTTGGGGACGCTTCAGTAGTTCAGCAGGAATTCGCTGAGAAATATAATTATTAAATAGTATGTGGTTCATAATTGTTGGGAATATCAGAAACACCAAACCTCTGCCTCTTTGTACTAGACTGGTGAAGACATATCTTGCTATTGATGAAACTATGAAAAAATAAATTAAAAAAATATAAAATTGAACTTAGGTTATGAAGATAAAAGGTTTGAATAACTTGATATGATGAGATCTGATCTCACTGAAATCAGATGAAACTCCATGACATATGCCAGAAAATGGGTCCAATCTTAGTATCACTGAAGTTAAAAGAAATTTGGCCATTTACTTCGAGTTTCAATTTAAGAATCTTGTTCTTAGATCATTTTGTTTCCTTATTTTAGGGAAATTACATGTTTATCAGTATGCTTTCAGCAAATGTTACCTTTTATTTGTACTAAGTGCTTGAACAAAGTGCACACTAAATCACTGCAAAAAGAACAATAAGAAACAAACAGCAGCTGTAACGTTGCAGCATTGGAAGACCAGGAACAGAGACCACATGAGGAGGAAACACAAAGCAGGTGCAAATGAACGCTTTACTAACTAGAACTTTAAATGAGAATAAGGAAAAATTAATGGCAGTCCAAAATAAGAACAGTTCGAGCTCAACATTCCTGACAATACATGATCGTTATGAATACAGAAATTAATTTAATAATGTTTTAAATAAACAAAACTTCACTGTAGGCATTACCTCTTCTTGGTAAATTCTTCTTTGGGATACCCCATTAAAAATACAAAGAAATAGGAAAAATGACATGTAAACTCAGAAGGTGGAAGTAATTCAACAGATATATTATAAAGCTACTAATCAGGAGTTGAACAACCTGTGGAGGCAGCAGTGGTCTTAATTTTAATGAAATCTGAAGGTAATAATATGTAATTGCAAGAGTAATCGGTGGTGTTTTCCCAGAGCAATGAAGTTAAAGGTGGCTGGGCAAGCACAAACCTGTTCCTACCAAATTCACCTCTATTAAAGAAAAGGAAAAGCCATGCCTGGTGGGGCACCTCCTGCGTTTGCCACACGCCACAGACAGCCTTTCCAGAGCTGGCTAAAGGACGTATGTCGTGATATGCTCAGACGTTACGAAGCCTGATGGGACGTTCTTTTACTAAAGCAAGCAAGCGGTGAGAAGTCTGGCCAAGGCAACGAGCCTTTCCTCTTTGACATTTCCACAGGACAAGAGCAAACTCACTGGTGATGATGACGGTGGTGATGATGAAGTTGTGGGTGCCCCATCCCTGGCAGTGCTCAAGGCCAGGCTGGATGGGGCTGGGAGAGCCTGGGCTGGGGGGAGGGGGCCCTGCCCCTGGCAGGGGAGTGGAACGAAATGACTATTAAGGTCCCTTCCAACCCAAACCATTCCATGGGTCTGTGCTTCTACAACAACACTCAAATTTGAAGTCATCTTACAACAAGGCCTTTCACAGAATTCTGAAAAGGATATATAACTTCTAAGTTTTTCTGTGAAAAAAATTTGAACCGGGCATTTATAAAACCAAACGTTAGCTACCATACAGCCTTCAGGTAAAAGAACTCATGCAATACACCCTGATTTCAGGGTTTACTTCCATCCACCGGTTCCTGAGACACCTCAGGTTCTCCCAGACAGCAGTGACAGCCCCCTGAGGGAGGGACACCACATCCTTCTCGCTTTGCCTGCAGGAATGACTGCTGTGGGTCTACTGACTTGGATAAATGGGACAAGATCAGAGTCAGCATCATCACTTAGAATTTCTGTGCAATGGAAAACTCAGTAAAACATGACAAATGGTATCTGTACTCTCACTCAGGAGCCTACTGAATCACATCACACCGCTGGACCTTTGGTAGGATTATGAACTGACTTTGAAAGGGAAGACAGGCAGCCAAGCGCAAAATCTAATAATTGATTTAAAGCTTTCAGGAAGAATATCACTTGACAGTAATCTTTCCATGAAATCATGAAGCGGAGCACTGCCCCAATCTGATGGTCTATCAGGCTTAGTGCTGATTAATGAAATCATTCAGCTAATCCCAGCCATGTCATGAATTCCAGTTCATTTTCCAGAACAAAGAGGGAACACCGGCATTTAGCAGGTGAGGTAAAGCACTATCAATCCATCGGCCACACACAAAAATCTGATCTGCAGACTTGTAAAGAGTATGCGTCACACGTAAGCCAGGAGTTTACTCTAAGATTTAAAATAATAATAAATAATAGACAAAGTATACATTTTATATATATATATATAATATATATAATAAGCTTTACCTTATTTCTAGAGACCATGCTTCATGGTTTTGTCTGAATGTTAAGGGGTCCAAAATATTTGTGAGAAGAGAATAAACCAAATTGTAACTGGTTTTGAATAGGGAACATACCAGCTATGAATCGACATGCCATTTTCTGTAGCCAGAATGTCAGTTTTCTTTTAATTAACTGAAAAAATAACTTCCTCAGCCTAAACAACCAGACAAACCATTTGAGCTGGTGAAGGAATAGGAATAGATAAAAATGGTTTTCTCCATTGCAATAAGACAAGGATTTCAAGGAATCTTTGAGTGGAAATAGGGTTATTATGGTCAGTCTGTGAGCATACGGAGGCAGAGGAGTAACAACAGTCAGGGACAAGAAGAGAGAGCTGTCACCAGATGGCACACGCTGCCGCCAGGCAACATGGACGATGGAGGTGTGAAAGCCCCAGAAATGCCCCCGCTGCCCTGGCCTCGCCTGCTCTGCCCAGCGGTCACCCTGCCCCGGTGAGGTCCCTGTCGGAGGGGCTCGGTGGTGCTGGCCAAGAGCTGCTCTGGACCCCGCACCGTGCAGCCACTCCGGAGGCACAGGAGGAGCTGCCTCTCCTCTCCAACTCCACAGGATGGCCTGATGGGAACCCATTAGTGAAGAGCCACGGCACCTTCATCAATCTCCCTAAGAACTTATACTTTGTGGAGGAGGAGGAATTGATAAATGAGTAATTTATCATTTATGCCTAAGTTATAAATGCACTTGATCTTTCAGTTGAGTGATGCACAGATAACCTGTAGGGCCCCATGAATAACTATGCTTGCCAACTTTTTTTGTGCCTTTGATTTAAAAATCCTAATTAAAACTCAGCAGCAGCAACTAAGCTAAATAAATTTGGCAGCCATTGTTGCAAACACACAGCTCATTTGTGTTATTTATTTACTCGAGATTCCAAGCTAAGAGAAATGGTAACAAATAATTCCTTTCACCTTAGCAGCTAATATATACTAATTATAACCTGACTGTCTCAAATACTGAGCAACTGCAGGTCCCAATTATATCAAGGAAGATTAAGACTATTAGCAACAATGAAAACCATGGTCATAAAGAAACTGGTGCATGAATCAAATCTTCATGGTACATACAGATAATAAATAAAAAGGATGGAACACACAGCAAAAAATGGATTTTTGAAGTGGCACATTTTAACAATGACTTTAGAGTCTTCTCGTTAATTAATTATAGACCATGAACAACAACCCTCAGTTTTGGTTTTGGCCATCATTCCCCCTTGTCATGAATTAGTTGATATTTCAATATATCCTGTAATAGAAAACATATACTATATTTCTCTCCTGTAGAATGAACTTCAGCAGATACACTTTGGCATTATTAGATATACAGCTGAAGTTATTCAAGCCATATACAAAATTTGTGTATATATTTATGTATATACACACACAAGCATCTGACAATTGCAATGTATATTGAAAAATGTAATGGCATTGTATGTCAATAAGGACTACACTAATAGAAAACATTCCTGTGGCTTTTTTTCAGCCAACTTTTGCTAATACTGACAACATAAATCCTGATTATCACTCACTTTCATCTACCTGCAGACCTAGTGTCTCAAGTCCACAAATGCACGTTCACAGCTCCTGTTCTGCAGCAGTTAATTAGGAGCGGTGCCCATGGATGAAAGCGTATGTTACAGTCCCCCATGACCTGGGTGAAAAAAGGCAGGTCACCTCACTAAACTGGCAGGGCTACCTTACTTTTAGTTATAAAATACTACACTTTAAAAGAATGACAAAAGTCTCCATTTTGTTTCCCCCTCCATTTTTTTAGACCTCACCACTAAAGAACAAGCACCAGCCGAAGGAGCTCTCCACTCACTGAAACAGCTGCAAAGCAGAATATTCAAGAATTACAAGCAGCTCATCAACACAAGCAGCATTTTGAATGAGTGCCACGCGTCTACACGTCCTCCCGGTAACACCAGGTCTTACCGACACCGTTCCCATGTGAAAGCCAACATAAAGCATCAGGAAATAAAAGGAGCATCGACATGGCATGTAACAGGGAGTCCACAAAAACTGGTGAAACATAAACTTTGGAGAAAAATGTGTGGAACAAACTATGGAGGCCATTACCGCACTGGCAAGCACAGGCTGACAGGCTGGGCTGCTCCTGGACTGGTCACCAGCACAGACCAAATGTGGACTGAACAACTAAGGTACGTGTGGCAGGAAAAAAGAAGGCATGGTGAGGGGCATGGGATGGAAAAGTCTGGCTGGGAGAACTGCCTCCATGAACCAGCCATCTTGGGGAGGACCAGGTAGCAAGCACCTTGGATCACTTGACAAGCCAAGGGGTGTCTTTTAAACTATATTTTGAACCACTCAAATTGTATTCCTGCAGATCAGTGTGTTCTTTAGGCACAACTTTCCTCTTCAGGAATCACAGTGTTTAGAAGGTGGCAGGGTCATGTTTAGATGGAAGCACCCATGTTTCCACCAAACCTTTTAGCACTCATTAAGAGTTTTACTACCAGGACTTTTCCCCTGCCTCTACAATTTGATTGGGTAATCATTAGCTACGGAGTATCTGCTTTTGTGTAACAGCTGAATAACGCATTGGTAATGCATTCCTAATGTACATCTTGGAAATAAGTGTAATAATAAAGACAGCATCTTCCGAGATGTATTTTATACATCAGAGATTCATCCAGTATAAGAAGCCACCTGTTTCTTCATTGCTATTAATGAGAACGCTCTATCCCCCAGCTAAGCATTTCAGTGAAAATAAGGATTTTGCAATAAACGTCAATTCTAACACAATATTTTATATGAAATCTCAAAAGAAAACTCACTCTAATTACGGTTATCAAACTTTCACTGAAAGTATTTAGCGACCAAGTTTCATTCCATATTTGAGTTTAAATAGAGGCAAATAATCACAGGGCTTTAGTTACTTGCTGCAGCTTCCAGCTTGCGCTTGTGAGGAGGATCCTCGATGATCCGGTTTATGTCGCCGCGGTGCTTCAGGTCCACCGGCTTCTCCCAGACTGACAGCTGCATTGTAGGGTTGAAGAAGAAGACCCGGTCATCTCCAGTCCAGACTACACACCTATTCCAAGTGATAAACTATGCTTAGATAATATCAGATACACCCACGAACAAGAAAGTAACCCACAGCTGGCTCATTGCATCTCTACCATGTGTGGGTGAGGCTCCCCTTGGCCAGACCCTGCCAGCCCACACCAGTCACCTTGGCTGGAGTGGCTCTTCCCTTATCAATAAAATGTCATAGGAATGGTCTAAACAACCCCCAGAATAGCAGCAGGTGAAATGTTCTATCACGGAAGGGAAAAAGAACCAGGAGAAGAGGAACACTGTGGTGCTCACGGCAAAAGGAGCCACAGGAAAATATACGTCACGTTGTAAAGCCGTGGCTGAGGCAGCAAGCAGCAGAAGCCTGGGCAGCGGGGCTATGTGGCCACAGCCTCGATGCCCACAGGCCAGGGCTGTGCCTGCTGCTGGCAGGCAGCCACGGGAGCCTTACCCAGCTCTGCTGGTAGGAGGAGATGTAACCACAGCATCCCAGGGGCATCCCTACAGCATCCCCAGGGCATCCCAGCCGGCTCCCACTGTGCTCTGCACTGGATAGGTACAACTGGCCACCGCAGAAGCCTGCCACAAAACTTTAGGCTGATTTTTATGAGATTTGATTCAAATTTAAAAAAACACGACCAAGTGATGCCATGGAAATCACAGCCTCATGACTTGGTCAGTTAAAATATGCATGACTGCAGCTTAACATTTTATCCTGACATTCATTTTAAAACAGCTAAAATAATATGAAAATAAGTATCACACCATCCTTAACAGACATTCAAAAACCTCAAGTTGTACTTCCCTAAATCTATGTGTAAATAAACAAACAGAATATTTGTCTCAAGCCCGCCCTTCCTGAATCGTAATGAAAACTAACAAACATCAAGCACCTACTCCAACTCCCTCACACACACATACACTTATAATGGGAAAATGTTGGTGCCTCTGAAGCATAAATACCTGGAAGGAACAAATCTTATCATTAGAAGCTTTGATGATTGTTTTTAAAAGCAGGGAATAAAACTGGTTAAAAAAGGGTTTGGTCTGGGTAAAAGACTGCAAATACGAAAAACGCTCCATCACTACAGCGTACTATAATAAGATAATCGACATACCCTGTGCACCGCTGGTAAGTCATGACCATTGATCTTGCCCAACCATGCAATGAAAACCAAGCAACCTCTGTATGAAACCATGGAGGGAGCTGCAGGGTGCCAGGAGCAGCTCGGTGTGTGTTACTGAGCCTGGACATCACAGTAAGTATGTTCAGTAGAGTTAAATGTTCTCCCTATGAACAGGAGCCCAAAACTGGTTGTACAAACCCAGCTGTGGACTTCAGTCCTACTTAGACCCTATGGAAGTTTTGGCACCCTGGATTCAGTGACACAGTTGTGATAAATTTTGTTTACTTTAATGCACAAATATTTTGGATCACAAAACCGCCTCGCAAATCAGATGCTCTAATCCTGTTTGGCAACAGTTAGGTATAGTTGTGACTTCTCACTTTGTACCTTGGAGCTACAGGAACCTCTGTTCTCCCAGAAACATGGACCCACCAGCTCTGGGCCTCTTCTACAGAACACACCAAGAGGGACTTCTACAGGAGCTCTCCCAAACCAAGAGCACAGCTGTCCCAGAAGGAAGGGGGGAAAAAAAATCCAGGCATTTATGTGAAGACAACACACTTAGCTGATTAATACAAATGGGTTATTGTTACGTTTTAATTAAATACTCAAATTACAGTCAGGACACAGGCTCAACCCTGCCCAGGAGTAAACAGCTGCTTCGAAGTGCCCCTTGCCGTAATTTCTTTCCTTGGCAAGTAAGCACACCACAGAATTTGAACCACTTGGGGAATGAGTATCAAATGATGGTAAACGTGAAACCAGCACCTCATTCGGGATCTGCAGTGCTACCCCATGCACACAGGACTGTTGAAGACATTGCAACCAGTGGGTTTGGAAATGTGTGGTTTGTCTCTGTTGGTACGCTGCTGTGCTCACTGCTCCTCCAGCCATGCGCACAGATGTTGATGGTGCTCATTAATCACTGAGTATCGCTAGGTCTTGCGTGTTATCACCACAGGTTAGAAACTCTGGGATCCCTTGTGACACCTCTTCACTTTTCCATGACTAATATAATTTGACATTTAATTTAAAATTAATGTCCCTTTCCCCGAGTAACATGTCACCTGTTCCTCTGGTACAGTAACGGTTTCAATTATCCACAGGGGACGCATGGTATTTTGTTTCAGTCACAGAGCATAAACTGGAAATGCAGATATTTTTCATGTTTCCCTTTAGAAAATTTTAACTTAAAAATGAGTAAGGGCACAAGGTGATGATATTAGGTTGGTAGGGTTTTTTTATTTCATAACATAGATAAGGTCTGATAACTTTCCTGAATATTTCTCTGCCATTAAGAAGCATAGTCTACCTACTCTGACATGTGCTTGGTGATGTCACATCAACCGTGGGTCCAGCAGGAGTAAGCCACCCTATGGGTTGAAGTAAATTCATGGTTTTTTGGACTTGTGTTGTATATGTAGTTTCAACCTATCAGAAAAATTCATAAACTGCTTGAAGCACCCTACAGATATGCCCCATTTTCCATCAAAATCCATGGGACAGACAACAAGATGTTGTCAACTCAGAACACAGGAGAACTGTCAGTATGAGCACTATGCCCCTCTCCCTCTGGTCCCAAGGAAGAGATCTGGATGCCTTTTCTCACACCTGAAGTACCAACTGGGTCACTAAACAGTCCTCTGTTCAACTTCTGGAAACCCAGAAGTGTAAGGTTTCTCCTTATGGATTAAAACATCACAAGTCTGGGTCTGAGAGTGGAGGTATCAGATGCCCATTGACCACTCAGCCATTGCTGCTGGAGAAGAGGGGGTGCCGTGAGATCCCTCTGGGGGTACCACTGGCTAGGGCTCTTTTCTGTAGGAACAGATTAAACCACAACCTGCTAATGACACCACTGAACTCAAATGCTTCCTCTGCACTACGCCACGGAGTAGCAACTGTCAAGAAGACGACTGATATACATTGTGTATTTATGATGTTGAAATTAAGTAGGACATCGGACTGTGCTTATAACACGGGCTTGCAAAATGGCACAATATGATAATGACAAATAATGGCTGATACCTATGTGGAGTGCCTTAGCCAAAGATCCCGTAGATGTCAGCCATTAAGTATAAACTAATTATTATATGGGTAAAGGAGGTAAAAATTCCTTCTAGTCAACTGTTTGGGACAGAAAGTTTTTATCCATTTAAAAATGACATGAGCTTTAGTTACCCAGCATGTAGTTACCTGGACAGGAACGTGGTCAGGAAACTGGATTATGAGACACAACCTATTTTCAGCGATACAACCTGAAATCAACACCATTCTTGCAAGCCAGCAAGTCACCCACTGCCACTGAAATAACTAGGAGATAAATAGGATCTGGGCCTACAAAGCAAGAACGTTTCTTAGGGATCTTGTAGTTCCTCTCTGATCCATCCAAGCATCATGCGCGCCCACAAAACCAGATGGGGAAACCATTGGTTGCCTCCTGCCAGACCCGATCCCCAGCTGAGCCAGAGCTCCGCAGCAGACAGCCCTTACCTTGCAGACCCCAGGGAGCTGGTTCACGCTGTGTTTATACCTACCCCCCCACATTTTCCTTAAGTACATGATTAATGAGGGACAGCTCCAGTGGAAGCTGGAACAGGAACCCAGCATTGCTACTTAACACCCAGGGTAGTGTATTTTCCCCACGTACCAGAGCAGTAATGCGTGTTTGGCCAGGGAAATGGCACTGATGAATGGCTTCTAGCAGGTCTGATTGCATTTGCTTACCATGGTGATCCTGGCACTGGAGTGGATGCCACGGGCTTGTTGCCATTGGATGTGCTGACAGCCTCATCTACTAGTTTGAAAGAATGATCCTTGAAAGACAGATAGAGATTAGTCAACAAATACAGCTGATGTAGATGTTATTGTTATACAAATTGCTCACTCCCTTTAACTGGAAGTGGATCACCCTTACTGCCATTATTCCACGCATGGTTTTATGAACAACCAGATACCTTGAGAACAGCTCAGATAAACAGGAAATAATAAAAATGTCAACCCACTTACACCAACAGCTCACTTGGGAGAGCGGGTCTAACTCTGCACTGCAATAACGAGGAGAGCCGGCTCATCAGAAATGATGCGTGGGGAGCGATGCCCATCCTAACGAGGGGTGGGCAGGAGGGTGCTCCCACTACGGCGTGCCTCAGGCCCTGCGCACAAAGCAGCCGCGCGTGCAGGGGATGGTGGGGAACTGCCCAGGGAAGGCCATGCGTGGGTGAGTAGCACACATGGCAACAAAGCACTTGTACCAGCTCTAGTGCATAAGGCAGTGCAAGAACCAAAGGGAATCACTTGCATGGGAGCAGCTGAGCGAGCCCAGGGAGCACATGCTGCTCCATAGAGCTCAGCACCTGTGCTGCCATCACCAGCTGCTTACTTCGCAGCAGTTCTAGGACTTCCCAAAGACATAATAACACTGGCAAAAGCAAACGTCCCTGGTTTCAGACAGCAGTAACCTGCTGAGATGGAGGGGAACCAGCTGCCTCCATCAAACCCCCCTGCAACAGGGCTGGGTTGCTCTGTGTAAGGCTGCCTGTACGGCTGGAGCAGCAGACAAGGCGGCAGGGCTGTATGGTACCGCTGACAAGCACAGGCGGTGTTTTACCAGCTGAAGAACAGCTATTTATTGTAGAAGCTTACGGAAATGAACTGCGAGGGGGAGGTGTGGGGAGGAAGGCAGTGATCTAGCTCAATGCGGTATCAAAACATGAGAAGCACGTACTTAATTAAAAAATAATAAAGCATATGTTCAGAGGTCTTCATCTTGAAAGTATTTCATAACTTAAAGCCCTACGGAATGTGCCTGAGTACCGATGCAGCTGCAAATGTGGGGAACACCTGCAGCGCCTGGTAGGCAGGGGAGGTTTGCTTTCAGAGAGCCTGAAGAGAGCAGCGTGATAGGAATGTGCCAAATGAAAATCAACGGAACAGTAGCTCAGTTCACAGGTCCTCCTCCTGCAGGACAGAGCTCCTGCTGCAGAAAGCATGTGTGCATAAAGCAGAAACGCAGGGGAACAGACCACATCTGCTCCAAGGTGGCTTCAAGCACCTTCCGCACTGCTGCTTTCTGAGCCTGTGATGCTCCTCCACACCCCCGTACTCAGATAAAGGTTTCCCTCTTTAGCTTTAGCCATTTTCACAATCTCTGCATGAGCAGTGCAGAAAGCAAATATTTCCATTGATTTCACAGAAGCCAGGAGTACAATTTTGGTCCTTTTCCTTTATAATCTAGCCTTTTTTATAAAAAACCTAATGAAGTCACACACATATAGTATTACCCATCTGCAAGTGGCACATACTATTTGCTACCCATTTATGTTCACCTGACAGTTTTATTTAAGGACCATGCAATGATCTGTAAAGGAGGGCTACAGAAGCACACAGCATTTTAAATTAGTAACACCAAAAAGGTGGGGGCCATTTTCTTGCCATCTTTCTTGCACCTGGGGCTGGTGTTGCGATAAGCAGCACAACATCCAGCCAGGGGATCCTGCCCTGAGCAGCTGACCCAGCTCCACAGGTCCCTGCCACCACAGCGAGACAGGGAGAGTCACAGATGCTCTGTTTCTGCACTTCCAACTTTTCAGTGCATTAATTTTTTTTCCTGGGCTGTGTTGCACCTCCACATTTGCGCACACACCCCACCCCCCCATAGACTTGCTTCTCCTCCAGCATGGGCAGAAAACCAGCCAAAAGCATCCCTCCTCTGATACTGACACTACAGTGACAGAGCTCCTATAAAGCACCAAGATAAATTAAATAGATAGCTCTTTAAAATTGACTGCAGGAAACAATCGCCGTATCACTAGCGCAGCTCTAGCCAGAGGACAGTCCTTTATCCTGACTGATTCATGCAGTTCAATAGTTTAAAGAGGTTTTTAAAAGAAGAAAGTCCATCGCAGACCTTATCACCGTCGCTGTCCACAGGGGTACTCTTCCTCTCCGTGTGTAAAATCAAGGTCTGTGGGCAGGAGGATCTACTCGATTCTTTGTCATTATCTGTGAGGGGAAAGGATTTCATTTTAATGTGCAATAAACACATTCCTGATGTGGCTCTTAGACGCCTCTCTTCACCTCTTCCTAGTCACTCACTCCTTTATTTACACACATATGTGTAAATAAATAAATAAAGCTAATCTCCTTACTAAATATAATGCTGTATTGTAATAGGACACATTCATATACTTTAGCGTGAGGCTTTAATCACACTGAGTGTTTTCTCCTGCTTTCCCTGAACCCAAAAGTGCTTTTTTTCATGGAACATCAAGGCCAGGTTGGACAGGGCTTGGAGCAGCCTGGGCTGGTGGGTGGGGTCCCTGCCCAGGGCAGGGGAGTAGAACTGGGTGATTTTTAAGGTCCCTTCCAACCCAAACCATGCTATGATCCTGTATGCCCCAGGGCACAGCTGCCCCTTGGAGCAGCAGCCCCCACCCAAGGGGCACAGGGCTGGCCAGCCCATTCTCCTCCCAGGCAGGAGACGCTGGTGTGCTCTGGGTTAACCTCCACAGGAGCCACCGACCAGTGTTTAATTGCACTTCCACTGGAAGCAGTGGTAAAAACACATTCCCCTCCTTTACAAAGAGCTTCATCCTGAAACGCTAAGCACTAGAAAGTGTTTCCGCTGGCTACAAAATGTGTAAGTCTTGATAACAGAGGGGCCATAAGGGACAGTGAGGAAAGACAAAAAGACAGCAGGTATGAGACACAGACCCAACAATCAGAAAAAAGTCGGTTTCACAGTAAGAAATATTAAGACAGACTTCTTTTTTTTTCTCTTGTCCTCTTAAAACATGTATTTAGCAGTTTGAGCAAATGTACTCTCTAGTCACCTGACCCAGCCTGCCTGCAGCAGGGAGGACAAGGTACATATATTCTTTGTAAAATAACCAGTCCCAGGGAAAGTGGATGTAGCCGCCGCCCCCACCCCCACCCACCCCTGCCTCATTCTTCCCAACCACAGCCATTGCTCTGCTCAGGCAGAACAAAGCAGTGACAGCAACGGCTCCGGTGGGGAGCAGGTACGGCCAGTGACACGCAGCTGCCCAGGCTACGTGATCTGGTGTGTTCCTCCTAGAATGAAAGTCTACACACCACTTTCCACCTGCAAAATTTCTACCCGCCTGTAAAACTTTAAGACAGAGTTAAACAACAAATACTGGTCATATTTCAACCTGTTTATGATAAAAACCCCACAAGCAATGTATGATCGTAACTCAGCAGTCCTGTGCCTGTAGAGTTCCAGCACAGCAGTTAAATTGCCAAACGAGGCTCAAACCACTTGGAAATGGGGACCACAGCAATCCATCCCTGTCAACATGCACGGCCCTGCACCCATAGCCCCCTGCCCTGGTTTTGCAGGGAGGCACCCACCCTACACCCAGCACTGTGCACGGCCGTCACAGGCTCCTTGGAGAGCTCAAGTGCATCATACACTGCAGATCCGGACTGGTACCACCAGTATTTAGAGTGCCGTAAGGAGGGCAAGCCATGACACACGTTACCCCTTAACCATCTCAAGAGTCATGGAGCACTTTCTGTCTGCTAAACAGACTAAAACTGTGGTAGAGTAGCTTCAAGAAAATATTTGCAAGCACTGCTTTTTGAGGACTGCGTATTATTTAGTAGATTCACATGTCAAAATACTATTCAGTTAATTTTAAAATTACTCAGACTATAGAATAGACACACACGTAACAGGAGCTACACTGAGGAAAAGGCAGAGTCTCAGCCATTTGACTCTGCTTCACTGTGGAATACATCACAATAAGAAAAATTTAAATACCTGTTATTTTTCACAGAAGATGACTTACTCTATTTTTATGGGTAGCAAAAAAGAAGATTTACAAACCATAGCAATTAATTTCCACATTAAAGGAGCTAGGAGGAGGGAGCAGCTAATACATATCAAAAAGGGTGTCTCTGTCTTTCTTCGCTAGACATCTGGTAACCCGGAATCAAAGCATCAACAAGCACGCTAGTCTTTAAATGCAGTAAAGCCACACCTGGCTTCAGCCTGCCTGTGAGCACTCGCCTCTGCCTTCTCCTGCTGGGCTTCTGAAAAGGTGAAGGCAGTCCCAGCAGCCTGCTCAGGAAGGCCAGGGACACTGGAGGGATGAAGCATGGCCCCTGGAACTGTTGACGACCAGGCTGGATGGGACTTGGAGCAACCTGGGCTGGTGGAAGGTGTCCCTGGCCATGGCAGGGGAGTGGAACAAGATGGTCTTTAAGGTCCCTTCCCACCCAAACCATTCTGTGATTCTAAGATACAATATGACCCTGCTGGGACCAGCGCCGTGAGCAGCAGTGCCATATGCGAGCACCTAGAAAGGCCAGAGGTGGCCACTGGCACTGGTCAGTGGTGGTACCCGCCACAAGGCAGCCCCGTGTGAGGAAAGCAAACACAGAGAAAGGGCACCCCACAGCCGTGGATGCTTCTCGTACTCACTGCTCTGAGGTCTGCAGGCAGAATTAGGGCACCTCGCTTAAATTAAATTCTGCTAATAAACTCTCCAGCTCTAAAACATGGCAGAAGACAGACAACATGCAGTTTCTAACCTTTTTCATAAGATATTTCATTATCTTGCCCTGCATTTTCTCATCACTCCGACTCTCCCACTGCTTTCCCCCAGGAATATCCTTGGTGGCTTGCTCTGTGCTCCCGTGGCGTGCTACGAGCCAGCCCTCAGGCACTGCCCTGCGGCACAGCAGGCGCCGTGTGTCCCATACAGCCTGCCTCCTTTCTGATGGGGTTTGTAAACCAAAACATTAGCCTGCTTTCTGGAAATATCGTTGTAGGGGATGAAAGGAACCTTGAGACATCCCCCTCTGCAGCAAATGTTCCTTTGCAAGTCATTGATTTTGCAGCAGTTTAAAGGCAACTGGGAGAGCCTGGGTTTGGGGTGGCTTTTGCAGGCACACAGCCGGCACCAGTGCTGGGCACAGGCACCACGGCGTGCTGGGAGCCTTGGAGGGCAACACTGTGGAGCGGCGCGGTACGTCTCAGCGCTTCCAGCTCTCGACTCTTCTGATCTTGCCATGATATAATCCCTGAAGCAACAAGTCGGGAAGGCCAATTAGCTGCTGATAAAACAGCCACAAAGAAATTGCTGTTCAGATTCTGTCACTCAAACTTGGAGTAGCTGGACATGGAGTAGCACACTTGGGAAACGATGCTTAACAGACCTGGGACTGATCTTGTTCTTATGATTTGTAGGGAAATCACATCTATCCCTCTTCCAGCTCTGCTGCTTTCTCTTTCTAACTATTTACCTACTCTGAGTAAAAAAGTCTTTTATTATTATTAGAATTTTGATTCTTTTATAGTCTTCATTATCACATTGTTTCAAAAAGGTGCCAAGGCCTTTCGTTCATGTATATGCATATCCATACACGCATGAGGAACAAGAAAACATATTTCCTTAGTTTTACAACCATTAATACAGATATATAAATGCCAGCTGGCAGATTTAAACACACTGTTGGACATGCAAAATTCAGCAGAGGATTTCCCCACAGCTGACGCTGAAGAAATGAAATAGGAGAGAGAACCTAAACCACACTCGCACAGCTCCAGGAGCTCCATTTCGATGCAAAGGAAGGTACGACATATGTCATCATTGCTTTTGTCACTGCTGCTCTTACCCTGCTTTTTAATACCTGGAGATTGGCTTGAAGTACAGAGCGTGGACGTACTGGTGTGGGGAGGCTCTAACGCGGGGGCAGCTGTTCTCAGTCCTGTTTGAACTTTACACATCTTTGGAGTGGAGACACTCTGCGCTGCAAATGCCTGAGGCAACATCTTTTTTCCCCTCCTTTGAAAAGCTCCCTCACAGCATCTGAACAGGAAAGGTGAAGCTCCAGGGAGGGACTTGGGTGCTGTTGCTTTTGCTCAAAATACAGCATCACCAGCACAGCACACGTAGGTGAACTTCTGCAGCATGCAGTTCATTAGCCATTCACATGAGAAATATACTTCCACAAAATTTTGGACAGTCAGCATACATAAAATAAGATGGAAATATCAAAAATTAAAGTAAAATAAGAAAAGAAAGCCCTGAAAGTCATTGTGCACATCAGGAGTCATTTATTTTTATATCTGTAGTTGAACACTGCGACTGTTTTCTCTAAGTATATCAAGAGAAAAATAATTCAAGCTTGTGCTTTCCCCATGGAGCTCAGGGGTGCCCAGGTGTCCTCGGGGCAGGGAGCACTCCCCGGGCTGCAGCTCGCCGTGCTCAGGAGGCCAGCTCCCCAAAAGCAAGGTGGTGGAGCTGTGAGGGCAGAGGTGGGTGGAGGGCTGTGGGGAGCCCGTGCTGCTGACCCACAGACCCGCTCTGCTTTCCAAGGAAGGAAGAGTTTCCAAGCAGACCACGTTAGGACTTCTTAGAATATTAAATATTTCTTCTCCTCTGCACACGCTGGGAAAGGACAGCCAGCAAGATGCATGTTTACCCTCCATTGGCAGCTGGCGCACGTCTTTGCTCAGGTTTACTCTTTTCTCATTAACTTTTCCCCCCACTTTTAAACTTAAGTGCATCAAATAAACTGCAGCCTGACAATTAAGCTGCCAAAATGTATTTCCAACATAATCACGCACCATTTTTTGCCCCTAAACTTAGCAGTGTAATTCCTAACGATGTGCTCTTGCACTTGCTGTAACGCTGCCGAAGGATGCGCTGGAGATGGGAGGATAAAGATGTCTGATTAAAGAGACTTCTCTGAGGCTCCACAGCAGGTAGAGACACATGAATAATTCACAGTATGAAAAGCAAAGGTGAAGTAGCAAAAGTATCTTGGGTATGTCACAGAGGATGTAGATGTATGATCATAAACATCTTATTAAAAGTAATATTAGAGAGAGAAATGGGGAGAGAAAGAGGGAAGATTGATTCATGCCACGAGAAACTATGGACAAGAGATAATAAAAATTTGTTCTGCAAAGGTATTTAGAGGCCAAATCTCCATTAATCTCAAAAGAAGTTTAAAATTTTGATTCTAAATGTTTCCAAGAATTGGATTTACCTCAAGTGCACACATGTAAACACTGAGTTTTTTATTATCCCAACAGTATCTCTGCAGGTCGGTTCTGTCTCTCCCCACAACCTTAATGCATTTGGTTTCCCGGTTAGCCTGAAGACTGTATCCAAGTGATTCACAGTTCCTCCCCTGTTGCTTCTTGCTCGAGCCAAGTGTGGGATTTCAGTGCTAGCTACGTCAGCCAGGTCCATGCCCCGCTCCTGCAGGCAGGGATCCCGCCTTCAGCCCATCAGCACTGCTCCAGGGAAACAGATCCTCCTCTGGCCCACACACTGTATTTCAACCTTTAATTAGTGTCCATTTTCTGCTTTGAGCAGTTTCACCGTACCCTGCCAAACGCTCTGTCTCCTCTCTTAGCACAAGCTTCCTTGAGCAGTGCTTTTTTTCTTCTGCAGCAATCTCTTCCCACTCACCCTTTTATTTTCCTGGAGATTTGTAACGGGATCAGTAGAATAACAAGGACAAATGCCTTGTCTCCTGTGCCGTACCGTGGGCTGTATGCCTGGGTGCAGAGTTCAATGACAAACTCATTCCGTCGTAGGACTTTTCAGACACGCAGCTAACACTGCCCAACAGATGTTATTTGCCACTAACCTGAGAACACTTTCTTTGTTAAAGAAGGAAAAGGTGAAAAAAACCTACAGGCATATTCCCTCAGGTACCATGCAGTGCAGGCAGCGTGCCATCCCCACCTCCCAGACTGGCTCTGTGCATTCGTTTCCCCTAGACTGACAGAAGCAGGAGCATTGCTATGAGCACCGCTGCCCACAGAGCAGCACCAGCTCCCACCAAGCCAGGCACAGCACAGCGCCTGCCTTCATTCGCCTCCTCCCTCCCCGAGCTCAAGGCAGCTGCTGCCACATGCTCATCAGAAGGGTATTTCGATCTGGTTTTGCATTTCCCCCTCATTTAAGCCTTGGTACCATTCCTCAGCCTCTCTCTCCAGCTGTTTCTGCATCTCTCTGAGGCTGGCCCAGGCCAAGCCAGGATCTGAGTCAAAAACCTTCACTGACTCTTGCTGACCTTCCTTCCCCTGCTCTTCCCATCTGATTCTTTTTAAATATCAAGTTCAAGATCTTGGCCTTGATCTTCAAGGCACTTAATGGGCCGAGCTCTGCGTATCTACGAAGCGATGCAGAGCTCTGTGAGGGTAGTAGTTACAGCTCCACCCCTCTTGTACTACAGTAATGCAAAAAAGTCAGAGCTGTAGTTAATACTGGACATTTCCAGCTTCCCATACAAAAATAAATGCTTACTAGAAGCCAGGACCATGGGTTTTTTGGTTTTTTTTTTCTCTCCTCTGGCTCCAGAAATACAGAAAATGTTATTAATTTTTTCTTCAGAGAAAGACAGATTTTGTGTTGTCATGAGCAAAATCCATCTGCGCCAAGCCTCGCTGAATACCCAATTTTTTGTTTAGAAACCAAGTCAAGGAAAGGCTTATCTATATTGCAAAATGAAAGCATGCCTGTAATGCTATACAAAGCATAATCCTGCCACTGTATAGTACTGGCAGCAAAACATGGAGGCACAGGTCTGTATGTATAGGTTAAAGCACTCCTCATACTAGATGTAAGATGCACAGCTTAACATGTTAGTATTCCAGCTGTCCACCCCAGTTCTTTCTTAGAAACAACTACCCCTGTGCTTCAGTGCTCCTGAGCTGGAGACACTCAGTGAATTTTTAAAAGTCCAGGGCTTTTAAATAACTTAAACCAAAACCAAACAAACAAACCCACCAAAAACCCCCAACCAAACGAAAAAAAAAAACAAACCAAGCAAAACACCACAGAAAACTTGGAGGACAGTATCTTCTTAAACCACCTCTCCACTATAATTGTCCACCTGGCCAGCACTGGTGACTCAGCAGGCTGGTGTGCTTGAATTTGGTACCCAGGCACGAGAGGGTCTTAGCACCAGGACCCCCACCTCTCCCCGCAACCCGGCCCACCACCGACCACTGTCTCAGGGCCAGGACACCCGCAGGACTTCATCCCATCCCAGTGTCTAACAGCTTCCTAAAGAGCACATTGGCTTTTCTGTAGCACTTTGAGGTTGACGGGTAAAAACACCTTTATTACTGTCATCTGCTCTTAATTATGATTCCTGCTTTGATTGCTTTTTCCACTAGAGATAACGATAGTTTGTAGCAATCTATAGAAAAGAGTGCAATCTCCTCAAAAACATCAAAGAAAAATCCATACTGTACTTGAATGGAATTACCATTTCTCCCTTAAATGTAATTGGCAGCAAATCAAAGACGACAAAAGGAGGAAAAGCTCTCTCCTTTCAAGAGAAAGCAGGAAACAAAAATATAATGTAAAACTTATTTACATTACTTGTATGCATATAAAAATGCAACAATCGCTCTTTCAAAGTGACTGCCTCCCAACTGCATAGCCACTTGATTTAGACATCCCACTGACCAAACGTCGTGCTGGCCTCATCGTCGAAAGCCACCTAGTCATCAGAAGGCTTTATACAGGTAAATCCTTGTTCAGCATGATGGATAAAATCAGGAGTGTTTGTGTTTTCAAGTCTGCCAGTAAGAAGATTATGAAATATACTTGATATAAAATATATTAGAAACCACAGTTTCAGCTTTCAACAAGCAACAAGCTGCAGATCAGCATGACCCCTGCACAAATCTTCATCTTTCTGTCCCTGCACACTTTGAACAGTTTCAGTATTTCCTCCCTGCTTCTGACAAGGAAGCAAGTCAATACAATTCTTGGTGACTTTAAGGAGGAGTATGCAGGTCTTCAAGCACTATAACTGTACAGATGATAAAAGAAGCAGTTACTTACCAAATGCAAACAAAACCAGACAAGAAACTAGAAACTGAAGTATGTCAAAAAAGATCTGTATGAACTTCCCTTTGAGTTTAAGGTGTCTCTGTCATAAAATTTTCAGCATTTTCCAGACTGGAATACTCAGTAACACAAATTCAGTCAGAGCATCTTATTGAAGACAGGTATGGCAGCAGGCAGACCTGCTTCAAAGGGAGCCTCCAGCCCCGCTTATAGATTTGCCTAGCACAGCTGACCACAAAGTATTTTATGAAATTTTTATCTTAGCTGAGGGTAAATCTGGTGAGCCTGAAGTACCCACAAAAGAAATGGCTTAGCTGGACAAGTGAGAGCTTCTACACTGAAAATCCGTACACAGAATCACAGCATGATTTGGGCTGGAAGGGACCTTAAAGCCCCCCCAGTCCCACCCCGTGCCCCGGGCAGGGCCCCCTCCCCCCAGCCCAGGCTGCTCCCAGCCCCATCCAGCCTGGCCTTGTGCACTGCCAGGGATGGGGCACCCTCAACAGTTACAAGGATGTTCCTTTCTAACTCTTTGGCACCTCCACAACCATCCTAATTCCCAGGTGTGAGGATCAGATAAATTAAGCCTGAACTGATACATAGTAATTCCTGATAAACACCAGTTCTTGCCATGGAACAGGGCTGGCAATATTTGTTGAGGGCCCCGCAGTGCCGCACAGCTAGGGGGGGCTTGCTGGCACCCCCCTCCATGGCTGCAGGCACCCAAGTCAGGCAGAGGAACAACTTGTCCAGCCCCATCACAGCATCTCACCTCCATTAACAGAGCTCCTGACTTCATAATGACAGTGCTGCTAAGAGGAAAGGCGTTCCCAATTTCCTATCAAAACCCAATCATTTTTTATTGTGGTTTGCAACGTGGATATATGAATCTGAACAAAGCCGCAAGACTTCCTTCAGTCTTTGGGAACAGCATCACCCCTTCTCTCACAACACCACACACACATTTACATGACAGTAAATAAACCAGTTTTATCGCGCAGTACAGCGTAAAGCATCCTCGGAGGCTTCAGCCAACGAGGCTTCATGGAGCAACTATCCAAAAGATAACCACATTATCACTGCAATGCTTGTGAATACCACTGGCACGGGACATGAAAAGCCCAAGGACGTTTCAGAAACTTGCCTTTTGTATCATCAAATGCAAAGCTACTGCCAACTGCCAGACCGAGCAAACAGGATCCGAAACACTCTGAATACACTCGTAATTAGCTAAAGCAAATGTCATAAAACTTGAGCCAGTTTTTTAAGGGTCTCCCATTTCCATGCTGTATGGAAAGCATGCTTCAGAATGAAATACACAACACGTGCTTCAGTAATATAATCAGTATATAGAAACATAAACACACCTGTTAATGTCTGATCCATCAGATTGGTTGCCATGAACGTCACCGCTGGCGCAGCCACAGCAGTTACCCGGGTGAATTGTGTCGGCATCAAAGGACCCATATGAGCATCCACTCTGGAGGCAGAACCTGGATTCAAACCATAAAGAAACCTTTTTTTTTTTTTTTTTTGCCAGTAAACAAAAATGCCTTTAAAAAACTCACTTTTCTCCCAGCTGTATTTCACAGAAGGCTCTTTTAACCTACTACTAAACATTTCTCCCTATTACCTACCCTTTTGCATGGTTAGAACGCTAGGGTTTGTGTTTAGTTGAATTACTGGTCTAGTCTGGCCACATTATCCATTCATTCTCAGCAAATAAGCATTGGAGGAAAACATAAATTAAAAATGTAGCCCCCAAAATAAGAATTCCCAGGGATACATTAACGCTTTCAGAACAGATGACAAACAAGATCAGTTTTCTTATTTAAGATGAAATAGCACACCTCCAGTTTCTACTGTTATTTATCACAAACTCTTTGTGTCCCGCCCTATCCATGGGAAATTATTTTGCTGATAATTTAAACCAGAAGCTTTATCCAAGGGAATCACAGTCTGCTCAGACGATTCACAAAACAGAAAACCACTAAATTGCTCATATATGTTATTCATGACAAATTAGTAACCAGGGTCTGCTGCTAGAACTACATTAATTAAACCAGGCTACCTTGAGAATCCTGGAGAATTTCTGGCTGTTGTCGAATTTGACAACAAACCTTGAGCATTAGTTTCCCACTAACTCTGTGCGCGACCTTTTTTTTTCAGAAACTGAAAGACCTATGCCACATCATCTCACTTCAGACAGAAATTCAGGTGTCCCATTAGCAGTCTCCATACCCTGTTTACAAACCACCATTTCAAAGCCCAGCTGCCAGTGGGGACATATCCCTAGTTTAAGGCAGACTCTGGGAATAACATCTTATTTCCCAAGCATGATCCAAGCTGCAGAATTCACTGTCCTTTTGTTTCGCTCACTATTCTTGTGCTATCAAACAGCCCTCATCCCAGCTTCCCTGCATTTTGCAGTAATATGGATCATTTCTGAAACCTTCACTCTGTTTTGAAAACTCACCAGCACGCTATAAACCTTTTCATCAAGTTTTGTTCGGTTCCAGGTGCCAAAGCAGATTATGAAACGTAACTCTCACCAGCGTGGGGGCACTGGTCGCTTTTCTGAATGCAACTCTAACGGCATTTTATCATGAAAAAGGTCACTTTCTCTTCTTTGAAACTGGAGCCTTGGCACCATCTGGGCTGGCGCCAGCAGGAGCGGGTGCTCTCGCGCTGCCCAGGCTGGGTGTCAGCCAGGCAGGGCCACCGGCCCCTTCCCACCACACCTGGGCATCGCACCCGCTTACCGGCTCCTGCAAAGGCGTGCTGCATCCACAGGGAGGGCATTTTGGCAACAATAGTAAAGATAATGCTAATTATGCTAATGAAGCGTGCATTTTGCTGTTAGGCAGACATATATTCTATCGACTATAATCTGAATTACCCGTATGAGTAAAATAAAATGCGCCTCATGAAATTCACAGTGATTTTCCCTCTTCCCTCCTCCAGCCCCTTGACTTCCACCCCAGTGACCAGGTGACAGCAGTGGAAGCCATAAACTCTCCAAGAAAAGACAAATCTGAGTATTTTGTAGTAGATTGTTCAAATGAAGAAGGAAGTAGAAATTGGGACTAGAGAAAGCCTAAAGAAAACCCAGTTTACACCATTTAGAGACTGCCCGGCAGCAAATCCATCTATTTCTGACTTCACCCTGGGGCCCGAAGCCCAGAGCTTTCTGCACCATAGAAAGGTCTCTCTTGCAAACTAACAGTGAAGCTAACAGTGCCATTTAAAAGGATTTCTTGGTGGTCCAAGCGATGATAAACATCTGCTTTTACCCAACGGGAAGCAATAAGTCCACAATTACTACTGCAACCGGGAAAGCCCACGTCTTCTACCCGGACCTGGTGACATTCTCTACAGAAATACAATTCCAGCGATGGTGGGGCTGTTTTCTTTCCTAGCCAGCATGTTTTCAAAGCTGCCATTTTAATGCACTTCTCTTACCATCAAGTATGTGTTCCTGAAGCAGGCTGGAATTCAGGCTATCACTGGACTTTGTGGGATCCATTCTCATGACAGGTGAAGGGCAGTTTAAATCGTAGTACATAATTTTCATCAACTTCCAATTATTTAATGATCTTTTACAACAACAGAAATGGATATAAAGTAATAAATCTTATGATAAAGATAACATTTTATAAAATTAGAAAGTCATATTCATATAAAGGGTTATCACAGCTAAAGAACTACTCGGGGAAAAGTAAAGCTATGCTAACAATCTTAGGGAAAAGTAGGTTTGTGAAGCTTGAGGAGCTGGGGCCAGATTGTCAAGTTCATTGAATGTTCAATAATCTATCTGCATAATACGAACTTGTTATGAGCCAGGGTATCTTAGCGACATTACTTGGTAAGGGATGATTTATTAATTTTAAATGTAAATCAAACACCTCAGAAAACCATGATCCCCATCCAGCAGGGAAAAAGAAACAAGTTTCCCAACGTGCTGAATGCAACAAATGGGAGGACAGCTGCAATACTTCCAGAGGAACAAGGGGAAAAGGATGATTAGCGCCAATCAGTTGGGGAGGGGTTCCCCCATTAACCTCCTCTTCATCTCCTCCCCTCAGAGGACCTGCAGACCCTCAACAACTCAGAGCAATGCATGAACAGAGCACACCTCTCTTCTGGAACTGGCAGCATTGTTCAGAGCAAGCCCTGAACTCTGGGCTTTGTGGCCACAGGGTCAGGCCTCAAGACAACTGGAAGGTCACCTTTGATGAGTATTTTGCAAACAATCATCTGCACCATACACACAGGAACATCTTCCTGTGCATGTATACGCACACACAGAGCAAGAACCCACAGCCCCACAGCTACTGCACATCAGTATATCATATCTCTACGTTTTTATTTTGTGAAAATCTCAAGAACATTAGAAGCACATTTAGTATTTTTACAGGCTTCTTCCTACCCTTCACCTGCACCTGGCATACATCCCTCCTAGGCCCAGGATTAATTAGCAAGCCACTGTCATGCCAGCCAGCTAATGGAAGGGGCAGAAAAGAGGGAACAAAAGGACAGTGCCAATGCTATTTCATCCTTCCGGGCACAGTGGAGGTTCGTACAGGACAGAGAACGGAGAAGACGACATGGTCTTAAGGCACACAGAAAAATATATAAACAAACCATGGATTTTCTTAAGCTGTAATGTGTATGTGCTTGGCCAGGCGTGATGCCCCATCTGACCTGGTGAGTGAGAGCCCTCCAGGGACCTGTGGCAGTCTAGAACAAAGCAAAATGGGTACCAAGTGGTGCTTCTAGATTGTTAACATCAATGGAGCAGGTGGGAGAGGAGAGACAGTACAACAAGAGCTCTGTGAGCCACTAACTGTCGCAGCTAAGCAGCCCTGTGCCATTCTCCTGGTGGTCTCCTCCCCATGATAGCAGAACCGGCTGCTGACGATGCCCCCTGCAATGGCAGCACAGGCTACCTGCGGGGGCACAGGGAAGATGAATTGCAAGCAGTGGCAGGAAAAACACCAGAAAAGGAAACATTTTATTATTTTTCTTTCTTTTTTTTTTTTTTTTCCCCCTCACCCCACCATTAAGGCAGGATAAGAGAAATTCCTGCAAGACACAATCATGAGCATGATAAAGAAATTACCCTGCAAGGTACTATGATAAATGCATACTTGGTTTGAAGAAAGAATGATAAATAAAGCATTTACAGAAGAGGAACAGGTCAGTGTGATGTTTGTTGTGCTACCTACAGCACAATAAAGTAACTGGAGGCACTTGTAACTTGGCCATCTCTAAACAAGACAGTGAACCATTTTCCAGCTTGAGACGATGTTCGGACCTGAGGCAATGACAGGTTTTTTTTCTGCTTCTTTCAAAGCCCCTGGCAAAACTATTAACTTTCATGAGCTCTCTGGATATAAAGAAATGCTGAGGAAACATCAATTCCAACACTGAAATCTAAGGTGCCTCTGATTATATGGAGCAGCCCATGCAACAGCAACTCACAGCAGCCCCTCCAGTTTTACAGAGATGCCCAGCAGGACACACACATGAATAGACTGAAATTCTGATTTCCATACCCTTGGAGACCATTTCTTAAGCTAGAATTAATGTCTGTAACTTAGATGCACATCACTACATAATTAATTCCATTAATATTATTTTATAGAGCAAAAGTTATTTGGTTTTCTTTGGCTTTTCAAATTAATTTTAATGCCAACAAAAAGGACACTTTCATCCTATTGCTTTCTCAGAATCGCAGCATGGTGGGGGCTGGAAGGGCCCTCTGGAGCCCACCCCGTCCCACCCCCTGCTAGAGCAGGGTCCCCCAGAGCAGGCTGCACAGAGCCACGTCCAGGCGGGTTGGGGTGTCTGCAGAGCAGGAGAACCCCACAGCCTCTCCGGGCAGCTGTGCCCGTGCTCACCCTCACAGCGCACAAGTTCTGCCCCACGCTCAGATGGAAGCCCCTGTGCTGCAGCCTGTGCCCGATGCCCCTTGTCCTGTCGCTGGGCACCGCTGAGAAGAGCCTGGACCCATCCTCCTGGCACTCGCCCATCAGAGTGATCAGAGACAGACTGAAATGGTATTTCATCATCTAGTCTCGGTGAGGTATCTGCACATGAATACCTTGCTACCTACAACAACATACCTGGAAAAGGCTATGCAGCTATTCTGAATTTATCCGAAATGACCATCCTTAAAGATCACGAATCTAAAAATACTAGAGAGAGCATGACTGGGAACCTCCAGTTTGTGCTTTAAGGTCTACATCTACAGAACCTGTGCCACCAAAAAGGCTTGGTCCACATCCCCTTCAGGCTGCTGAAGGTCTCCCCAGGGGACAGGCTGTCCTCAGGCAGCTCCACACTTTGTGAGCAAGCTCTTTGAGAAACGCTGAGCTGATCCAAAACCTGTCCCCAAGCATGAGCAGGCATCACAACTCACACCACCACCATCTAGCGAGGGCTGCATTATCGTGCAGGGGAGAAAATCATACCTGGCTCCAAAAATGCCACCAGTCCTACTGCCTGCAGGAGCCTGCGGCAGCGTGGCCCTGGCCGCACACCGTATGAACCGCAGACGGGCCCCTGCAGATGCCTGAAGGTTCACAGCCAAATTCTGAGGTTTACAGGGACACCAGGCAGATGTAAGCTCACATTGCAGGTGAGTTCTGGTACACAAGCAATTCTCTATATCCAAAATTGGAACAATTTTCATAATGTGCTTAATTATCCCCCTGTAGTTAGACATATATTGTTTGAGATGAGCTCTGCTCATTTTGTTACCACAGTGTATGCTGCGTGTTGAAACATGACTTGCCATTATATAACTTCAACTGCTTCTTTATGTTGATTTATCATCACATCCAGAAACAATAAAATTATCAGTGCATCTTTTGATGTGATGAAAGCAATTAGCTCACAGCTTCCATCGATACTGGAATCAAGCATATACATATATACTTTATTTCACACATGCAGATCAAGTTCAACTGCTTAGTTTAATTATATCTGATGCTCACCAAATAAGCTCACGTGATTTAAGGCAACCTTAACCTTTAAGGAATAAATATTTATGCTTTCTAGTTCTTTGTGCTCATAAGAAACAGTCTTTGCAATAGATGGATTTGGAATACAAATAAAACTCTATGGATTGAGTTTAATGTCATGATGCAATATAAGCTTTCAGTCTGAACTGAACATACCCTGAGCTGGAACAACACCTAAACAAGACCCATAAAGAACCTAACACCCACCCACCCACTCTCTAGGCATTTTATGATTAGGTTTAGGCAAATTTTACAATAAAACAATACTGGTGGGGGGGGGGGGGGGGGGGGGGGGAGGATAAAAGTGATCTTTTCTACGAAGTTTCTGATTACTGTTAGAGCCAAGGAGGCCTGACTAGCAAGTCGTGCGTTTTGAGAACATCTGTCCATTTTTAAGATTATTTCAGCGCAGATGCATTTTACTGTCGCTTACAAACACAAGCAACCTACATTTCAATTTAACTGCAAAAGGACTTTACAAGGACAAAGGAGGACAAAAGCAGATGAGCAGAAGGTTCAGAAATCTGAAGATCCTCTTGCAAGTGATACGCTGCCCTGATATGCATCCCTGATGAGCAGACGCTGATTTGCACGTCTGATGATGTAATCTAGAGGGGAGAGCTGAGGTGCCTGGGGCTCCCCTGCCCCTGTGCACGGGGGTCTGGGGGCTCCACATGCCCACCTCCAGCTTGCTGATCCCCACAGCCACGCTGCCAAGCCCTACCTCAGGAATGGCTGTGCATCACCAGGAGCAGAGCAGGAGGACCACACCGGGCACAGCTCCTGCACTGGAGTCACTCCCTCAGGGCAGCAAACCCTCCTGCAGCAAAAACCTCCCCATCATGAGCAGGGGGCTCAGCCTGCCAACAGCTGGAGCCAGGGCTGGCAGGGCAAGATCAGCTTCAGCCCTGGGGAACGGCTCCTCTCATCACTCCCAAGCAAGGACAGCTCAGGGTGACCAGGTCCCATGGCCCCTCTGGCCAAACTGGGAATGGTTACAGCCACACTGGCTGAACTGGTAATGGTTATAATGGACAACCCCATCACCCAGCATGTCTGAATTGGCATTTTTATGCTGTCACTTAAGCACCTGAAGAAGGAGATGAGCAATTCCCCATTGTATAACTGACCAACTGTACTTCACCTCTAGAAGAAACTGTCCCCAGGTGTGCACCAGGAACTAAATTAAATTAGCTACTAGAATTTTCCCAAAACAGACAATTAACTTTTCCACCTTTGTTATTTCTAGCAAACAGTATTTAAATATTATTTCTTTTTTTACCGTGTACCACACAGACAGATCACTGTTGCTAGCTCCCTCCTCTACTTTCTTGTGGCCAAAACACACGTCAGGAAAGGGAGCAGATACATTGCTGATGCTTGTGGCCCAGTTGAATGGGATGGGACAGATTTTCAGGACAAAACTGTTCTTTATAAACGTTTACTCTGTGCCTCAGCAGATCCATCAGAACTCAACACTCCGTTACACAGCACACGGATGTTAACAACCCACGCTCGTGGGAGTCATGCTGCCCACAGCAAAATAACGTGACACCGGTCCTGGACCGCACCACAGCTGGCTACAGCAGTGGAGGTCTCCTGCTCCTGCTGTTACATTTTAGTTCTTACCTTTTCTAACTAAGCCACGGCACTTCCAAATTTATCTTAAAGCTAGGTTGACAGTTTGGCAAAGGTTTAAGCCTGACTGTCCTCAGTGTGATTCAAGGAGCCTTTAACAGCACTGCACCCGAAAGAACAGGGGGCAGATAATTTATTATGTATCCACATTGAAAATATCCACAGCATGGGCCTAACCTTAACCCCAATGAAGTCACTACAAGTCTCTCTGTTGAGCTTTATGGGCACTAAATGACACTCCCATAGCTTTTCTTCCTGCAATGCATTTGCCTCTTGCAAAGCTACTCTTTATGCCATGGGACAAAAGCTCTTAATGGATTATTGAACAGCAGAGTTTGTCATTCATATTTATTTTAGCTAAATATATCTCAGACTCGTTTTTATTAATGGCTTTGTAAGACTGCCTCACGAACGGCGTCAGCCGTAAGAGCACAATACGCCTGGCTGAGAGCAGCGGCACATCGCAGGCAGAGCCAACACAGCGAGGCTCTCAGCCTACGAGGGAATCAATCAGGAAAACGTTTGTAAGAATTTCTAAAATTCAACTACACGATCGAAACATTTACTGAGAAACAAACAATAAAATAGGAAATTATGTTTCTTGCAGTGAAGGGATGGAGGGCCACCACCATGCCAAGGGCTGGGTGCTGCAGTGCGACACTGCCTGAAATGCTCACGAAGGTCTCTGGCTGCTTGTGAAGTTACCAGCTCCCCTGATGCTGGGCTTTACAGACTGAGGTGCAGGGCAGGGAATGCTCTGCCAGCCACGATGCTGTGCACCAAAGACAGTTACTCCTGCGCTCACCTGCGTGGATGCCGTGTGGCCACAGCCAAGCAACATCTTGGCTGCAGAGCTCCCACCACTATGTACAGCCACAGAAAGGCTTCACCTTCACTGCAAGCGAGCTCGGAAATTCTGGATGTAAGGGTTGGACCAGGGCAGGAAACAGCCACATCCATCCACCTGCCCAGCCAAGTGCAACCACTGGTTGCTGCCAGTCAGTTCAGCCAAACGGCAGCCACGGCCGTGGTGCTCCCCTCTTGACACCAGCCACCACACCAGGTGCTAGGCAGGATGCTCCAGCGCCCAGCGACAACCCAGCCTGCACCGCCGTCCTGTTCAGCAGTGGAAAAAAAAAGCCAAGGTTCTAATTTCAAAAAATTAATGTTTTTCATATATCTAATACCACCCCTATTCCATTCACCTTTTTCACTTTTTCTCACCTTTTATGACATAGCTCATATTTGCCTGTAGTTATGTATTTGCTTCAAAACTATGAAAGCCACATTCAACTGAAACATTCTTTCTGTACCGTTGGGATTAGACGGGTAAAAAGGAACATAGACCGAAGGCATTTTTGAGAATATTAATCCTGTTTTGCCTGAAATAATTCACCCAGCAATAATTTTTTTAAAAAAATAAATAAATCACAAACTCAAATTTTGCCTATCCATCCCCTGGTTTGCACACCTTATCCCTTACAGGAAATAACGTATAAAAGTGAACCATCACGCTTCATCCTAAGCATGATCCCTCCCACGCCCTGGGTCAGAACACTGACCATTCATCCCCAGCAAAGGGTACCCAGGACGAGCCAGGCCACCATCACCATGTACTCACACGCGTAAAGACAATACTTTCATTAATGCTACATACAAAACCTGTTGGGGTCATAATTAACCAAGCTCCCTACTGAGCATTAGCAATTACAAGTCATGTGATGGATTTTGCTACCAAGTAACTTAGATTTCAGCAGAGCAACCCCGGCAGGTTCCCATGGAGCAGGACCCACTTGCCGTGGGCACTGTTCAGGTACACCAGTTCCCCCCCCAGTCTCTCCGTAGCCTATTTCCCTTAGCTGGCATCCCTCTAGAAGATTGTTTCCCAGTAAAAATCTACATAAAAAGAATTAATCCTCCTGTTATATTTCACTAATAACCATCTGCTTGTATTTGCTTGTCAAATTCTGACTTACCAGTATGAGAAAAGAAAAAAAAATAAAGGGTATTTATTTTGATGATGATGAAATGACAGCAAACAGCCTCGATAATTCACACCAAATAAGAGAAATACAAACTAATTATTCAAAACAGGAAGGAGGTGCCTGGGAGAAGGAGCTGTGTAAGAGGGGTCCTGCAGCCCCCTCCCAGGCAGAACTGAAGTGTTCCAGAGGCAATTCACTGCTGCAGGGATCTGTTCCCATCCATCCCATACCCTCCAAGTGCAGGTGGTAATTCCCAAGAGAAAGCACTGCATGAAAATGGCGCCTTCTGGAAGTGTCGCCAAACTGGGGAGAGAAAATGCCTCTCCAGCACGGCACTCCCATGTGTAGGCAGAAAAATGGGGAGAAAGAAGTGAGACACTGATGACAAATGGTGCCCTCCCCTAAGGAGGGTGCCGCTGCTGGTACCCACTGCCTTGCTCATAGAGGCAGGCTCCGAGGGATGTTGCATCACCTGTGTGGGGAGCAGAGATGGGGCAGAGCACCTGAGCAGTTTTGCTGGCTCTCAGCAGGTTTGGCAGCCCTGGCCTCTACAGGGGCAGCCAGGACCACCACCACCCCACCCCGCTCACAGGGCTGGAGATGCAGGTGCCCTGCAGGTACCCAGCACCTTCGCTGTCACCACAGCAAGCTGTTACGCTTGGGAAACAAAGTAAATGCCACCAAGCCAGTAATCCAAGGATGGCATCAACCTGCCAGAGCTGCAGGCAAATAGGTTACTAACCCCAAGCACAACTTTCTGAAACATGAAGCATGTTTCTTCAAAACAATGCTTACAGCGTAGTTTAAGTCTGTAACAAAGGCTTTACAGTGAGCCCTCTTATCCTCTTGCAACCTGCTTATTTCCAAGATTTCCCCTGCCCATTTTTAAAGCCACACAACGCCCACACTGGGTGAATTAAATCTCTTTTCTTGCCCAGGGCAGATAAGCCCTGCTCTGCTCCCTGTTGCCACCCGGGCAGGCATGGCAGCTTTGCCATCCTCACCCTCCCAGCCTTTCCAGCTGGACCAGCCCAGCCTGCTCAAACACAGCCACATTTCATGGGCAATCCTAAATCATGTCAAAGCCCAACTTGCAAGAGCTACTTTGCACTTGAAATAGAAATCTCCGCAAGACCTTCTGCTGCAAACCCCAGTGGACTCAGGTAAGGGGGTGCCATGGGCTGGGACTCGGCCCCAGCATCACTGATGCACCTGAATGCACCCAACCCACACCACACCAACCTGTCCCCGTGGCTGGAGGCAGTCGGGGAGGAATGGGAATGCTGTGGCAGCTCCGGGAATCTCCCAGGTACTGCTCTCCTCAGCCCCATTACCAATCCAGCAGCTGAACCTCAGAAATGAGGAAAGTCACAGGTGCAGTATTTGCTAGAGAGAAGCACTGGGCTGGAGCAGGTGAGCAAGCGGTCCTGACCTGGGAGATCTCACCACAGGAGACCACAGTGATGTCCAGTGCCTCTCGGGTCTTATCACAAAATGGCTTTTAAACACAAAAGTTTCATTGCCTTGGTGCATTTCAAACTAATTCTATGACATTTTAATAAAATCAAGATGCACCATTAACCTAGTTGTTATTTTAAAACCGTCTCAAATCAGGTAAGTTATTTTTCTGCTAGAGACTACTGTCCAAACAGCACCCATTATAAAGTTCACTGACTTAAAATGAGAAGAATCACTGTGCCTCTGCTGCTGAGAGATGGAGATTACACGGAGGTGTCACTTCTTACTGAAAAGCTCTCGTCAGAGCCCACTGGAGTCAACGGAAAGATACCAAGAGCCATGGAAAGAGTACAGAAATATTCAGTGCTTATTCACACCTTAAAAAGCTCAGAAGCAAGACAACAAATGGGGAAACATGTTTTAGCACCCTTGTAAATACTTAATGAGTGCATACACTCTACACTATGGCAGCGCCCCTCAAACACGTTCCCACAGGCACTGCCTATGCTGCCAGCCCAGACGCACGGGCGATGGCCACAGGCCACCGGCCACGCACAGCAGAGCACCAGGCGCCCCCTCCCCAGCTCAGGACAGGCCTGCTCGGGTGTCGGGGTGATCCCATGCAGTCTGCAGAGCTCTGAGCTCAGCACTCTCCCCTCCCGTGAAAACTCTGAAGTCTCCGCTCCTGTTGTTTCCCAGCTTAATCTTTTGACTGAGGCAAAGGCCCAGAGAATTTATATTGCTTAACAGGATAAAGTGCAGTGCTGCTGAGCTGACTGCACCAGAGAGGCTGAAATCCGTATAAATACAAGCTTCCTCGGTGATGGCAGTTTCCTGCCGGTGCAGCTGGTCTCAGGCGTGGGAAGGTGGGAATTTTGCTTCCTTTCCTATAATACTTTAATTTATTCTGGCACCCTGTTTTGTTCCTGCAACGCTGGTGTTTTAATTCCTCTGCTTTGTCAGAAAAGTTATTCTTGCTTGCTCGCATATATATTCATTACATTCTGCTATGTACAGACAGAATCACCTTTGGTTTCAAAAGACAGTGAACGTTTTCAGTGGTGTAAAGCTCAAGAATGTAATTTTCAAAAGTGTGCCTGTGACCAAAGAGTAGAAAACCTATTAACAGTGTAATTGTGTTGACTTTCAAGTCAGTGATGCAACAACTGAAAATCCCACACTCAATAAGAAGCCCAGCAGGTACTCCAAGATCTGCTTATTTCTAAGTCAAATGTGAGCCTCAATGATTCTTTTTTTTTATATCTAAATTGAAATGTAATGAGAAAGTATTAACAAAGAGCATTAAATATTCAGTGGTCTGGCTCTGCTCAGGAAAGGCTTTACTGTAACACTTCCAAAGGGACCTGCAGAGCAATGCTGATGCAAGGCAGGCTTTGGGCTTTGCCTTTTTGATACCATTTAGAGGAATTCCACTTTTGCATGGAATAATCAAAGAAAACCCAACCAACTGACCCCAAAAGGGCCTAAAGCAGGAGCCGACATATAAACATGAAATAAACTGCTAATATTGAATATAAACATTCAAAAGAGCTTTCCTCACAGCAGCAGATACAGGTGCTGTTTCATTTTGCAGTGAGTACATACAGAAAGCATCAGTTTGGGGAGCAGAGCACACTACTGACAAAATTGCCATCAGTTCTTCATGTCTTACTGAAAAAAATCCTGAATGCACAAAAACTCATGGAGTGGATAAACATAGTGCTGTAAAACCCATTTCAGAGATGAGGGGAGAAATTCTGACACTGAGCACATCAAACCCTCCCTTGTCTTCCAAGGGTCAGAATTTTATTCCAGTTTCCCTGGATTTTTCAAACTAAAACGTGTTAAGCACCTATTAATAATCTAATAGGATATAACAACAAATCAAGAGAAAACATAACAAACCAAAGAAACAAGCCTTGCATTACCTGAAAAATAGCAACAAGTGTACCAGGTGTGCTGCAAATCACAGAATCACAGAATGGTTTGGGTTGGAAGGGACCTTAACAATTGTCCCGTCCCACCCCGTGCCCCGGGCAGGGCCCCCTCCCCCCAGCCCAGGCTGCTCCCAGCCCCATCCAGCCTGGCCTTGAGCACTGCCAGGGATGGGGCACCCACAGCTGCTCTGGGCAGCCTGGGCCAGCGCCTCGCCGCCCTCACGGGGAACAATTTCTGCCTCACAGCTCATCTGCATCTCCCCTCTCTCAGCTTAAAGCCATTCCCCTGTGTCCTATTGCTACATGCCCTTGTAATGGGTAGCTCCTGTTGATTGCATGGGGACACCTGGTTTGGAACATGGTCTTAATTCACAAACGTGAAAAAAAAAAATGTGTTGCAGTATTGTATCCGTAAGAACATTAAGTGTCAGATGGACACACTGCATCAGAGCAAAGGTCCTTCATAATCACCACCCAGCTCCCAGCAACAGCTAACAGCAAACGCTGCAGGAAGACTGTAGGAATGGAGCAAGGATGTAGTGATAGACAGGGAAAAGGTGTAAGAAAAAAAGCACAGAGATAGCATAATACTCATTTATACTCCCAATATCTCTCATGACCTCACAGACCTCTGTCACATCCTCCCCCACCCTTCATGCCTGTTCCAGCTGAAGGGCACAAGGCTCTTATCTGTTCTGGCCCTGCCCTGAATATCACACAGCAGAAGGGCCATCAACAAGCAGGAACAAAGACCCGTAATTAGATATATAGAGATATGTGTGTGTATATATATATATATATATATAGGTATCTGGCTCATTCAAATGCAATCAAACTATTTTAAAACTGCCAAATGACAAAACCAGTTTTAAAATAAAGCATTACACTGTGAAGGAATCTTACCAAAATTCCCAGAACCTGCTGGAAGGAACAGAAAATTGAAGAGCAGATGAGTAAACCCATGCAGTAATCAATTTCTCAGCAGCCGCTAATGAGAATGTCTACATTGCAGGGCAGGCACAGACCAGCTTCATCCTGTACCTGGAAGATGCTACCCTGCCATGTAGGCATGGCCATTGCAACACGGAAAACACAAGAGGTATGACGGAAATGCGTCTGTGTCCAATGCAGCATCACCTTCTCACTACGGTGGTTGCCCAATTTTAGAAAATACTCCTTGCTGTCTGAGGCACTGAGCTTGAGGCATTAAATCGGAAAAGGATTTGATGGTGGGCACAACACACAGCCCTTGCCCAATGTGAGAAATGGATGTAATACCCAGCTGCTGCCGCGGGCAGCTTGGTAGTTTGGAGCTAACTACGGAGAATGAAAATCCAATGCATGACGCTGCAGAGAAACCACAGCTTGCTTAAAAAATCATTGATAGCATTTCACATTTAACTCATTTCTGTTGTCTCTCTAATGTCTCCTGTGGGATTTGGACTTGAATTGAAAGAAACAGGGGTAAGGTTCAAAAATCTTGAAAATGAAGACAATGCCCTAAAGAACTGCATAACTAGGATTAAGGAGGTCGGGCAAGAACCATCAGCACGAACCCACTGCCCAATATAAACAAACCTAGCAAACAAATGCAGTCTTTCTGCTGGCGAGGAAGGTCATAGGCAGAAGAGACCACTGCAAGACGTTTCAGTAATAAGAGAACATAATAAATCCATATCTTGTCCAATTATTTAATTATTGAGCTCTTACTTTGGAGGAATTTGCCTGTTCCCAGCCCCAAGGGCACTCACCCAGGCAAATGACATTGCCACCAGCTGCACCAGGACAAGGTGATGCAGACGCTTGTCATCCTGCTTCCCCATGAGGATCCCCCTTTGCTCATCTTGTTCCAGCCAAACTGTTGCCAGTGACAAGGAGGATTAGTTTGTAAAAATTCCTGGAACATAAACACGTAGTTGACAATTGAAAAGAGGAGAGCAATGAAATTAATAATTTCAGTCGCTGTGTCTAATAGCCAGTAACAGAGTCAGACAGAGAAACACACCAATTTATTTTTATTATTGCTGTTATCATTTATGACCCCAGAAGTCAGTGAAGATCAGGGCCCAGGGACCTGCTTCATTTAGAAGCCACATCCGTCATGATTAGGTAATTTGGGGCAATGCTGCTTACTTGCAAAGGACAAGAGAATTCTCTTTGCTTGAACAAAGGAGGAATTGAACAGTAACAAAAAAAAAATAATAATCAGTTTTTACAAATCATGCAGATTCTTCCAGCTACATTCAGACTCTGCTTCCACCTCCTCAAGGTCACACCACAGTGTTCCTCAAGGCCATATTCACTTGGCTAAACCTGAGGCTGCCTAGAAGCCACCTTTGCCAAATTCTTTTTCCTTATTCTGTTTCTTTGAAAGGCTAAGATACGTTCATTAAAAATATTCAGCACTTTCTGAATCTGATTACCTTCTTCCCTCTGCTTCAGATTGCAAAACGTGTTGTGGGTTTTGAGCAGCAGCTGCCCTTACTGGTCTGTAAAGGTGCTGCTGGGTGAAATCCTTGCAAGAAATGACTTTAGCACAGCTGGCACAGACACTGCCCAGCTGCTAAAAGGTCTAGCAAAACTTAAACCAGCAAACAGTCACAACTTCACCTGCATCTGGCAGAGCAAACCTAGCCTCCAGTGCTGGGTCACTAAAGAAAATTTCCAGCACACTGCAATATGTCGTGATGCTACATAGGAAGGCGCACTGAGCATAGCCACCTCGAAAAATGCCAAAAGCTGGAGGGGGCTGGAAACGGCAATCACCACTTACAATTTTCCCTGGTATCTGCTATGAAAGTAGTTACCCAAGTAATGATGATTTATGGTGCATACCTGTGGACAACTGCTGAGTGCTCCCTCACCTGAAACGTGCTAATGGCCCCCAAACTTCTCAGTTAGAAACCACAAACTGAAGCAAACTTCACAATGAGATGCAAACAGGATTTGTTTGCTTGCTTATATGAAGGACAGGACAGGCCATATATAAACAGCATTTACACCAGGAGTTTAAAAGCACGTTTTTTCCAGACTCTGCAAGCCACAACCAGACTCGCTGGGTGAAACGGTGCAGGATTTGCCCTCATTTCTCCCTTCCTCTTCATGCAACAGAAGTGTAAGGGGGATGATCTCCAAGCAGTTTTTGCTTGTGAATGGGACTAAACTGGAAGCTGAAGCAAAGCCAAACATCTACTGGCTCATCATTAACCCAGAAAGGGAGGGCTGGTGGTGAGGAGAAATGCCTGGAAAGCTGGTTAGCACAGCAAAGACCTTTCTGAGCATGGACCATAAAACTGTCTCAGTATGGCTTGTTTTTCAGCAGCAAATGTAGACAGATCTGTCTTTAGAAGGGCTGGTTCCCACGACGCTCCTTAGAGGAGACAAGCCACACCGTGGGCATGTGCTGAAGGCATCCCATGGTACTGCCGCTCAGGTCCCAGCAAACGGCATTTCACCTTCATCAAGAGGATCAGGATAAAACCAGCCATTCTTGTGATCTTTCATATGGATGCCTAAATTAGTCTTTATGCAAAATAACCCCCCAAAGCATCAGCATGGCTTGCAAGTCAGCGGTGACCCCATCCGCAGGGCGGGAAGAGGCAGTAGCACATCCCTGGGGTACCCGACTCCCAGTGCCAGCCCTGCCCCACCTGATGCACCCCCCCACAGCCCCCAAGCCCACCAACCACTTGTGTAGGCAGGGAGAAAAAAAGGAGGATGGTTTTATAAATCAAGGCTTTTATAGTTTCATTTCCAAATAGAAACAACACTTTAAATTTTGGCAGCATCATTGCTTTTGGCAGAATTACCCTGATTGCTTTGCAGTTCTTTGTTCAGGTTTCTTGTGGTTTTATTTTGTTTGAGTTTTCCTATTTTTAAATAAAAAAAAAAATAAAAGGAAATTGCTATTGAAGATCTGGTTTGCTACTGTACTGCAAAGTAGCAAAAACAATATATTCAAGGAGCAGGGATGGAAAATAGAAGAATGGCAATGAGATGGAAGGGGTGAAGGGTGACACCAAAACGAACGCATGTTTCTAGGAAGGAACAGCTCTCAGCAGGTTACAGTACTGCCTGGCACAGACACAGGGGACTCAAGGGCATCACAGCACACTTGAAAAAGCATTAGCTGGCTTATGAATTTTGACACAGAATTTTTTTATTTTATTTTTAACTAAAAATGGATAGCATAGAAGCTTAGTCACCTCATCACTATTCCATCAGATTAATAAATTGTCCAATAAGGGCATCAGAAAATTATTAAAGGATTTTCATTCTTTGGCTAAATGAAAAATAGCATGAGACACGTAAGTACAGCTACATGTATATATATACACACACTCACAGATGCACGCATATATAACTATACAGCAAAAAGACAACATGGAGAACTATTACCAGTCTTTTCTAGACGATACGCTCATTTTTCCACCTTTACAGTGGAATTCGGTTAAATGAATCACAGAATGAATTGTACACTGGTTTGGGTTGGAAGGGGTCTTAGAAGACCATCTAGTTCCAGCCCCCCTGACACGGGCAGGGACACCTTCCACCAGACCAGGTTCCTCCAAGCCCCATCCAGCCTGGGCTTAAAAATGGTATCAATAATAATAATTTAATGAAATAATAATAATAAAAAATCCTACTTGTTAATTACAATTGTTTGAGTTGGAATGGCTTTAGAAGGTAAATGTGGCAGAAAGCCCTTCCGTGGCGAAACACCCTCCTGCATCCCTCGCAGCCTCACGCTGACCGGGTGAGAAGCGATGCTGATGAAACAGCACTACTGAAGGTGCCTCAGTCAACTGTTCTGCTCTGGTGGCTTTGACAGCCCTCCTCAAGTCCGACTTACGGTGTCCTTAGGTATTTTATAGACGAGTATATATAGCTTTGAACAGGAACCCAGACTGAAGATACCTTTATAAAAAGCAGACACCGAAATACGACAGTCACACTGAGGACCCAGCTGCCAACCGCATCAGCCCAAAGCCCTTCATCCCTCACTCATCACTAAACTTCTGCAAGGTCAGTAATGAGCTGTTTAGGGATGAGTTTTCTTCTCCCTGGAGATGCCCCAGGCTCCTCAGCCTAGCTTCTACTGAAGCGAAGTTTTTCCTTCCTATCTCCTTTTACAGGGGATATTTGCCCAAACATAACTGTGCTCCTCCACAAAGACATTTGAAACCCGTGGTAGCTTTTGTGCAAACCTGAAAAGGCTTTCAAAGATTGAATGAATACCTCCGTATTCATGACCGGCATAGCAGGGAGGAGGAGAGAGATGCTCTAAGCGCTTGGACTGAAAGAACATGATGGCAAAACCTCATTTCTTCGTAAGTGCCCGAGCATCCATGAGAAAGTAAAGTGCTCAGTTGAAGTTTGCACTTATTTAAATACCAGGAGGTATAAATCCGTAGGAAACTAGCCCTCATTAGCTCAGAGAATTACTTAAGGAGGTAATTGCCCATCTCCTTGCATGCTTACTGCCCAGCGGACACGCCGTCTCAGCAATCAAGTGCACGTCATCTCCTCCAACCGCAACTGAACTACCTTGCCTTGAAAGCATTGATTTATGATCCTTGATCACCGAGAAATTAAGGACTGTGTGATTTCAGCTGCAAGGACGCTGCCCAGATCTAATTCCCAGGCACAACGCAAGTAGTGAGCAGCGCTACCCGGTACCTCCCCACCAAGCCCCCCCTGGCCCTTGGCAGGGTCCCATGCCGATGGCCGAGGGTGCTGAGCCCCCAGAGCACAGAGAACAGCCAGCACCGCCCGAGCCAGCCGCTGGAACAGCGTGCCTTGCAGACAGCAGCAGGCTCCCAGCAGAAAAGGCCCTGTGTTTGGAAAATATTTACATTTCATTACAATGATCCTCTGTTACATTTGTGAATGCCAGGCTGGCAAGCGAATTCCACATAAAAAACCAGATTATTGGAAAATATTTCCCTCTACGTTATTAGCAGTCTTGCGTGTAATGAGATGATTTGAGGGATCACGCACACGGCAGCCGTGGCCCTGAGCAGCAGGAGAGGCATTCGCCAAGGGAGGGGAGAGCAGCAGCACAGGCAGCACGGTCTGACTTCTGCTTAATGCTCACATGGGGAATTTTCATGATAATCTACGTAGGAAATGGCTGTGATGCCTGAAAAAGGTGCTTAAGAAGATAGATTCAGCTCTCAAAATACAGTTAAAGTAGAGAAAAATAAATATCTGTTTGTTTTGAACGAGAATATCCTTACTTAGGAGGAATACAAATGTGTATATTTACTACAGTGGCTCACAAAACAAACAATATTTCTTTCTGTTTAGTTGTCAACTCACCATTCTGACTGTGGCAGCATTTCAACTCAGGAATCTGCCAAAGTCCTCCGCTGTGTTCCAACGACCAGGCACCAGCTCTAACACACACTGCGACTCCTCCCTGCATCCCACAAGAAATTCCAATAATATTTTTCACACTTGGATTTTCAAGGAAAGTCTTTTTTGGGGGTCTTTGGTCAGCACCGCCCAGCAGTCACCCAAGGGAGACCTGTGACCTTTCAGGGTCTCTGGGTAAGTCATCAGGCTTCCTGAGATCAGAAAATTATCTCATACCAGTTACTTTCTCAGTACTTCTATAGAGATGACGTACTTCAGCACAACAAAAAAGCAGCCCACCCTCATCTTACCTTCGCAAACAGAACTGACAGACCCATGGCACCACAGTGGTTAAAAATAATCATCAACTCTCCAACTCTTACATCTACCCACTAACTCAGGCTTCCTTGAAAAACTTAATTTCTCATGGGATTTTGAGAAACAACTATCAATTCCAGTTCCATCTCACCTGTGGAAAAGCTTCTCATGACACTGTCTCCCTTGGACATAAATCTTGGACCAAGGTTTAAGGATCTGTAGCATTTTTTGACACACCCAGCAAAGAAAGCAAGTGTTTGATCTTCCCTTTCCTCTAACCCTTTATTTTGGGGAAAGGCTGGCTTACAACATGGCTCGACACAAGTTCCTGTACCTGCATCAACCATGACCAATCCTCATGTATAAATTTCTCACAAATCTTCATGGATGCAATGCTTATATGCAAGATAAAACCTAAGATACAGAACCCCCCAAACTCCTTCCCACTTCACACAGTTTTGTATGGATCCTCCCTGACGTCCTCCCTAATGCCAACATGAGCGAGCACTCAGGGAACACCTAGAACGTCTGACACCAGTGTCACCAGAGCATCACACGGACACAGGTTTGGATTCAGTGGTCATCCTCCATTCCCCATGCAACCGCTCAGCACGGGATGCTGCCACCCTCCTCCTAGAAAGATGTAGGAGCCGGCAGGCAGGTGAGCTCTGCCAAGGCCACCTGGCAGCAAACCATCTGCTCGTCCAACTCCTTCTCCAGGACAAGTCTGTAGAAGTCTCTACAGTGGGAATTCTCACTGAATTATTTTGCCCTCAGCTTTGGTATGCTCTTAACACGTTTTTGTCCCCCACATTTGGAATACTGGAGATATCTCAGGGTTTTGGAATAGATTGATTAATTTGCAATGCCAATGGAAATGTGTTGGCTCCCTCGCTAATGCGCAGCGGCCGCTCTCCTCAGACTGAAGTCATTACTTCTTAAATACCTATCTGAAAAAATGAATCAGCAACAGAACACAAATGAAACAGGGCACGTTCTAAGGTGCCAAAAAGGATTTCTAAAAAAAAAAAAAAGAAAAAAAAAGGATCCTTCTTGAGCCACACCAATCCATAGTAATGCCAACTTATTGGAGTGTTACGTGCCTGGTTTTCTGCCAGCTACACGAACAATAGCTGTTCTGGGCTAGAATTTATTTATATTTTTTTTTAATCATGAAATTTTAAAGGAACCAGAACATTTCACCAAATCAGATCAGCTGGGAGGTATGGGCAACAACTACGGTTTTCATATGCAAAAATGCATTTTAAAAATATGCAAAATGTGTGTTTAAAATGATGCATAGTATTTTAGTTCATTAAAGAGAAATTCGTGATCCTAAGAAAACAAATCTGTACCATATGTTGGTTTTTTCACCAGCTTCCTTTTTTCTCAGTGATTCTCAGGTTTGCCTAAGCGCAGAAATCAGAACATGAGCTAGTTACAACTGCAAAGATAAATTAAAACAAAGAATATTTCCATTTTCATATCAAGTGAAACAAAGTATGAGAACATTGTTGATGAATATCCTCTCGCAAAGGCACGGAGGCTTAGTAGTGCTGGAAAGCTGCCTTTCCCCTGTTTAAAGGGCACAGCTCAGGATACTCACTCATGCCTTTTTCCCAGGTCACAATTTCATTGCCTAAGGTCTCCTTCCTCTGGAAGTCTCCTACAGTGAGCGTTAGACTGGTCTCCAGAAGTGCACAGGTTCAATAACACTGATCTGGTAACAGAGACATCAGTGCACAACCCAGTTTACAGACAGATTTGGCAACTTGAATATTTAATTGCCACTCACTCCATTACTTTAAGGCCAAAAGTAGAAGTAATACTGGTTTTCTGTTGGGGTTTTGGTTGTTTGGGTTTGTTTGTTGGTGTTTTTTTTTTCAAAACCAAAGGGAGAAACAAAATGCAAACATATCCTCACGGTAAAGGCAGGACTGCACATGGAGCAGTGCTCCATGCATCAGAAACGAACAGAATGGAAACTGCAGTTTTCAGGTGCAGATTTGTACGTTGTGCTTGTACAATTGACATTGCCCGCTAATACAAGTAGTTAAGGCTAAATAACCGCGTGCTACTACAGCTAAATTGTGAGACAGATTGTTATTTAAATCTCTGGGAGCCAGAAAGCACAGCCTGCAGGCATGCACCACAACTGCTCGACAGCCTGAACTCTCTTCTCCACTCCTGCGGGACACACCACAGCAGCTCCCCACCATTGCCATCACCTACACCCTCTGCTCCTCCTGCCTGCCCTACCCTCTGGCTTGTAAACCCCATCCTGAATGCAACCTTTTTCTCCACCCTCACGTAAAGCTGAAAAAAAGGAAACTGTTCCTTTGTATCGCCAGTCTGATGCGGGCACTGGTGTTAAAAAGCACCTCTGAGCAAGGCTGGCAGGATCAGACCCTGCAACCGTTCAGCTGCAGCACTGTAGCTTGTGCAAGTGTGAAACGCTCACTAGGAACTTAAGAAGCAACTCAGTGCTGCTGCTACTGTAGCTGCTTGAAGGAAAATCCTGGGAGCATTTTAGTATCTTCTAGCTCTATTTTCATTGTCCAGGAAGCACTGGGCTACATCGAATCTGAATCAGTGTTTGTTGTCTTCAGGAAAGAAATACATAAAACTTAACAGAAAACGATATGATAAGGTGCTAAGAGAAACTGATGAAGTTTTTAAAAAAAAATTCTGAGTTTATGGGGTTTGTATTTTTAAGTGCAATGATCCCTCATTCCCTTAAAGGTAAAATAAAAAATTAATTATCAAGCCAAATAATTGGCAAGCTGTGTGTCACTACCAGTTTCAGCTAATTAAGTGAGGTATATTCTGGAGCAGAGCCAAATCCCAAATATATGGCAACTACTTCTACAGACCCCAGTCAAGATCATATAGCACTTTGCTCCTGCATCTTCCTTCCCGTCTTCTTTTAAACTCGGGTCTTAGACTATCTAAAGAGCTTTTGGAAAAGCAAACCCACTGCTTTCACAGCGCTACTTCGTAACGAAAGGCCCTGTGTCACAGAATGGTTTGGGTTGGAAGAGACCTCAAAGTCCACCTCATCCCACCTTCCTGCCATGGGCAGGGACACCTCCCACCAGCCCAGGCTGCTCCAAGCCCCATCCAGCCTGGCCTCAAAGCCAGAATTGTCATGGCACCTCTGGATGAATCCCTTGAATGCAAGACATCAGCATGGGCCAACCCAGCTTGCAAAGGTGGACAGAGCAACAGCCCTTCCCATCCAGGAGACTCCCAGACAAAGTCTTCCACCTTGGGATGCTATTAGGCCTCAGGCATTGATGTGCAGATGGGTTTGGTACCATTTATTCCTCCTACACCTCTTTTAGAACTCTTGTGAGTTCTACAGAAGCCATGTCAGGGCTCAGGAGACGAGAAGTTCAAGAATCTCAGTTTGGATTCCCATTTCCAAAGTCTTGGCATTGCATTCTTCCTGTACTTCAGTGGCAGGTTCTCCACTGCCAGCTTGTACAAACGGTAATTGCACACACAGCTGCTGGACCTGTGTTCTGAGTAGCAGAAAGCTCAAAGTTTGTCTCTGAAGATGTATTTTGGCCCTGGTGTATGTTACGGAAACAAGCGCTGGGTCCCTGCTGACCCAGCATGGGCAGCTGGGGATGGGCCATGCTGCAGGGGGTGCGCCCCAGACCCGCCGCCATACAAAGCCATGCCCACGTATCCTTAATTACATCCTGCATCCCTGTCCTCTGTAACAGAAGGACAGAGATGACAGTCCTTGTATCCATGGTCAGACTGCCCTACATGATTGCAAATTACGATACTGCTCTGCAATGTATAATTTTCATTCACTATGATTTGAACAGGACAATTGATTTTTAGGGATGAAGAGAAAATATGATTTCATCTCATTTCATGCAAGTGGATATTTACAAGATACAAATCATAAAGATGACATGGCTACAAATATTAGATTACAATCTGTGCTAGACTGACATGGTTTTAAATTACTTTGCCTCTACTAAAGCTTACCCCAGAAAATTTTACCTTCAAAATGATCTGTATTGATACCAAGTATATATTGCAGACACACGCAAAAATAATAATTTGAGGGAAGGAGAGAAAAATCAGCCACTTCACTTTTGTGATAAGACATTAGCAAATTATTGGTGTTCTTCAGCCTGGATTCCCTGTCACCCTGAGCCTTATAGGACCCACCAAAAAACATGAGCGCAGCAAGAGAGGGGCAGCGCTTAGTAAAACTGTGCACTCACCTGATACATACACAGGCACCCTCCATAATGCGCTGCTGTGATTTTCCTTTTAAAAAAGTGGGGGGAAATTGTTATTATTGACAGAGTCAGTATTCATGCCTCGGTTTCCCCTGGCTCCAGCTGTGGCCACTCAATACCACACCAGCTCCATGGGCAAGTCCTTGGCTTCTCCTCAACAGACACCAAGTGCTCTGAGCATCTAAGCTATGAAACTCTACTTAGAACACTGAAAAAATCTCCAGCTCAAACAAGGCCAGTGCAGGGAAGAACTCACAGTGCAAATACACCTGATGTCGACTTTAAAATACTGAAAAAAGTAGGGACTACACATGCTGGAGTAGGTGCATCAGTTCATGGCCCATATGCGGTCCACACACTCACAGCCAGCTCCAAAGTGCTAACAGGGCTCACCACTACATCTTCACCCTTGTCCTTCACACTTAACCAAGGCCGCAGCAGCAACCACAAAGCCAAGTGATGCTAATTCAGTCAAATGCCAGAAGTCCCACAGAAATCCCAGAGCAGTAACTGGACATCTCAAGGATGGACATCTGGATTTTCAGAAAAGTTGAATCAGGAAGTCTTCTGAACTTTCCAACTATCCATTTATGTCAATTTATGCAACTAATATGAATTTGCCAGAAAATCTGGGAGCTGTAAGTGTTCAAAAAAATCCGCAGCCACCCAAGGAGCCGAGCTGGACTCCCAGGGCACCACTACCTGCTGCCAGGTTTTAATTTCCATTACTTGGCTCCTAGTAGAAAACAGAAGCTGGGTAAATACCAGTATCAAAGAAAAAACTGAGTTACATTTTGTTTCTTCTCAAAATTATCTTGACTAATAGGAGCCATGATCTGAGCAAAGATGCCAAATTCTCCTTGGTGAGACAGGTTCGGGTGGCAGAAGTGGCCAGACAGAGTTGGCAGCATAGCAGCCTGGCAGAGAAGCTGCTGTAGAAAACAAGGTGAGGATGGAACTTCATAAGACACAGGACCACAAAAAAAAAAAAAAAAAAAAGAAAAAGGGCTGACTATGCCATGGTCCTGGGAAAATGCAAGCGCATGCACTAACTGTATAGCTGGAAAAAACTCCCTAGAAGCAAAGATGGCAAACCACAGGCAGAAGGCAGCAGGAACATCTGTGGGAGTGTCATGGGCAGCTGACCCAGTCCAGTACTTTAAAATAATTACATAGAGCCCAAACAATTCTGCAAAACTCTAACTTTTCTCCAAAAAGTAAATTTGGACATCTGCGAGTCAAACAAGGAAGTTCCTACAGCCCATTCTTGTTTGCAGGGTGGAAGAAAGGTGGCTTTCAGCCCTTTCCCTCAGAAAGCCCCATGATGTTGCTCCTCACGTGAAATAGTTTCCCTCTGTCCTCCACCACCATCTGCTGCAATCTGGTCCTGTCCCACCACCTCCCATGCATGCCTCCCTGCAGGTAAACCACTAATAGCAATCCTCCTCCATATTTACACCCAGTACAGCAAGCTCTACAGTCTTTCTCAATCCTTTCTTTTTTTCCTTTACCTGAGCTCCAACAGCCTCACTCCATATTTGTTCCTGCTACAAAAACTCTGTGGCTTTGGCCTTGCGCTCCACTGAAGGTGGGAAACACTGAAGCCATCACATGTCCAACAGCAACTGCAAGACCCCTGATGGCACAAAGCCAAGCACACCCGAGTCCCACGCCCTCCTTCCACCCTCTGCAGCACAAACAGTAGATGCACTTTTGTTTCTGCAGGATAATTTTAAGATTTCATTTCAATCTGCATTGGCATAACCACCTTAGGAACAAGTAAACACTGAAGTAAATTGCTCATTGGAGTGGGAACCGAAGATGTGCAGATAGAAAGTCAGTAAATATTTCTCTAAATCTGCAGCGTAAGTACTTAGCATCAGTGAGCATCTTCTACCAATGAGCTGAGTTGGGGTAAGATTTTTCTATCCACTTTCTTTTAATAACCTGGGGGTTTTTGCAATTTCCAGCAGATAAGCAGAGAAACAAGTCAAAGTGGCTTCAAGACCCAAGTGAAGTCAGAACTAGTCAAATCCCCTTAAAGCTAACAGATGAAGTGCCATGTTTTGCCTTTCTTAACAATTGTGTACTGTATTATTGATGCTTGTAAATACCATCGGTTTAAAAACAACCAAAGAAACTGTCCCTGACCTGCGGGAAGGGGAAAGCAAAGACAGAAGCCACCAGCTGCCTTCTCCATCACCACCCCATCTCAGCTGGGGAAGGAGGATGCGCACGGGGGGAGCAGCCCCAGCTCCTGCACCACCAACCAGCTGGTTTTAGTGGGCAACAAATATCCCACCACAAGACAAACCTTGCCAAATCTCCCTGGTCCCCTCTCTGCTATGGTTTTCTCATTCAACAGGCATTAATTGCAGGCAGTTACAACTCTGATTGCTTTTTGTAAGTCTCATTGCCACGTTTGGGAAAACTGAAGCTTCTCAATTTAAAAGATTTCTCAGAGTAATTATTTTTAGATGGGGTTTTAGGATCCTCATTTCTTCCCTTTTGGGGAGAAACGGTTCTTCAAATCCATACATCCACCCTGAGAGGCACCTCGCCCACACCCAGCTGTGCGCCACCCCTCCTCTGGTACTGCCTTTTCACATCTGTGATCTCTGGCAGGAATTAATCTTTCTGCACAACATCAGTTATCCTCTGTCACTGGTGTTTAACTGAAAAAAAAAAAGTCCAAATTTAAATCAGAGCTCTGCAATCAGCAAAAGTTAACACAAACCATTTCCCAACTTTTAATGAGATTTCTCATCACAAGAGCCATAAAAGAATCACAATAATGGTATCAAAAATGACATATTTAATAACAAAAATAACAAGACTATTAAACGCCACTTTAAGTCCCACAGTTAGAAAAGCAAATGATGCAAATCCCCAGCGTCTCAGCCAGCGTCCCCGTGGAACTGCTCAGCGGTCTGGATTTCTGTTAAGCTGATGCTCAAGATATTTTGCTTGGGGTCAGATTCCACAAGATTTAGAAGACTGAAAATACAAAAGCTGTCCAGAAGGTTTTTCTCACCCTTTTTATTTTTAAAGACATATAGTACAACCCAGAAGATACCCAGCTTCTGAGCCATCACATGCTGATTCCCCACCTGAGGTCATAAAGGTGGAATTCCCCACCTCCAACATTGCAAGCTTTCCTGCAGTTTTACAGGTCAGGTGGCCACAGAAGGGCACTGAGGGACACCGCCAAGGTTTCAACCCCAGGAAAGATCTTGATATATTTCCTAACAGAGATCTTCAGCATTGTTTACAGTGAGCCAGCTAAGAGCTCCATACATCAAGTGTGAAATTAGATTCTCTGCTTTTGCTCTCATTAATTAACTCCCGGAAGCCACTTCAGTACTCACAGACTGTAGGACACCCAGGGCTGAGCTCCAGTTCTCCCCCTTCTCGGGGGGGTTCCTCCTCCTCTTCCTCCCCCCAGCAGAAGGCTATCCTTACTGACAAACCCCTGCAACCCCTCAAGCATCGCCAGGGCTACCCTGGCACCAACTTAAGTCATTTTTCCATATTAAACCAAAGATGTGTTCCTTCTAAAAGCAGTAGCATTAGAACCAAGTACACTTTCCCACCTAATTCTGCCTACTTTGATACAGGAGGGAGGAATTCCATAGAAAAGAAAAGGAGGAGGAAAAAAAAAAAAAAGGCCAAGTATGAGACTAAAGAAATCTCATGTATCTTATGCCAGTCACCTGGGTGGACTTCTCTTCCAAAAAGCACCCCCTAAGTCTTTAAACTTCAGCACCAACATTTTCAGACTAGATTGAACCTCTGCAATACTGATAGTCAGGAGGAGGCAGCCCAGCAAAACTCCTGTAAGCCTGTTCATGAAAATTAATGTCAGAATGCCACTGGTCATGAATTAACTACTAAAAAGAAAAACAAGTATTTGCCACAATTCTAGTCAACAAAGAATATTAGCCACAAGTTTTCACTGTGCCTTGAGCCATGTGATTCCTGCTCCCAACACCACCCTGGCAGCACCTCCATCACCCAGCCCAGCTGTCTGCATGTATATAGCTCTGCATATACACACACTATCAACACAATGAGGTACAGTACAGAAAAAAAATCACCTTTACTCACATCCCCTTTTTATTTTTTTTTCTCCTGTGCTGATATTGTTTAAGCTGAACCATGAGACCCTTCCCTACACTGGGTGCCTAGGGAAAACCAGAGCGTCCCCAAGGACTGCTTGTCCTCTAGCTTGTTTTGTGGGAAGGGGGACAGGATAGCAACAGTCACCAAAATAACATACTGGAAACTACTAACAAACAATTCCATAAGGCAAGGCACGCTTCTTGGGATTATACTGAAATATGACAGGTTTCTCTGCATTACTGAACTGCTTGGGCGATGGCACTACTTTAATAGCACAGCTGGAACACACAGTGTCCCACACTTCCCAGGATAAACTTGTGCCATTTATCACCACAGGGACCCTGTCCTGGATCTGCTGTTCTTCTGACATTAATGTTATTCTGGTTGAATATTCCCCTGATTTTTAAAATATCACACTGACAAGGTGGTTATTGCAGCACTCTCAAAACTAGCCGGCTGCAACAAGGTTTTTTACCATCACATGCCGAGATAACATCAATAAGTAGTTAGCACGCCCTGCCCCAGCACAGCCATCAATCCCCCACAAGGTCTCAAAGGTCCATCTACTGTTGATGCTGTTTCTTCACACCCTTCAGGCCAGTCCCTCTGCTGCTTTCTCCTTGTCCCTCCTCCTCCACGGTGCTCTCTCTCCTCCCTTTGCTGCTTCTTCCTCCTCTCTCTGCCTTAGCTGCTCAACCCCTTAACAGAACCAGCCACAGCTGTACCTTACCTACATCAGCCAACCCACCGCCCCTGAAGCCAGCCCACAGCTGTATATTATCAATCCTAATTAACCCAGCTTCATTCCTCTACAGGTGGTATTACTAATTAAAAAGAAATCTTGCCAGAATCGTGCCAAAAAATGAGGCACAGTTCTCGACCTAAGAGCTGGATCCCAGTATCCAGATGATAACAATGGTGATGTTTGAGGCAGCACGATTCAGTATGAAAACAAAAAATACTGAAAACTTTTCTAGCTGACCTGGGCTGCGAGGCAGGAGGGGAAAAAGCACAAGAAAGAAAAGAAAAGAAAAGAAAACAAACAAAAAAAACCCCAACAACAACAAACAGAGAGGAAGGAGGAAAATAATACAAAGAGAAATGCTCTACCCACCAGGGACAAAACCTCCTCAGCAGGACAGAGCCCACTGTGTGCCTCGTCAGAGCTGAGATGCCACCAGAAACCAGGAGAAGAGCCTGGACATCTCAGCACCTCCGATCTGCAGGTGGGGACCAAGCAAGACTAAATGAACTTCACTGCCTTACGCTATCCATTGGTAGCCCTGACAGTCATTTTCATTTCCATGAATGGCATAACCTCACCACCACATAATAATTAAAGTAATTCCTGTAACACAGCTCGGGAACACATGGCCAGCATCGTACATTTGCAGAGGAAACATGCACAACAGTATCGAGTCCTCCTGCAGCAAACAGCAAAAGGACAGTTCTCTTTATCCTTTCCAAAGCAACTACAGCCTTCTAAACCCCAGCAGCCTGGTGAATATGATCCTCTGAAAAGCAAACAAACGATAATTGGGGAAAAAAAATTCAAATACTACCATCCTCCCAGCAAAATCATCTTTGCCTACAGTAAACAGTGCACACCTGCCAGGCATAACAAAAGCCAGAGCTGGATTTGTGCGGTACTGCACAGAAATCAGACCATTTGTTAAAAGTGAATGAAATCTGGCTGCTTAGCACATGTGATTCACAAAGCCCATGGAATTAAATCATCCTCCAGATCTACCATCAAAATAAGCAACCTTGAAGTGAAACCAAGCTCTTCTGCTCACTTAGGGAAAGAAATAATAAAATAATTGTTAAGCCTTTTATTTTAAAAGACTGTTTCTCTTCTGTGCTTCATTTTCATACCTAGTAAAACCTATGCCAGCCAGCAAAAGATGTCACCTTGTAGATTGTCACTCCTGAAGTGACTTACCAAATGTACAAGTGAGCATCAGCACCTGGCAGGGCTGGGGGCTGCAGGGCTCTGGGCCCATGGGCTATCTCCAGCCCAAGCTTTACAGCTATTGAAGATGGATGGCCATGGCATGGTCACCTTGCAGCCAGGAGTCCCTCGCAAGCGGTGCTGAGCATGAGGGATGTGCAGGCAGCTGCCCGTGGGTGCACCACCCCCTGCTTACAGCCCCCCTTCCCGGGACAGCTGTGCCAGGGGAGCAGGCGTGGAGCCAGGGGGTCACCCCACGCCTTCCCAGATGATGTATGCTGGGCAAAAGATCCCAGATCTCATCTGTGTGACGCTGGAGGAACTGACACAGACTGCCGGATGGCACAGACGTGATGCCACCGCCGTCACGCTCGCAGTCACCATCCTTCCCACTGGAAAGCCTCTCCTGCTCCGGGGGGGCTGGAGGGAGGGTGGCACCGGCTCCTCGGCACCGGGTCCCCACGCCAGGACCCATCTGTAAAAATGCAACACACTAAACTCTTCTTTAGTTTGCCATTACGTCTTACAGGCCCAGAACTAAACCAAATGTTATCAACATTTGATTTATTTATTGATATTTCAAATAGTATAATTCTTAATATTGGTATTAAAGTACCGATAATTTATTTTTTCTGGATTCTCATTTCAAAGATTACTTCTTCCTCATTTCTTTTCATAAAGGGCATGATTGCAGCATCACTGTTTCACTCTTCAGTAAAACACAAATGAGATGTAACCAATGGCTGAGAGGAGCAGCATTTGAGCTGTCATGTTTTTCTAGCAGTGGTTCATATGTGTTTCTAGGGACACACGTCTAAAACTCCACAGAGATCACTTTAGGCACTGCTGGCTCCTGTTGCATTTCAGAGCATAATACAGTCCCCTCAAATGGAAAGAAGAGTTAATATTAGATTTTTCACAGGTTTCTCAGTGCAGTAGCACCTAACCCAGGTGACCTCCCCATGCAGCAGGACCTCCTGAACCCAGGAACGTGACAGCCGGTATCAGATGAAAGGCTCCTTTTGAATTATTCACACGATCCATCATATAAAATTGGAAAATAAGGATGTAGGTCCCCAAACCCATGAGCAGTGATTTATGCCAAGTGTGGCTCAGCATGTTTCGCCAGTAACTGAGTCTCCAAGGCTGTAAGCATGGCGGTTCTCCAAGCAGAGGGTGTGCTGAGATGCACCAGCAACGGCGGAGGGCAGCTGCGGTGTGCCCATCCCGCACCCATCCTGCGCCCATGGGAGCAGCAGGGCTGGGAAGCACCTCCTGTGCCAGGGACAGGGAGGGGACAATGACGATCACCTCACACCTTTCATCTTCTGTAACACTTCTTGCTGCTCCTTTACATGGTCCCATTTGCAAAAGCTTTATGATATATTTCCAGTATTACAGAAACTAATCCCAGCATAAATTTTCAATCTCTTCCTTTAATAGGATGTAATTCTGAGAGAATACACTCAATTATGTGGTATCAAACCTTCAGAACTTTCACACTCTCTCCGTTGTATCAGAATAATTTTTTCTGCATGAACTAATCCTTTGTATTTCAGAATGAAATCTTCAAATACTTATTTCTATGAGGATTTGAGTTATAAATGAGGTTTGGCATTTTGAAACCAGTAAAGCAGAAATCAGAAACACGATTCTGTTGACAATTGTTATGACCGTGTCCGAGCTCAGATTTAAGACAAATGTTTCTTAAAATCACAAAGGGAAGTTGACACAATACAGGGCCTGGCAGGAGGGGGTTTCTTTCCTGGAACCATGGGGTCAGACTTGTCTCCACTGCTTTATCTGCTCTCCAAAAGAAACCCAAGACAGACAGAGTCTCTGCTTTGGGTTATCTGCTGCCAGCTCAAGCCAAACAGCGTGGCTGCTCAGTAAACCCTTTGCTGAATAGTTCTCACCCTTGTGTTGTACTCCAAATTTTTGTGACAAATGTCCTCTACCTCCCCCTTGCATCACTGCTGCAGGGCTGGTGTCAGAGGAGCTGCAGGCTCCCCCACACTGGCGCTGGGGGTTGTGGATCTGAGCATGTCCTTCATCCAACGCCCCCGCAGAGGGTGAGGCTCAGCACCGTGCCAGCACCAGCCCTGCCCCAGGGGGCTGCCAGACCGCCTGCTCGCCTGCAGGAACATCATCGCCGCCTTTTGCATGCAGTAAACAGAACTAAATTTGCAATAAAATCAATTAAATTCTATTTAGCTCCTCTAGGGAAGCATCTATGGCACACTTAAAATTGTGGAATTTCATTAATTTTCCTTATTTGTATTCTGGCCAACAAACTAAAATTTATTTGACCTTGTTAAATTTATTTACACTTATATAGTGGGGCCTGACTGAGAAACACATGAAGTCAACCAGGAAATACCCACTGACTCCTAACCATAACTGGTGAAAAATACCATGAAAATTCCTATAAATTTGTTTCCTGCCATCTAAGAGGCTGATCCAGGTTTTACTGGATTAATGATAACAATGCCACCACCACAAAGCCTCCCCTCCCCTGCACTCCCCCTCAGGGTGTGCCAGCCACCTGCATGTCCCTGGGGCTGGAGTACCAAAGCCACCCGCAGAAGGGCCTGCAGGTCCTCGCCACGAAACCACCCCCAGCTCCCAGCCTGGCAGCCCTCCCCATCTGCTCCAAGCCACTCACGGGCAACAAAACCTAACTGCTACATTTAGGTTTCTTTAGAGTAAACTTCCAAACAGTTATTTCTATATTCCTTTTAATTTCCACGATTAAATGTAATGGCATTCTTAAAATTATCTGGAGGACACTTTTGTGCATGGGGCTTACTCAGTTCGCAATTACGTTAGAAAAATTGTTAAGGAGAAAATTAACAAACTATTAGGCTTTTGAGAACCCATTCAATTTCAGGGAATGCTGTGAAATTATTTCCTTGTCTAACACATCATATTGAGAATTTTCTACCAGAAGGTACAAGATTCTGTGGATGCAAAAGCCACAAGAGCTCAGTCCACTGAGACCACAGAATTCCTCCCTCCCTCAGGCGTTGGTTTTGCACTAAGTTTACACGATATACGGACCTGATTCAGTGCCACAGGTTCAGGTCAAACATTGAGAACATGTTGGTTGAAACTCACTACAGCTTCATTTTACAATTTCAAAATAACTCTGCCTCAAAAAAAAAAAATCTGAAAAATAAAGTTGGCTGAACTATTATGAAAAATATATTTTTAAAAAAACATGCATTTCTCTTCTCACTGATAACATACCTAAAATTTTCTCTAGTGCAAGAGAAACACACGTAAGTAACATCACTCCTGTTGCATCCTTCCATCTTAGCAAAATTTGCTCCTTTGTAGTGCTCTCAAATTCTCCACGATATTTCTGGTGGATACCAATAAGCAGTTCAGAAAAGATGGCCTTGCGTCATTGTACATTGAACTATTTTGCATTGCAGCGACATTACATCGTAACTGTATTAAGCCTTGGCAACGCATGCTAAGTTCCTAATGGTTTAATTGCATAAATAAATTTAAGGAAGCAACAACAGCAGCCACCAAAACAATGTGCTCCTTCAGCTCTGTTATAAAACTCATGATTGTCAACAGTACTTCTTGTCTGTTCATCTTCTCCTAGGGCTAGGGTCAAGCTAACAACTCTCTTCTTGAAACTATTCCGTTATCCTCACAAGACCTATTTGTCTGTTTCAGTCAATTTGGGTTTTTATTCTAAGGCTTCTGCTCTATTTACAATATATCTAGTTTAGCTAAGACTCTGCTTTAAGCTACAGGAATCTCAACTGAATTTGAGTCTGCAACAGAAAAAAACATGAAGAGGAGAATCCCTTATTCAAAAATCTTCTGGGGGGGGAAATGGTGTCTCTTGTAGCTAATGAGAAGGAGCTGAATAGATTTGAAATGAAATGTTTGAGCAAGGGTGTGAAACACACACCCCGACACACGAAAAGGCCCCCAGCCCAGTGATCACGCTCCAGGAACATTGTTGGGCAGGTTAGTGTCTCATGAGCTGCATGGAAAAGACGACCTTTCCCCCCCTGATCCCCAGGGGTCCTGTCTGCCGAAGGTGGAAGGAATTCAGCCCTTAAAGCAGAGGGCAGGACCTGCAGAGCTCCCACCAGTCCTGCCCCCGTTACAACCCCTCATCTTAGGCATGAGATCGAGAGAGTCAGCATACACACCCTGCCAAGGCAGAATTTCAAAGCACCTGAGACAGAGATTAAAACATTACGAGGCTGGCCAAATGATTGCAAAGCATGAAGGAGGAGCAAAAGTGATACATAGCGTGCTTTTAGCTCACCCTCCACATGCCACAGCAAGGGGGGGCTGGCAGCACTGTGGCCCGCCACAGCCCAGGAGGCCCATCCTGCTGGGGAAAGAGCAAAACGTGACCGATTCAGACAAAGGTCCTCAAAGTGCCTTCGCTTTCCACAGGGGAAATTGCTAACTGCTGTATTAGTGTTAATCTTCCAAGTAGCAGCAGCAGTAACTGCCCAGGTCTCCACCACTTGTCTCTTGTATGGGGAAAAACCACCCTCCAGGTATTTTAACAGTATAAATGCTATTACTAACACGTGGAATCTGATTTAAACTCTCTACAGCAGTGCACTGGCATTTTTCGGGGGGAAAAAAAAAAACCAAACAAAAACCACCACAACAAACACTACTTGTTTTAACAAGCAGTTAAACATACAGTAAATTAAGTCTGACTTTCATGACATTTATCAAGCAAAAAGTTGGGCATGAATGAAAGGATTTGGGTTGTTTGTCTTTAACTATATCTTCAAATGTTTAATTAAGTTTTTGCTATTGTCAGTATCTTGATATTACACTCAAGATACTGAACAAGTTTCTTCTGGTTCACTCTAAATAGCTGTTTACCCAAGAACATGGCATAAATGAAGCAGGACTAATAATACCAGCTTGGCCATAGGGTTCTTGCAAGAGATAAGATGAAGTACCACAGCAGTACGTTCCCTCTGCAAATGTGTATTTATCCCATCAGAAGATCTTCCCTTCTAGTTAGTCATGTCAATGATATTCCACGAAAAGGAGGATTAGAGATGTCCTTTCCTATAGGTACATATGATAGGCTTACACAGACATCATCTCACTGCTGTGGAAACCACCGTCCAGTTGTATAGAGTAACTGCATCATGACCCATAAAGCCAGTTTAGCCCATCAACATCTTTGCATTAATAAATGCTCCGTTATTAACTTTATTCGTTAATGAGGATGGTGCAAAAAATCTGCAATATCAAAAAGTTCTGCCTGATATCACTCTGCCTCACCTCCTCCTGCGACATGTTTGCCTTAGTAACCCAAAGAAATGGCTGAATTTTCTCACAAACTATAAGAACCATCCCAGGAATGATCATCCAGTTTCTCAGAGTCTTAATTGGGCCACTGAGCACTTGCAGTTTCCAGCAGAGATTTACTGTCCAATGGAAGGAGAAAATTGATACTCATTTAAATGAGATCTCTGGCATTATTTTAGCTCAGAAACCCCCTGTACATGCATGCCTTCCCTTCCATGTGCCAACACAGATATGAAACAGAAAAGTAATTTTATGCTGAATATTAGCTCGAGTAGGAAGTTATCACTTTAATAACTATAAACATTCATTTGCTTGCTTCGTTACACAGCATTAAAGCTGGGCAGATCATTTACAACAAGCTTGTTAGAAGTACTCAGTATTCAAAGTCAAGCCTGTTTTACTGCAAGACACATAGGACACCCGGAAGGGGAGAGAAAAGCTTCCTGAGTAGACAAACATCACATTTCTGGGTGGGATATTTGGAATTGCTCTTTTGATTTTCCAAAATCATTATTTCTGGCCCACCTAACATCTAGGAATTCTGGTATACATAATGGCTAGACTATCTAAATAACAAATGCACAAGGAAAATTACCGCTGAGGGAATTGTCTTAACGATGAGGAGGAGCGCCTGGAGAAACAGAGCCCTGCGGAGCGCACCCAGCATGGCAGAGCAGGGAGAAACAATCTGAATGTCCAGAACCGCACAAGCTTTGCAAGTATTTACTTACCGGATTACATTTTTTAATTAATCTTGTTACAAAAGGTAAGAAAAGCATTTGCAGTTTCCACAGAGGCTGGACAAACTTCCTCTGCCCCGCAGCTTGCTGGACCACCCCAACCCCACCAGCTGGGTGCTGGGAGGAGATGAGCAGAACGAACCCCCAGGTACCTGGAAGGCACTAGAGATGTCTAACCTTCGTCCCTGATTTCTTAAATTCCATTCCCTTGACAAAAAAATATTTCTTACAGACAAATTTTATCTCACCTCACTCAATCTCACCTTCAACAGCAGTAAGAAACCAGGGAGGGACGACGTTAGGCTGAGCTTAAGGGTTTCACAGGAGTAACTCCGCCGTCATGCCACCTCTCCCTCGACGTGTGCTGAGCTAAGTGCTGTGACCACTCCGAAATACCCATCACTTCTGTTTGCTGTGGAAGAGAAGCTGTTTCTTCCAAGCAACACCATAAAAATAATTGAGTAACTGTTATTATGAAAATGTGTTTTATATCAGCAGAATTTGCTAATGAAGCAAGCTGACAGACACATGAAAGAGCATGTAGAAAAACACTGGCATTAAGAGCTGTTTTTAACATATAAAGTTGCTTGGCTGTTAAGGTACTGATAGGAAAAATACTTAGTCACTTCCCAGCTGTTCTGTGGCAAGCTAAAACATTAAATTTAAACCATTAAATAATTTTGAAAGCAAGGGAACAGGTGGCAAATGGTTTATATGGCAGATGGTGCCTTTTTTAATATTTGTACTCACTGCTAATTTACGGAGTCCATAACCACAGATTCATATCTTACCTTTCTCACTCAAATAATTACGAAATTGTATGTGAAAGTAAGAAAAATACCCCGATTCTTATTACAGTAGCCATAAAAGTGGTATTAGAGATTACTAGATATCCCATACTTGAATTACTCCATGTAACTGCTTACATTCCCAAAGTTTATTGCATTTAGGTGGTTTTTTTAAGATAGTCCTCTTCAAAGACTTGCCTTAATAGTGCTGGAAAATTAAATTTTCTCTTTACCAGCAGAGCACATAAGCATGAAGATGCAGCACAGTGAGTAGCTGCATCTCCACAAGCTCCTATTTAGTCTTTATGTTAAAGCTGGCACAAAAAACTAAGTTAACGGCAAGGATGACATTAAATATTTAAGGGAACATTTTGCCTGGTACATGTATAAGAACCACCAGTAGATGAAAAAAGAAGAGAGGAAAAAACCTGAACGAATAACCCAAAATGGAGCTCCAACAGCATTGCTGGAACCTTCTCCATTCTAAATCATTGATGGAAAACAGTTGACATGCTCAGCAGACAGCACAGAGATGTTGTGCTAAGACCCTTCTCACTGCACAGTGTTTCTGAACGGCTCCGTCCCCAGGTACTTGAGTGGGAATATTCACTAGAATAAAACTCACGATCCCCAAGACAAGGCTGGCCCCAGCATGGACCACTGGAACAAAACCCATTTTGAGGGAGAACTGAACAGCAAGTGACACTTCTCGGGGCTGGGGAAGGGATGAAGGTGATGCTCCATGTGTGACCATGCTTCAGGTCCATCCCTGCATCACCAATGACCTCCAGGCTCCACTCGGCTTTGAGTCTCCTACTGCTGTTGCTTATGAGCTTTCACACCCTCTCTTAGTCCCAACTGATGGAGACTGGAGGTATTCAAAGAAACATGAGTTTCTTTCAAAGCAGCATTGCTTATAACACACTTTTTGCTTGCTTGCAAATGATTTAACTTAAATCATGAGGTTCTCTAGAAAAAGGATGAGCAAAACTATTGTTTAACAAAATAACCAGAAAAGGTCCAACACCTTTTGGGATGCAAAACTTCCAGAAAGCAAAAGTTGCATCCTGAAGGGCACAGTGCCGTGTATCAAGTCACCATGTCAGATTCACCCAGCTGGTTTCCCTCTGCTTAAGGATGATATTTATTTTTTTTCCTCCCCAGGGATATGGATATTTCCTAGTCTTGAAAATTTGGTATTTTTTTTTCCACCAGTCCCTAAGGATTGAAGCCCGTTAGAGCACGTTCATGTGACTACATTAGATACACAAAGATGTTTCAGTGAACAGCTTAGGAATGACTCAGCTGCCAACATTTTCACATTTGTTTAGCCAACAGGATTGATGTTTTATCTCCAGCTTGGTTGAGGCTTGTCTTAAGTCATCATAGCTAAAATGTAAGGTAAAATAACTACATCTTATCCTCCAGAAGCTGCCAGATGATAATCACAGGGTAATGCATTTTAGGTTACTCATGACCATCTTGAACATCCTTTTCTCCAAGAGTCAAACCCGGCTGACCACAACACAAACCTCCCTCAAAACTGACTGCCAGAGGCTCAACAGTGTTCAAAAAAAAGTGGAAGTGGTGCCAAAGAATTAATTTTATCATTGTAGGAGTCTCTAATAATTACAGCTTTAACCACTTTCTAGTGGTTAAGTGAGTCTAGCCATAATACTGATTTTTCAGTATTAGAAGGTGGCTAAAATCAGCGCATCATCTGTCATTGCTCTGTGCACTGTGTGGAAGGCACTCCATAGACCTTCTTACCAGCTTAAAACTAGGAAAACTGCTCTAGCCAAGTTCTCCAAGGGGTTGCTGCCACTGCTCCATGTTTTACTGTGTTAGAAGCAGAGCTCACCATAAGGGAATCATACCAGACACCACATTAAACCCAATTGAAACCTCAATAACAGAAAACAAGCACATCAACCATCCTGTCAATGAACAAAAATTGAAATGTTTAACTTTTTAAAAAAAACATATCAGGGAAAAAAGACTTTTGCTAAAAAATAAAAATAATAATGCATCAATGCAGTATGCTCAGAGTTGCTTGGAAAATGCTGTAATGAATTAAGACAGAATCCTACATTCTGGTGAACAGAAAATAGAATAACGTATCTAGCAATTGTACAAATACCTCACAACTATATTACAAAGCTGATTGCCACGGGACTTGTCCTGAATGGTTTGAGATCAGCAGTTTTGAGCTGAGAATGGCTGAAGAGGACAAAATCTGGAAATCAAGTCTAAGGAGCATCAGTTTTCATCCACAAAAATGTCAAGTATCACACTCCTACACAAATCAATCAAGTTGCTCTCTGGAACAAAATTCTCTGATTTTACCCAGGTATTTCCATACCATTTCTTTTTTTTTTTTTTTTTTTTTTTTTAAACCAGATGACAAATCCCTAACCAAACCAAACCAGACTAGAACAGCAGAGAGCAGAAGGATAACGCTTTCTTCCAGCTGTTGGAAGGTCTTGGTCTTCTGTGCCCATTACATCTCCACGGGGCACAGCTAGAGGAGCCAGTACCACTGGCTGCCATAGTTCAAACAGACTTCTGATTTTACTTTCTATTTTACTTTTTTTTTTTTCTCCAACTTTTTCTGTTATGTCCTGGAGCCTCACTGTTTCCAGGCACCATTAGTTTTCCACATCACCTGTGGCCTGCATTTAGCTTTATCCATCTGCAATACCACATACAAGGATTTCAAGATTTTTGAGTTTTACCAAATACCTACTCACTATTTGTAGATGTGATCCCTATGGTCATTCAAGTCACCAGCAAAGCCCTCGCAGATTTTACTGAGCTGGAGTCAAGACACCCAGTGCTTGGTGGTCTTCTCACACTCCAGCCCACGAGGATTAAGACCACTGACGTGGTTTTTTGAAGGGTAGGGAAGAATAAGGTGCCTTTCAGGTGGCTATGAAAAACAGATTTGCTCTATCTGAAATTATTACCAAATAAAAATAATTTAAAAAGGAAGTATACACATGGTCTCCAGGCACATTCATCAAAGTCAGGATGTTTTAAAGTGCAGGCGAGGCTGGCAAAGGAGGGACACAACGCTGCTCCCTCCTTTTCTGCTTACAGTATCGCCCTGACTCCTCACTTCCAGAAAGCTACTTCAGCAGCAACTTAACTCTCACACGAACTGCACAATGCATTTACATGGCTCCAAATCAGGGTGAGAGCAGAAAGCCTTTTTATAGATCAGCAACAACTGTTGTGAATTGTATGAGCAGTAAACTAACCCAAACCCAAACTGAGAACGACATGGGTATTCAATTTCAACCCCCATAGCACCCAAAGCAAGGTTTTGTAATATCAATTTATTCAAATGACTATATTGTACTGAAATTCAATTGGGTTTTTATTTTAATGGATATTAACAATTTAAATGTCAAGTCTGGAAGCATTAAGAACAGAAAATTCATGTCCTGTACTAGGAAGGACTGTGGCTACAGTGGGCTCTTGGGCCCAAGGACATGTTTTATGGCTAGAAAACAGAACCAATTCCAGCCCATTGCCCCCCAGGATGGTTGATTTTGATAATGCCTGGTCTGGGCACGATGCCATGCTCTGAGATGGCATTTAACATCAGTACAGAGGCACTGAGTCCTAGACCTGAAACCAGGTGGATGTATAAATACTTGAGCATGAACTTCTGAGGGTGAGAAAAAGTTGTGGGTGTCTACCTCTTCCCCCCCCCCCCCCCCCCCCGCGACTGTTCACTGGTGGTCAGTCCCTTGCTTGTATTTTCATTTTGCATTACGTTGGAACATGCAACTGTAGCCACCCAGAAGATCACAGACCACTTCATGTAGAGACAAATAGATTCCTCAACCTTAAATATAGGCAATTTTACATTTCTCCTTTTCCATACATTTATCTCATTGTTAAAAATGTCTAGGATCACCATGGTGCCAAACTAATACCCAACAGGAAAGATGACTACAGAGGTTTCTCCCATCACAGAGCCAAGGGCACAGCAAACCTGTGCCAACCTCTCCTGACCAGCACATCCACCCTTGTCTGCTTATCCCCAGGGCCAAAGACCCAGCAGGGATCCTTCAGAGCATACCGCACAGAAAAAGGCCACAAAAGGTTTTAAATTCCCTGAATATCCTGTACTCTATTACAGCTCTAATTCTCATTTTTCTTTTACAAAATGTAAAATAAATGTTATTAAAATGAACTTGGAAAAATTATTACCGCGTTCTGCGTACTCTCAGTTCTCCTTAATTCCTGGACCTTGGTGATTTGCTTCAAGGAAGCTCCCAGATGTTTGCTCTGCGAGGCTGGAAAACCACCGGAGCCTGGGTCCTCGCTCAGCCAGTGCCCCCACCAGCCCGCCTTGTTGCGCTAACTTACTTTTTTTTTTACTAACTCACCAAGTTTACTAATTAGGCTGGCAGAAAGTAACACAGCCAAACAATACGGTTGCAAAACTAATCTTATTTAAAGACCTCCTTAAGAATAAATATTCAGTTATAAGATTACTGATTGAACCAATTGCTGTGATTAGAAGCACAGTACCACACCAGCTAGCATTATAATACTGATCTCCAGTATAATCAATTAACAGTGTGCCTTACAGGCACCAATATACATGTAGATTCAAGTTAGAAATAATTTAATCTTTTGTTTCCTAAATTCATTCCTGTTAATGTGAACATTGCCTTGCATCAGTTTTAGACAAGGAGAACATGGGAAGCTCATTAATTACCATGTTACTTTATAAATCACACATGGATCGAGAAAAACACAGCTGCCTCCAGGGTCCGCAGATTATGTTCTCTCCGAGATGTAGTTCTCTTTGAGAACAATAAGTCATCTTTAATAAATGCCAGCACATGGGTGTTTTTAACTGAGAGGCTGAGATGGTTACAAAGCATGCTCCTCACTTGGGATTACCTACACATCAGATTACACTTTCTTGGTATTTTCCCAGCCATTAACCTCTATGGCAATAGAGACGCTTACTTTTGACAGCAGAGCACTGCCTTTGGCCAACTGACCGGTTTTTCCTGTAAGTTAAACCCAGCTTCAGCACCCCACATGCCCAGTGTTTCGGCAGAGGATGTAGGTGTACGTGCACTGGAGTACACGCTGGGTTTAAAGCTCCTGCATGTGCTTTTCTTCCGTTTTCTCTCATGCCTATCAAAAGCCTGGCTCCCTCGTTAGCACTTACAGAAACCCTCACACCTGTTTTATCAGGTAGCTATGGCTATAGTGCCCTGGACCCAGCCAGAGGATGCCAGCCCAGCTGCAGAGCGGTCCCTGCCCCAAGGGCATCCCAACACTCCATCCCACCCACCCAGCCCGCCCAGCGCCAGCTGGGTGAGTTGCTCATCAAGCTGGTGTTGACAAAGATAATCTAAAGCCAGCACCTATGAATCCTCTTCTCCACTGGCACAATAAATACGAATTTCATAAAAATGTTTTATGTAAGCCTTTTTCCTCAAGAGATGGTGATTAATAGAGAAAAATGGTTAGCTGAATCTCAGGTTTATTGTACGTGGACCAGGCATTTTCAAGCTTTCTTTCTCAAAAAGCTACTATATATTCTGTAGGAGAAATCACGCAGAAGTGTGTAGTTTACTGTGAATGATTGGTAATAGGATGATTGCTCAGGCACTCAAAGCATGATATTTGATAGCCTATCATACAGTTATTCAAAAGGAAAGCAACAATTATCATGGTTTGACATGTTTATCATCACAGAGCTGAGCCAGTTATCAAAGTGGTAGAGCTTCCCAGCATTATAATATTCTATCTTGTCTAACACCCCTCACAAAGAGCTCACCTCCGCAGATGTAAATCAAAAGTCCTGCAAAGCTCCTTCCCAGATTGTCCCAGCATCTCTATTCAGGGAAGAACACATCTGGCATGTAATTCTGCTTCCCAGCACAGATAAAGAATGGGCTTTTTTTGCCTTCGGACTCTCCTCTAAGATGCTCACTTACAAACAGGCAAAATGGTTTTTGGGGAATCCTGTGGGAAGCACCACCGACTCCCTGCCCTATTGCAGCAATTAACTCTGCTGTCTGCCCTTATTTCAGAAACATCCTTTCTTGACAAAGTCCAAAAGACTTGTGCCTTTATTCCTGTGGGTCAGTTTGCTCATCAGACTCCCTAAACATGAAAACACTGCCGTACGCCCTTGGCAAGCATTTATCTGGGTGATTCTAATGACTGCTCAACAGGAACAATAATTACCGAGATACATTTCTCATAAAAACATTTCATCTGAAACCCAAAAATCATAACTGCATACCTTCTGCGAAATCCAATCTCACTGTATCTTGCTGTGTTACACTTCAAGTAGCAAAAGGATGGAAAATGCACCCTGATTTAAATTTCTAACTTAATTGGTACATAGCATTTCCATATAGCCTGAAGTATTCAGTTTCAACAATTACCCTAAAGACTTTAAATCAGACTTCCACAGCGAGTCAGGGATGCCATAGTACTTCCCCAGCTGCTGTATTCAGAAACTGGTTACACAAAGTAATGCCACAAAAATAGCGTTTTTTTCCAGTAAGCAACCACATCTAAACCGATCAGAAAAAAATACAACTGTGGCTACATTTTCCCAGCATATTTTCTAATTATAAACAGCCACACTATCTACTTAAGTCTTAATCAAGTGTTACTACATGTCATACAGACACCTTTCACTGCCAACATCACAACCTGAGGTTCTGCTGCAAAAACCCCGTGCAACTGAGACCACGTTCATTTACAGCGATCACCAAGGTGACAGAGGATGCAGCTCAGTTCATCTACTGCCTGTAAATGCCACAGCGACATAAACATAGCAAATGGGCTTTTGAATTCAGTTTTAACACACAACTTCAGAGAACACCCCTACACTGCACCAGGAAAATTAACTTTATTCCCAGTTTACAGTAATGCTGCCTGTATCCCCTGACTGTTTACCAAACAGCGCCAAAACGCACGCTCAGAAGCCTCTCTCTGTTGCAAAGCAAACATAAAAAGCTGCTCATTAGTGCTACCAGACCTTACCTGGAAACGGTGAAGCCAAAACCGGAATTTTGATAGGGGAGAAGGTCAGCACGTGGCAGGGCTGGACGCTTGGCACCGAAGGTCCCTGGGGGGCTTCTGGCTCCACCGCCACCATCGCGGTGGTGGCTGCGGCGGCCAGTGCCAGGGTCTGATTGCCACCAACCGGCTTAAGGCTATTCTGGCAACCACCTGTGGAAAGGTGAGATGCAACAGGTTTTATTTTTAATTGGAAACCAGCAGATTTACGTAAGATGGTGCTTTCAGCATTCTGAATTTCAATGCAAGATGGAACAAAAGCCTGCAACGTTTCCCACCTGGCCTCCACTGTTTGCATGCCTCCCTTAGCGAGATGCTAGATTTTGAATATATTATACAATATATTTTCTTAGGACTCTCAAAGCCCCTTGCCTCATCATTATTCTTAAAGCCCTAGCTTGTGGTTGGTGCATTTTCAGATATTAAAACCTCATATATGTGAACATAGCATTATAACCTAGAGGGACAAGACAGTTGTGAGTCATATATAAACTGTGCAGAGTTATTAAATTTAAATGAAAAAAAACTCAATAAAAAAGTCAAATATTTGAAGACATTGGTTGGCATTTTCTTCAGCTCCCACAGCTTCGTTATGATGCATGACCGCCCTTATTCTGAATTTTCCTGAATATAAGTTGGCTGATTTAAAATCTGAATGTTTTTGTCACTTGCTATATTAACTGTCCAATGTTACTGTTACCTGCCCAGCTGTTCTCCTGTATTATGCACACAAACACCCGAGTTTTACAAGTTTTACATACTAGTATCCTTCATCTTGAAAAAACACCACGCAGGAAACTTCCAATGGTTTCACATGGGAACACAGAGGTTCCCCAAATCAAGGCTCAAACACACTTCATACTATGTAATATTTACCTTTTAAGTCTAAGAAGCTTGTGGGGAAGACCTTCAGAGCTCAATCTTGGCTAAATATGTTAAATAAACAAGAAAATGAGTAGTAAAAATCTTAAGGAGAAAACCTAATTTGACAAACACCAGCTGTTACTCCCTCTACACTGAGCTATGTATTCAAAAATTAAGCAATCATTAGCTTATTATGTTGTTCAGCAAATGTTTTCAGTGCATGTGGAAATCCTTCAGGCACTAAAAGCCAACTGTAGCTCTGCAGAAAAAAAATACAAAAAATCACTATTTGATCAGACTCCTCACTTCAGGCATTCTGTGAGTTTGTAGGATTTCTTTTTATACGTGCATCTCTGAAGAAAACAGGGAATCAGCCCATGACCGGCGCTTGGGAAGCATGACCATGAGGGCATGGGGTGGGTGACAAGACAACCACAGCTGAGCAAGCTCAGTCAAGATCCTAGTCCACCACACAGCTTCATTGCCCAGACGTCTCATTCAGGTTTATCTATCCTGCTCTGGCTTCAGACACCTGAGAAGTTTTGACTCCAGATGCCAAGTGCTGTTTTGGTCTCGGTTAGTGTTGGGGAAAGAGCGGGTCACTGGTTTTTGGAAAGGACCCTGCATTGGTTGCAGCTAATTGGGTCTCCTGAGGCTATACATTATACCAACTTTTGGCATACACTATACCAACTTTCAGCAGTTTTGCTCCTGACTCTTTATAAACAATTATTTGCCAACAAAATAAGCTCTGCATTAGCAAAACATAAGTCAAATATTTTCAGTAAGCATCACAAAAAAATCCCTTCTATTATTTCTACTGTATTCATCAATGCCAAGAAGAATTCACTTAAAACACCTGCATACAAACTAATTAACAGGCACACAGGGAAAAAAAAATCACAAATATTAAAGTGTTGATCATTTATCCATGGATAGATGAAAATCAGATCATTCTGCCAGAGTCACGGTGGAAAGTAAAAAAAATTCAAAAATAAATAATCAGTGTCCAACTAATCCAACTGTCTAATACAAATTTATTGTTTATGCACCCGAGGGCTAGAAAGACCATTAGGTTAGGTTAAACACCAGGTCCCCAAGAGCCTGCACTCATTCCTGATTTGAGCTGTCTGCAGTTGGGAAAAAAACCACACATCTTCTGCAACTTATGAAAACTAATGTTGTCTAGAAAAATGACTTTTCTACTGGCTTCCTACAGGGTACATGAGCAGAAAGGTTGTTTACTTCTCATTTGATTCTTTTATTTTGGAGAAGATGCAATTTCCCCAAAGACCCCAGGAAAGCAGCAAAATAATGTAAGCCTTAGTTGCTTGGATAGCTGAAGTCTTCCACCAGCACAGATGAGTAATGCTCCTGAAGCAGGGCTTCCTTATTAAAGTTTCATCAATTCCCTTATTAAAGTTTCATCAGTCAGTCGAAAGAGAAGTTTTGGTGATTTCCCCACCTTTGATGAAGTTCTTTCTCCCTCTCTCCTACTAAATAATTCCATGAAGAAAGGACTACCCCTATAACTGTTAATACTTGAGAGGAGAGCACGGACAGGGTGTCTGGGGGTCATCAAGCCCATTCTCTTGATTTGAGTCAACTGAACAATCATCTCAGCAGTTTATCAGCCTCTAACACAGCATATGATTTCCCAGCTGGAAGCTGGCCTGGGATGTGACTTGAGAGCTGGGGACTTTCACCCACGCTCAGTGTAGCTGGAGAGGCGTTCTTCTCAGAAACAAATCAGATTTTGCTGTAAGTACTTCCAAAAATTTCTTAAAGGGTTTCTTAGAATTGTCATTAATCACCCCACATTTACATGAATTTCAAGAGTTAAAAGTAGTAGTAAAATACTATCATCAATATAGCCTTCAGGGGAAAAAAATCCTGAATTTTTTTCCTAGCAGTGGTGGTTTCCCCAAATCTGCTTTTGCCAAGTCATGCTACACCCTGAGGAGAAAGGTAATAGTTGGCTGCCGAAATAACAAACCCCATCTCAGTGTCCTTCCTCAGCCTTCCAGCTCTGCTCTTCTCAAGCAAACAGATTAGCGGGAAACATCCGAGATGGGCAGCATGGTTTGATGTGAAGCAATTAAAAGAGCAGAGAGCAGCTGAAGAAGCAATGAAGAGACTATTCCGAGAGAATTCACTGATGGTGGGGAAAGCGGTGAAAGCACTGGGACAAGGCAGCAAAGCCATCACAAAGGATGATGTGCGATGGCCAAATATCTACCTGGTAACATCCGTGTGGAAAAGGGTCTAACAGGTGCAGAAGAGGAGCTGTTTCTGTTGTGCCTTCTCTTCTCGTCTAGCACAGCATCATGTACAAAAATTTTGGGAACTGGACCCTGCTGAGACCCACCAGACGTGTCACGTCCCACACAGAGCGTGCTCAGTGTCCTTTCTAAAATCCACCAAAGTCCTCTGCCCCCCCAGCCTGCGCCAGTGCTCTCTCTACACTCACATATGGCCTCTGCCACCAGACACAGCACACCACAACCTGTCTTTTGGTGACTGACATTCTGTAACACATTAAAAATTGAAACCACAAGATTTTCCTCCTTGAAGAAAAAACACCCAAACGAACAGAAATTACTTTAACAAGACGAAAGTAAAGGCTACTAACACTTATGAGATAGGAAGATCCACTCTCACCCAAAAAAAGTAATTCCAGACCTTCCCTTTCAGATAAAAAAAATTATCTGTATTGTGAAAACTTACTGTACAGACAGTGTAATGAATTTTAAATTGCACTTGATTATTATAGTCTTTCACTCTTTGTATTCCGTTTTGCCTACAGGAAAACATTTTTACCAAAAGGTTATAAATATCATTCCCAAAAGACCCATGTTAAAAAAAAATTAAAAAAAAAAAAAAAAAAAGAGAGAGAGGAAAAAATTTCAAGCAGGTTAAAGACCTTTTGAACCTTTAATCTTTCTCAGAGAAAAAAGTATTAATACACAGAAGTATAATATTCCTTGTAACTTTTTTTAATGAATCACTGGGTTTTGCTTAGCCTTTCAGCCCACAAGCTACTGCAAGTGCCCAAAGGCCCTGTAAGAGCTCTTCTGCATTAGGGGGTGCTCCTTCGGGTGAGGACCAAAGGACCCCAACACAGACACCGACCTGGCTGCCTCTTCTTTTTTGCCTGGAGTAGCCAAAAGACACAGTTATAACACAACTGGATTTTCACTGCAATGTGCTGATCTGTCTCTATCCAGGTGAACGCGCACCAAGCACGTGGAACTGCGCAGCACTTGATTCCTATCAAAGCTTTCCAGCCACCAAACCTCCCGTTTCAGTGTCGTTGCCCATGCTAACGTAGGGTAGTTTAGCATGGGAAAGGGACACCAGAAACCAACGCTACTAGCAAAAAAATCACACCAAGTAACTTGGAGCAGCTTTCTAAGTGATCAGAAATTTTTTCCATTTATATTTAAAGTAAAAAATATTTTGAAGGGTTTCAATTTAAATGTATGTGCTGGGGGAGTCACATAAAATTAAACACTAACTAAAGTAAATAGAAGTTAAATGTTTTGACCTCAGAGTTAATAAAAGTCTGTAATGCTGAGGTCCTAAACCTCACCCACAGAACGATGTATACCATTCTTGCTTCTTTTTAAAGCGGTATGCAAGCTCCTTATTTTTAGCCATAAACAAGGGATCGCTAACACCCTGACTGTCTGTATCCCTGGCCCTTCTGGGTTTTCCCCGCTGCCCTCCCTGGCCTCAGGCACTGCTCTTCAGCCAGCCAGGCTGCTGCCCAGCCCCTTGGTCACTTTGAGAGACCCTATCTCACACTGCCTGAAAGCTCATCAGCTGAGCTCCTGCAGGACTTAACATTGGTGAACAGATAAAGAGCCAACATCTGCCTGACACCAGTTCTTGGCCAGGGCAAGGAAAGATCACAGCGCTCTGAGGGGTGTGCCTAGACATGGGCAATCACCCCTACCTCCACTGTAATTGCATGTGCGCCACGGAGGAATGGGGTACATGCCATTGTCTGGGAAACACCCCCCTGAACGCCCTATAAAAGACTGTGCCATCAAACATGAAGTGCCAATCCAGAGACCCCCAACAACAACGTAAACAGAGGCTACGGACCAACGGGACGTCACTGGATCCATGGTGGTGACCACCTCTTGCAACTCTATCGCAACTGTCTTTCCCTCTCTTTCTTATTACTGTTTTCTTACCACAACACATGAATGTTTTGTTTATACAAGCCCACAATAAATTTTCTTGGTTAGTGGCATTTGACCTCATTTGTGTCTTAATCTCACTATGGGTACAACAAAGAATCTCCCTGGCTTGGGTCTTCCCAGACTGGAACAGTTACGGAGCTTGCTGCACCCAAGCACTGCACAGTCCCAGCTGCTATCCAAAAAAATAATAAAAATGAAAAAAAAATTTAAAAGTCCATCATTTGTGATTACAAAGCCATTTCAGAAACGTTCACTGAATGTCAGCTGACACCGCCCAAATCAGCTGCAGCCTGGAACAGAGGGCTGGCGGGATAATGCAGCCAGAGCCAGCCGATGCCCCGGCTGGTGTGGGACCTGTGCGTGGTGCAGGGTTGCAGCACTGCCCACCAGCCCAAAGTCTTGACAAGGGGTACACGTCTCACAGAGCAAATTCACTCATTAGCTATCGCCGCCAGATGGGTCGAGAGGAGGGAGCAATAATGAAGAGCTGCTGTGGCAGCCCCATCACACCTGCACCCCCGTATGCACCCCCAGCCTGGGGAGACAGAGATCACAACCCAGCCACCACAGCCAGCTTAGCTCTAAGGCAACAGCTGTCAGGAAGTACTTAACGCCGTTTCCAAAGACTTACGAAAAAAACTCCATGATATCTGAAAAAGCTCCAAAAGAAAAAAAATTGAAATGGGAATTATTGTTTATTATCCCTTATTCCCTTTCCCTTCACCTGTAGAGTCTGTAAACTAAAGTCTTTTAGATGACAGGTCTTTATTAGGCTGTTATCAGGATTAAAACTGACAGCTGCCTTCTGATGGAGAGGGGGGAAAAAAAGGTAGTTGAAGTAGGCTAAAATGACCGTTGTTGCTTAGAATCATAGAATTGTTTAGGTTGGAAAAGACCTTTAAGATCAGAGTCCAACTGTTAACCCAGCACTGCCAGGCCCACCACCAAGCCACGTCCCCGAGTGCCACATCTGCATGTCTTTTATATACCCCTAGGCATGGTGGCTCCACCGCTCCTCTGGATAGCCTGCTCCTCCTCGAAGAGGAACATTACAAGCAGGAATACCATAACCACAACCATACCAAGAGCTGGACAGAGACCAGTGGTTTCTGCCTAAACCTCCCTTGCCCTCCCAGCCCCACTGCTGCAGGGAGGCTCCGTGGCCACCAGCCTCCACAGAGGGAGGTTCTGCTCTCACCACCTTCTCTTGACCAACAGCGGTGGTGATCCCAAAGGCCTTTTCCAACACAAACAGTTCCATGATTCTACGCAGCAACAGTCATTTTAGCCTATTTCAACTACCTCCTTTCATTTTTTCCCTCTCCATCAGAAGGCAGCTGTCAGTTTTAATCCTGATAACAGCCTAATAAAGACCTGTCATCTAAAAGACTTTAGCTTAAAGACTCTGCAGGTGAAGGGAAAGGGAATAAGGGATAATAGACAATAATTCCCATTTAATTTATTTTTTTTTCAGAGAAGCAGTCTTGGCCAGCTAATCTATTAAAACATAAGGTTAAAAAAAACCCACAAAAAATAAACAAAAAAACCCCCCAAACAAACAAACAAAAAACCCAACCAAAACCAAACCAAAACAATAACATCAAAAAAAAAAAAAAAAAAAAAAAACCCACAATGTGGCAAACCCTGACAACTTACAGAAGAAAACAAGCCTTTTCTGCAGGAACTGTTCCTCCCCTTTGGAGTGGCAGGGGCCTGGGCAGAGCTGTGCCCACAACCAGCACGGGAACCCCCCAGGGACAGCGACCCCAGGCCCAGGTATGGCAGGACACCAAGAGAAAAATCATTTTCTGAAACTTATTTCAGCTGTCAGTTACAGATCTAGCATTTTTGAAAAGCCTACACACTGGATCATTTCTAGAGCTGATAAAAATCATCACATACATAAAAAAATGATAGCTAGGGTTAAAAGGCTACAGATTTTAAAAATGTTACACTTGAAGACACGAGTATTTTAATAATATAGTTATTTATACTACATATAGATACATGTAAATTTACTGGCTGCAGTACATCCAAGGAGATGCTGGTTGGATTTGGATTTTCCTATCTCAAGGGGGCTGCTGCCAGCTCCCTCTGAGCAGCCAAGCAGGGGCTTAATTCAACCTTAAAGGCTGAATTCTCAACTTTCTGAATAAATCTCCCGTCACAGCGGTAGATGATCAGATGCAAGGTGCCAAGTGGAAAGAGGTATTAAAAAAAGGGCAAGGTCAGGGGCAAACTTCATATCTATAGACATTCGGTGAATATTAGGATTTGATTTTTTTCTGTTATTAGATAATTACCCAGAAATGGATAGCAGCTAGGAAGATAAGTTACTTTTATTATTGTTTTATTCATCAACAGGATTAGAAGGCTGTTTACTACAAGCCCTTGGGATCAAGCAGTAGCTACTCTCCTTGCTTGCTCCACGCAGCCCTTTGCCATTTAAAAGCTATTTTCTGGCACCACCAAGTCAATAGGGCCGATCCTCTTTGGCAGGCTGAGATGCCATTTCAGTTGGGTGCTTTCCATAGAATAAATGTATCTCTGAAAAAACCCACACAAACTACCAATAAAAATAAGTTTCCTTTTCAGAAACAATGAAACCTTTTTTTCTTTTTTTTTTCAGCATCTGTTTCAGTGGGCTTGGTGGTGCCTCCCACCCGAAAGCCAGAGGGCCAGTCAGTTTGCCAGGCTAGGCAGTGCTGCGGTGGGAAGCTGGCAAGCCTCCACCAGTGATAAATGACCAGAGACTTGGCTCCAGCAGAAAAACTCACGGAGATGCTTACAAAAGGAGGAGGAAATTGAAAGCGTTACTTAAACTGAGCCTGCCCCTACATAACACCATGCTGTCTGAGCGTCTAATGCAGGATATCGCTAATGCCAGGCACTGGGGGAGACTCGCTTGGCCAGCACTAGCCAGGCTCAGGACACCACTCCAGGTCAGGAAAAAAATACTACTTTCACCCTCAGCAAAGCACATCCTTGAAATGATGGGCTCGAGCTTTGAAGATGGTTGCTTCTTGGTTAAGCCTCTCCTGACACTTCTTACACTATCCAAACCCCACTGCACAGCAATTCCTAAGTGCCCCAGCCTGCCAGGGCGAGCCCACTCCTGCGTGGAGCAGCTGCACCAAGGTGTCGGTGCTCTCCCTCCGGTGCCCAACAGCTGCCTGGAATTTAACTCCTATTCCTGCCTGCATGCAATGCCCTCCCATGCAATGCCCCCTGCCCCGTGCAATGCCCATGCATGTCTTAGGGCTTGCCATCAAGCATGATTTTAACAGGAGCTTCTGATGCCTCTTGCAAGGAACTTTGTCTTTTCATCAAGCCCAAATACTTGGAAGACCTATAGCACGTTAATTTATAGCAGCAGTACCGATACTTGCAGAAGGCAGATGACCAAGAACCTGCTGGCCCTGCTACCTAAATTGCACATGGTCTGAAATGTCAGCAGCTGAGCAACCGAAGCATTTCTCAATCAATAAAATGAAGCAATGGATTGACTTAAATAGCATATTTATCCCAATGCAAAGGAAAACATATCGATATCCCTATCTTCCGTAGCCCAAAGGGAGGAAAAAAAGCTTATTGCCTCTTCCATTTTGTAAACTCCAGCTATTGCAGGGGTCTGCCAGTAACAGCACCACTAGCAGCTAACTTTTTTGCTCATATGCAATAAATAAATATACCTGGCTTTTCACAAATACAAACAGCCTCTGCAAATCACTGAGAGAGGTAGATTTCTTTATAATGAGGTCTTGGGGCCAGGTAGGACAATATTATGACAGGGTCAGAACTAAAAGCCTTTCCCATAAACACACTGCACGTAGTTTTATTTCTAAAACTTCAGTGAAAAAAAAGAAATCTTAACTAGGCTAAACCTTGCACTTGATTTGGGCAGGTAACAGAAAAAGCACCAAAAAACCCACAAAATTAATAAGCAAAACAGAAACTTAGCAAAGGCTGCAATTAAAGTCAAGCATTCCCACAGACTTAATAACCTGTTCATCTCTGCAGTGCCTGAATTCCCCACAAATAGATGGTTTTCATGGCATTTCAGGGATATTCAGGTTCCTGCAGTGCTATTCTTGTCTTACAAAAAGGGAGCCCTAGCACATGCACATCAAATATTAAAGAATCCAATTTGAGAGGACCAAAACCTGACTACTTCTACATACACATGTGCTTCAAATAAAAAGCCTGTGTGTAGGAAATACAGAGTCGGAGGTCCTGTGTCATGTATTTTAAAACTCTTAAACCTAAGAAAATGGAACCCAAAATTAATACAAAGAAACCACATTTCTTGATAGATTTGCAGTGCCTGAAGTTTAAACTGGCGTTACCTACAAAACTGTATCTGTACATATATGTGTACATGCATATACATTCTAATACTGATACTTGCTATGAAAAATATTGTCTCGCTTCTGTAAAGATTAGTGGGATTAAAAGAAAGAAAAGGACACTAACAGGAAGGATGAAAATTTTAATCTACATAAGATTGCTAATTCTAAAGCAATTTGGTGAAAGAATATACAAGAACTCTTTATTCTGGCATTTCTGATTCCGACACCAATGGATGACAGAGCAAAGGGATTGCTATTGAGCAAAGAGACACTGTGGAAATGTAGAGGCAGCAATAAAGCTTTGACTTAACAGAAAGTATTTTCTATTGAAAAATCTTTCAAAAAAAAAAAGAAAGAAAGAAAAAGAAAGAAAAAAGAAAGAAAAAAAAAAAAGAAGTCTGATTTAGAGAAGACTATTTCTCTTCAAGGAAACGAACGCCATAAACCACTGAAAGTCTCCATTCCAAGTTAGTCTGCCTTGGTTACAAATGGAAAAGACACCCTGAGTGTTCTGTTAAAGATGAAAGCCATTAAAAGGCTTTCACCTCTTCAGCATCTCCTCCCAGCACTCACGGCTCCAACAAGGCTCCCTGAAGGAGCCCTCTGGAAACGCCATGCGTTTGCCGTAACGCATTCTGCTGCATACACCTTTGCGGCTGTTACTGAAGACATCCATAGTGCCAGGGCCAACACAACACTCAAGATCAGTAAGAAAATGCAATTTATGTTGAAATGGGTGTTAAAAAAAATATAACCCATTTGAGGACTGCCAAACATTTTGAAATGGAAATGGATGTAGAAGTGCAGAGGGGAGCATCCAGGATGCAAGGACTCATGCAAGGACCCGGCTGAAGATCCTGTATTACAAACACTCCACTGTCAAGGTTATGCAAGCCTCCAAACTGCTGCTGAGCAACTGCCCACCACTTTCACCCCTGGAAGCTCCTGAGGGTATTTATTCAGTAAGCCATCAGCAAGATTTACAGAGGCAACCTTCGCTTCCAGGCACTCGCAGCACTGGTTGCGGCTGGGAGCTGGCTCAGGTGTGTGGTTCAGTCCTTACCGCAGGCTGAGGGTCTCCCTGCAGAATGTCTGGCTCTGTGTGCCGATGATCTGCTCAGAGTATGATGCCCTGAAACGAGCTGCAGACTATTACGGTCTTCTGTAAGAAGCACACCGATGACCAGTATATTACTGGTTCTACCGGAGTGCCCACAGACTGTTCGGTTTAGCATCACACTGGAGTTTCCTGGAGAGCCAGCAAGCTTTCAGTCCCTGCCAATGCAGGAGCCTGTGTGATACAGGACTGTGCACACAACTTCAGGAGACATTGACTCGCTAACCTTGCATTTCACAGTCACCCTCCAGCAAGCAGAAGGCAAACATGGATCTCAGGGGCTATAACCTGCAAGCCAACATCTCACTCAACTTCACAGAACCAATGAATATTTAACCTTGATGGGGATGCTTCCTTCACTCCCCTCATCACCCAGCCACTGCCGGAGCAGCAGCCTGCTGCGGGCTCTGCTCAGCAGCTTGTGAAGCACTTCTGGAGAGCTTCACTTCGTGAAGAGATGACAACACTTCTGTCTGTAACCCCTGCCCCCTCCCTCACACAGGGCTGGATGAAAGGCTTGTTCTCCAGCTTTTCCTGAGAACTGATGGATGAAGCGGCTCAGCCACTATCACACCTGAGAAGTCATGGCAGTCCAGTGAAGTTCCCACTGATGGGAAGAGGGGAAACACAACTCCCATTTTTAAAAAGGGATAAAAGAAAGACCCAGGGAACTACAGGCCAGTCAGCCTCACCTCTGTGCCCAGCAAGAAAGGGAGGCAGATCCCCCTGGAAACTGTGCTAGGGCACATGGAAAATAAGGGGGTCATTAGTGATAGCCAACAGCGCTTCACTAAACAGAAAATCGTGCCTGACAAATCTGGTGGCCTTCTACTATCAGCACTGGTGGGTGAAGGAAGAGCGACTGATGTCATCTGCCTGGACTTGTGCAAAGCATTTGACATTGTCCCACATGACATCCTCGTCTCTAAACTGGAGAGACATGGGTTGATGGATGGACCGCTGGGTGGAAAAGGAATTGCCTGGATAGTGGCACTCAAAGAGTTGATCTCAACGGCTCAATGTCCAAGTGCAGACCGGTGATGAGTGGCATTCCTCAGGGCTCCGTACTGGGATTGGCACTGTTTAATATCTTTGATGGTGACAGAGATAGCGGGATCGAGCGCACCCTCAGCAAGTTTGCCGATGACACCAAGCTGTGTGGTGGGTCAACACACTGGAGGGAAGGGATGCCATCCAGAGGGACCTGGACAGGTGTGAGAGGTGGGCTCGTGTGAACCTCATGAAGTTCCACACGGCCAAGTGCAAGGTCCTGCATGTGAGTCAGGGCAACCCCAACCACAAATGCAGGCTGGGAAGAGAATGGATTGAGATCAGCCCTGAGGGGAAAGGACTTGGGCGTGTTGGTTGACAAGAAGCTCAACATGACCCAGCAATGTCTCCAGAGGAGACCATGAAGATGGTCGGGGGCTGGAGCCCCTCTGCTATGGAGCCAGGCTGGGAGAGCTGGGGCTGCTCAGCCTGGGGAGGAGAAGGCTCCGGGGAGACCTTAGAGCATCTCCCAGCACCTACAGGGCCCGGCAAGAAGCTGGAGAAGGGCTTTGCACGTGGGCACGTGGTGACAGGCCAAGGGGGAATGGCCTTAAGCTGAGAGAGGGGAGATGCAGATGAGCTGTGAGGCAGAAATTGTTCCCCGTGAGGGCGGCGAGGCACTGGCCCAGGCTGCCCAGAGCAGCTGTGGGTGCCCCATCCCTGGCAGTGCTCAAGGCCAGGCTGGATGGGGCTGGGAGCAGCCTGGGCTGGGGGGAGGGGGCCCTGCCCGGGGCACGGGGTGGGTCTGGGTGGGCTTCAAGGTCCCTTCCCACCCAAACCATTCTGTGATTCTATAAAAACCTTCTCAAAAATACCAATAAAAACACACCCTTTGCAAGGAACCACTGTCAGCAATTCTCTTGAGAGCCAGGAATGCCGAAGCACAAAAACATGCCTTCAGACATTTAAAACAGCATCAATAAAAGTCAAAGCACAGAACATCATGTACCAGACAGCTACAGCTTTCATCAAATGGGTGCCACCAAGGGGTCTTGCCATTGCCCCCTCACCCCATGCTCAGCAGCCACCAACCACACAGGGATGTGTAGAATACACAGATGCCATACGGGCACACCTGACCCGGGACAAAGCCAGCCCTGACTTCACCCACACAGTAGAGTGTACAATACAGGAGACAAAAATATTAATCCTTTCTCTGTAAAAATATCTAGACGCTGCCTTCCTCACAAAAAATGCAGTATCCAGTAGACATAAAACAAGCTATCATTCTGAGGTGCGAAAATAAAATGTCACTACTTGCTTTAGGTACACAAAATGGTAAGTACATAAATTCATGTTTCACAATATGCGAGAGAATAATAGCTGGTTCCTTTTCTTACAGAAAATAACACCTTCTAGTAGCTGGAGCTCACAGCTGTTAAACTATGTGCATTGCCATTCACCAAACTCCAGTGCCTCATTCCTTTATCTTTGTAACATTGCTGATACATTGAGAAAACAATTATATCATTACTGATAACTGTGGAAGGCAAACCTGCCATTAAGACAGGCTTTCAAAATGAATGCAGCCACGTGGCCTGCAAAAAGCTTATTAACTTCTCAGTTTCAAACCACTTAACTAAGCAATTTGCTCTTAGTATTTTTATTACTCTTCATATTAAGTGTAAAGATTATATAGGACATACTTCAAGCACTACCGTAACGCTTCCGATTACGGCTGTAGGGCACCGGTGTCGCCACCCTGCAGTAACGCCATCACCACGCACCCTTCTCTGCACCAGCTCTAGAGCTCACACACGGCCTGGGATGTTACTGGATCACAGCATCGGGCACATCAGTCAGAAATAAGATTTCAAGAGGGATGGGAAGATTTGGAAAGACGGTTGGGGGCCTTCATGCTCTCCCCTGCACCTCTCCCACCCAAAGGGGAGCTCAGGGGGGTTCTGAAGAGGTGGCAGCCAATGCTGCTGGGGGAAGGGTTGGATCCACCTGAAGGTCTCCTGAGACAACATGCTTGTGTGGGCATATATTGTCCTGGAGGCAGAAAATCTTTTCTCTGCGCTGCTTACAGACCACAGATGTGACACCAGGCTGGGAATGCCCTTGTTCTGCCAGGCATGCTTCCCTAACCCACTGCCAGGTACACTCTTGCTTTACATCTGAAGTACTGTGCTATAAAATATTTTTTTAAAGATTGCAATATTGAAAAAATATTTTAAATATTTCAGCGTTTCGCACAAATACATAAATAAACAATGGGCTGTTGCTCCCTTGCACAGAACACCTCCTTCATCATTATGCCTGTCCTTGAAAATATGCTTGGAACAGTGCCTCCTGTCTGGGAGCACAGCTCGGCTATTCCCCGTGGCACCCCAGGAGGAATGCATCGATGTAATGGGGTTTTGCCCATGGCACTCTCGTTTCTGAGAGCTGCTGAGTAGCACTTCAGTTGAGCATCGGGTGAATCTGGCAGGAGGAGAAGGCAGCTTACTGCAACGGCTTGCTAAAACATCAAAATATGGAACCAATTTGAGTGGTTCAACATGTTTCAATACAGAACAACATTCACTGCTAATTAATCAGTCTGGCAAATGAACCCAAAAAGTAAAGATCTCTTCCAGCACACTCTAACTGAATCTCCGCATTACTGGCAAAATGAAAGAAAACTTCCAGTGCGCTACACAGTTGCAAAATAAGAACTACTTTACAGGGCAAAGGCAAGGTAAGAGGGGCTCTGCTGTCAATCGAAGGGACGTTATTGCCATCTAAGAAAGAAACAACTGACAGCAAGCCATTAACGATATCCTAACTCTGAACTCAAGAATGTATGTTAGGGTTTTAAACATCAGTAGCATTCTACTTCTTAACCTTTTCTATGAAACAACTGCTATTTTAAAATACCATCGTAGCACCAAAATAGAGATATTCCACTTTACTGCAATGTATTTTCTGTTCTTTCCCAAATATAAAGCTTAGCTCTTTTGTTAACAGCTGTGACATACCTGAGTTATGCAGATTAATGGAATTTATTTCACAAATACTGCTGCGCATAACTGAGGCTTAATGAGATGATGGATCAATTGCTCTTCTCTACTGACAGCTGTCTACACAGACCACACCAAACACTTGGAAGCAGCAGCCACTGGGAGAGTCATACATGAACTGTGTCAGCAATTTCTTGTTTGAAAACAAACCAAGTACGCTGGGAGTGGCTGGCCCCATCATTCCAGAAGTTGACAACCAGTTATGGAATAATCAGTTACAATCTTCTATAACTACACATGGTCTTTTCTTTCTTTAAAAGTAATTTAGAGGATGAAATGCACTTTGCCATCAAGGTTCAGATCAAGTGAGAGATTTTCAGCTGAATGGAATGAAACCCTTACTTTAGAGGAGAGGATGGCTCACGCATGTCTGAGAGATGCATTTAAAAAAAAAAAACAAACAACAACAACAAAAAACAAAAATCAGGTAAATGCTTATTATTTATGTCCTACTGACCTGGTATCAGCTGAGGTGCCAACACCACTGTGGGAAGAGGCCTGGAGGCAGCAGCTGGCCTGGCTATAGCCATAGCTACTTGATTTGTCATTAGCAGAGGTTTCTCATTTCCCTGGAAAAGCCTTGATTCCTCAGGATGTATCCATGCTGAATCCAGAGCAAATGCATTATTCAAGTATATCTGTCCAACACAAATAAATAAAAGAATGTTAAGTTTTTAGATATAAAATTCAGAAATAAAAGTGAAAATAAAGTATTTTTAACTCAATATTATAGCACACACAGTGTCTCAAGTTGGGGACGAACATGCAAAAATAGATTGATTTCTGCTCCATCAGTCTTATAGACGGAGTTTAGCTGAGCATCTAAAAATGAACTGGCTTTTAACATGACGAACCAGCTGATGCAGCATCACAAAAAACCAAAAGAATCAGCTGAAGACAATCGTGTCCCAGACACAGCTACTCTGGAGCATCTGCAATTTAGAGACCTGGGTCACCTTCTGAACAGGAGACATGGGGGTGAGGGAGGGAAATGGGATAAAGTCACAAAGCCACATTTTAATTATGCAGCCAGGTGAATATACAGATGTAGGGAACTGTGGGCGGGATGAGGGCACAGGACCACTAGTGACACCCGGGCACCAGGGACATGGCAGCGCGCAGGGGGACAGTGAAAGTACCAAGAAGAAAGGGAAAATGAAAAAATCTTATCATCACATCCCATAGCAAGATTAAAACATTCTACTCAGCGTAATAAAGATTTAATATTAAGATATTTTTGTCTTTTTAAAACTTCAGAAAAGTGAGGATGCATAACCGCTGAAGTAGCCTCCTCCATCAGCCATCCCTTACATCCCAGCTACTGACCTTTCACATGCCTTCGCAATTCACAAACCCCTAAAATTTTTCAGCTTATATACTTTAGCCTTAAAAATACTTAAACATGCCAAGACCAGACTTACTTTGCAGTTCGGTAGCCTTTTATCGATCCAGTTTTTCCCAGCATGAGGAGGAATTGTAGATGTGTACACAGGTGGAAAAACAGGAACGAATTCCACGTTCGAAGGTGAAAATCCTATGACTGGAGAATGAGCTCCAAATATCCACTTAGGGGAAGAAAGTGGGAAGAAAAGTTAACAGAAGGATTTCACCCTGAGTAAACTGATGCTCTTCATGATTTCCTAATTACATAAAAGATAAGTACAGATAATTTCAAATGTGTATCCTCAGTCCAGCGACCATTTGTGTTTCTTTAGGCATTATACAGCGAGCGACACGTGGCACTGACATTATAAACTGCTTTAGAGAGCCAGGAATCAGTAGCCTGGCAGTGAAGCAGTACTTGGCTAATGGCTGCTAGTCGCCAGGGAAGCTTGGGTTTTTCTCTGCTCAGACAGCATCTCACATACAAAACAAAAACATCACTAGAAAGTGTTTTTAAAATCCGTCTCGAGGCAAATGAGAACCAAAGGAAATGTCGGAAACGTTATTTTATCTTAACTTAAATCCGTTTGGCAAATGGGTTCCCACAGTAAAACCACCTCTGCAGTTTATTTAAGTGGTCTCACACTGGAGAATAATTGATGTTACTGTTTCATTAGACCCAGCACTACCTATTTTCTCCCTCCCACTCACTCTGCTCCCAAACCACAAGAGACGCTCGTGTTCGAAAAAGCTGGAAATCATCACATGAAATCGAGCAGATACTACAGCGCTCACCTCTCTGTTTTATTTTCACTTCTGTCTAGTAAAAAATACAGACACAAGGCAAAACTACAAGTACAGCTTCCGATCGCTCCGCTCTGACTGGACAAACACTCCAGCAAGCCGCTTTACTGTTTCAAGCAGCCTTGCGACAGCAATTAATAATTGAAATATTCATCAGGAAAAGCTCTGATGAGACAGATCGGTTCAACTGACGTGACTTAAAACTTTAGCCTTTAGGAATATTGAAGAAAAAAAAAAGAAAAAAAAACAAACCACCCGACTGTACGGGCTCTGCTGGAGTGTTTCGGGGCTCCCCCTGCAGAAGACGCATCCTGCCGCCGGCGTGTGCCGGGTGCCGGGAGAGCCTCGCCGGAGGGACCCGGGACCCTCTCCCAGCCCTGCCCGCCCCGGGGGAAGCCTCACGGCCGGTGTTAGAAGCCGGGGGAAGCGCTGCGCCCCCCCGCACGCCGTACCGCTGCGGCGGCTGCCCGGCGGGGAGCGGAGCCGCGCACCGTGCCCGCAGCGCTCGGTGGGGCACAGCCCGGGGAGGGGGGGCGGCCCGGAGAGGGGGCGTGGAGCACGGACCGGGGCGGGGGGGAGCACGGACCGGGGTGCAACCGCGGCCCCGCGGGGTCCCGTCCCACCGGACCCACTCCCCCGGGCGCAGCCCCACCAGCGCCGGGCCGCGCGGAGGCTCCCTGCCCGGGGCTGGCGGTGGGCTCCGGATCGCGGAACCGGGGAACTCCCCGCCCGCCACCGCGCCCTGCCGAGACCCCCGGCCCAGCCCGCGCCGCCCGTACCTGCCCGTGGAGCAGCGCGGCCCCGTGCTGGTCGGCGGCGGCGAGCAGCGGCAGGAGCGGTTCGCAGGGGACGCGCCAGCCCGGGGCGGCCCGCAGCAGCGCGGCAGGGGGTGGCGCGGGCGGCGGCGCCGGCAGCAGCAGCGGAGGCGGCGGCGGCGGAGCGGGGGGAGCCCCGGTGGCAGCGGCGGCGGCACCGACCCTGACGAGCCCCGCGGCGGCCGGGACCACCCAGGCCCAGGGGGGAGCCGGGGGCTCGGCGGGGGCCCAGAGCAGGGGCGGCGGCCGCTTGGCTGCGGGAGCCGGCAGCATCCTACATGGCACGGGGCGCGGCGGAGCCCGGCCGCCCCAGCTCCGCACCGGCGCCGCCGCCGAGTGAAACTCCAGTTCGCGGCGGGGCGCCGCCGGCAAGCTCCGCCCGCCCGGGGGGGGCAGCGGGCGGGGAGCGGGGCGGGGGCCGCGCTGGGGCCGCCCCGGGGGGGGGGAGGCACCCTTAACCGGCCCGGCCGCCCCCCCCCCCCGCCGGAGGTAGGGATGCTTTGGTGTGGGGGTGCACCCGGTAACCGGCCCGCTGGCTCCCCGAATGAGGTAAGGATGCTTATGGGGGCGTGCACCCGTTAACGGGCCCGCCGGCTCCAAGAATGAGATAAGGATGCTTTTGGGGGGGTGCACCCGTTAACGGGCCCGCCGGCTCCAAGAATGAGATAAGGATGCTTTTGGGGGGGGTGCACCCGTTAACCGGCCCGGCCGGCCTCCGGGGCCAGCCCGCCCCACAGGCACACCCCCCTCCGGAGGGCAGAGCTGCTTAAGGGCGGGGGGGGGAGGGAGGGGGGGGAGGGAGAGGGGGGAGGGGGGGGGGGAGGGGGGAGGGCGGGGGGGGGAGGGAGGGGGGGGAGGGGGGGGGAGGGGGGAGGGGGGGGGGAGGGGGGAGGGCGGGGGGGGGGAGGGGGGGGGGAGGGGGGAGGGCGGGGGGGGGAGGGAGGGGGGGGAGGGGGGGGGGGAGGGGGGAGGGGGGGGGGAGGGGGGGAGGGCGGGGGGGGGAGGGGGGGGGGGAGGGGGGGGGGGGGGGGAGGGGGGGAGGGCGGGGGGCGCTCTTTCAGGCGTCATACCGCGTCGAGGTTTTTCAGCAGCGCCTGGAAGAAAGGGCTCTTCTGCCGGTGGGTGAGTCACGGCTCCCCCCTGGGGTCTGGGAGCTTTGGGGAGGTGGCGGGGGACCAGGCGCTGAGGAGATGCGCGGTGCGATGGAGCAGGCACGGGCACGGGGCTCTGCCCCCCTCCCCCACCCTGCGCAGGGAGCGCGGGCAGGTTCTCTAGGGGAATCGGCAGTGGGCTCAAGCACCCCACGGCTGCCCCTCAGATGGGGCCCTTCCCCTGTCGTCGATAGGAATAACACGACTTTGTGTGCATCCAGCAGGAAACAATACCGTTGCCATCACTGCTGCCCGCAAAAAGGTGTTTTGGGGAGCCCAGCACATCGCTGAGCTCCACACCTCCTGCTGCTGCTGCTGGGAAAGTGGGGGAAGAGCCCAGCTGCCCCTGGCACAGCCACCAACTCTGCCACATGCTGTCCTGCTGCCCGCTGCTTCTGCCAGGCGGGGGAAGAAGCCATTGGTCGCTCCTCATTAAAAATTAAGCTTTAACTCTTGGTCACAGGTGACCTCTAGCAGTTAGGGGTGAGCCATCATACTTGGTGTAATGAGTCGAGGGAAAACAAGCACTGACCTCCTCTGCAAAGCATAGAATGATAGAATAGTTTGGGCTGGAAGGGACCTTGAAGCCCACCCAGTCCCACCCCGTGCCCCGGGCAGGGCCCCCTCCCCCCAGCCCAGGCTGCTCCCAGCCCCATCCAGCCTGGCCTTGAGCACTGCCAGGGATGGGGCACCCACAGCTGCTCTGGGCAGCCTGGGCCAGCGCCTCGCCGCCCTCACGGGGAACAATTTCTGCCTCACAGCTCATCTGCATCTCCCCTCTCTCAGCTTAAGGCCATTCCCCCTTGGCCTGTCACCACGTGCCCACGTACAAAGCCCCTCTCCAGCTTCTCGCCGGCCCCTTCAGGTGCTGGGAGCTGCTCTAAGGTCTCCCCGGAGCCTTCTTCCTAGGCTGAACAACCCAAACTGTCTCAGCCCATCTTCACAGGAGAGGTGCTCCAGCTCCCTGATCATCTTTGTGGCCCCTTGATAATCTTTGTAGTCTCCTCTGGGCTCGAGAGCAGGTCCCTTCTCCAGCCCAGCTCAGGCAGTCGTAGGGTAAGCCACGCTGGCAGGGCAAGGAACTCATTTGCTTGCAACCTGTGGGCTTGTTTCTCCTGCCTTCTCCTTAATACATTCCACGGCTGAAAGGAGAGAGCTGAGCAAGCCTCTTCTAGCTGCTGACAGCATCATAGCTTCCAGCATCTCCAGCAAAAAATTAAAGGCATGAACAACATTAAAATGGGCTGAGCCTGAGTTCACAGAACATACGAATGCTTCAACTTTATGGCTTAAAATCATTGCTTATGTTTCTCTGCCAAACAGCACTGTTCCAGCTCTCCATCATAGCAGCACAACAAGTGCTGCGCAGTGAGAAAAGGCAAATATCGAGCTGCACCGGTCCTGAGTCTGCAAATCCCCACAGTCCCAGAGAGCCAGAGCACAAAGGAAAACGTACTGCAGGTGATGCAGCTGTACATAGGCAGACAAGGGGCTTCTCAAAACTGTCCAGAAGAAAGTCAAAGGTCTCAGAAATTAATCTTCTCTCTCTTTTATTTGGTGTGCAGAGGAATTGGATCTCCTGTGGCAGTGAATAACCTTAGTAAAGGCAATTCCCAAGAAGTTTGAAATCAAATTATTAGGATCTGTGGATAAACATGAGATCAGGGAAATATATTGCTTATAATTATCCTCAGATTGATACTGGGAAATACAGATTTGAGTAATCTAGAAAGTGACAGAAATCAGATAAAGAGAAGATCACTGCTAACTATTTTAGTGCTAAGCTATTTGTAAAACTCCAAAGTCACTTCCTGGTAACTGTAACGGAACAGAGAAACACACACACAATGACAACAACAACAACAACAAAAAAAAAAAAGAAAAAGAAAAATGGTTGTTTGCTATGAAATGCAGTGGTCCTTGAGTAGTCTGGTTTAAATGCAATAGTTCACCTGTAAAATGCTGAAAATACCCGCAAAATTTCTTTTTTATTATGGCTGAAGATTTTTTTGTGGGGAGGAAAAAGGTTGGGATAGATTTTGAAGAAGTTCACCAACTTCTTTAGTGTCTGGACAACACTCTTGGTCATACAGTCTAGTTTTAGGTAGTCCTGCGAGCAGCAGGGAGTTGGACTCAGTGATCCATATGGGTCCCTTCCAACCTGAAATATGCTATGAATCTATGAACTGTTTGTGTCCATCCACCTCCACATTCCGCAGCGTACCCCTCCCGTGCCTGTGCACCCTTGCCAGGTAGCGGGGGATACTTACAGCTACTTTTTCCCAAGGTACACAACACTGACAAGGCTACTTCTTCTATTTAAGGTCCAGAAGAAAGGTTGTTTCTTGAAGGACTTTATTCCCTGTGCTGAAACCATGACTAACATCAGCCCATTAAAATCAGCAAAGGCCAGCCTAAATCCAGCATCTGCGTAACTATTTAAAGCACAAATCAGTGTTGTTATTTAGACCATCAAAAACACTGATTAAAAGATGAAAATAATTATAATTTCTTAGCAGTGGGTAGGCTTACTAAAAACTTTCCTAAGTTAGATGGGAAAGTCTGTACGTGTAATGTGGCTTCGGAAAGTCCCAGCTCGCTCAGGTCAGCGGGGGTCAGAGGAGAGTTTCTCATCTGAAGGACATGTTATCACCTGGTGGAAGGGGGTCACACACAAGCATCAGCTGCTTTTTTGCTTAGGCTTTCTTTACCTATACTTCAAAAAATAACAACATAGTTATTGTTGCCTTCCTCCCTAGAGCTGGGGAAGTATTTGGGTGTTTCCCAGGCTATTTGTGTGGCAAGTTTAAGACAAGTCCATACACAGGATGCTCACCGTGGTCCAAGCTCAGCACTCCCAGGCTGCGGCCAGGCAGGGAAAGGGTGATGGCAGGGGTGAGGGGTGATGGGCAGGAATGAGGGGTGACAGCAGGAGCAAGGGGTGATGCAGGAGCGAGGGGTACCGGCAGGAGCGGGGGGCTGCATCATCCACCAGAGACAGGCAATGTATACTGCCAAGGCTCTGCTTTTCCCAGCCAGCCCAGAGAGTGGCAGTGATGCCGAGTCCAGCGCCGGCGCGGAGATGGAGCCCAGCGCAGTGCGCAGCGATTGGCATCATCGGGACGATCCCCAGCTCGGGAGCTGGGGGCTGGACGGCGTCCCCTCACCCTGCCGCGCTGGGTGGTGGCTGGGTGCTCACCGGCTCTGAAGGTACAAAGTGAAAAGGTTCAGATAAAGTTTTCACATTCTGGACTCGCTCCCCATGCTTGTATGCGCAGGCTCTGTACCTCTTCTTCTTCAGAGCATGGGGTGGCTGCCCCTAAAGAATGAAGTGTCATCTTTAATGCTGCTTACCACCAACTGCTTCTTCTGGTGGACTTGGCAGCGTTAGGTTGACGGTTAGATTCAATGATCTTTCCCAATCTAAATGATTTTATGATTCTGATATTCCCCCTCCAACACACATGCAGTAGGTTTCTTTGTTCTGGTTAGGGGCTGCCCTGAACACGCATCTTCCTCCTGCCCAGCCCTTGCGTTTTCCGTAAAGGAAAGGCTGGAGGGATGTCCTCGCATTCGAGTAACACAGGTCTGGGTAGTTCCCAGCTCCTCATGGAGCTTACTCCCAGTGCCCGTGGCAATGGTATTCCTCATCTGCTGACAAGCTTGTTATACATTCCTGTGAACCAAATGGGTATTTACAGCCACATGTGCTTGAAATGGCGTGTATCACTGAGAGAACGGGACAGCAACCCACTTGTCATTCCAGCATTGGTCCTGTGCAGTCACCCCAGCTGCAGTATTACCTGCCTCTGGAGGAGTCTCAGCACAGGATGAAATTCGTGACAGTGATGCTGATGAAGGGGAGATGCTGGAGGTCTGCTGGGGTGGGCTAAAGAATGGACAGGAAAGGATGGAGCAGAGACATGGTAATAACCTGTAAATATGTGCAAGAACTGCTGACAAGAAGGGATTGATCTGTTTTTCATGCTCCTGGTGGACAGAACAAGAAGCAGCACTTCTTGTCACTTTTCGTGACAAAAGAGAGAGTTAATAGGAAGGCCATGGTGGAAGAAGAGAGGTGGCTGGGGCATAAATTTTTTCAACTATTGCAACTTCAACTTGGAAGTGCTTTGGGGGGGGAAGGGGTGGGAGGCACCTGAGACTCACATCTGGTGCACACGTTAGCCCTTGAATACTGCAAAGAGTATTCCAGATAGCCAAAGAGCCAATTTAGTGCTGAAACAACAGGTTTAGACCCATCATCTCTAATTTTAAAGTCTGAAGAATGAGTCTAAAGACTCAAAAAAAGGCATCCCTTTCATTAATATCTAAATGATAGACTTTTCTTACTGAGGACATTATCAACCACTTTTCTTCATGCTGAGGTTGTCGTGTGAGACAGTATCAGGTAATGACCAAACTTTCTGTTGTTAATGCACCGAGCTATTTTACAGAATGGGTGGTGTAATTCTCCATTCTAGCACAGTAGCCATCCGTAGGGATAAATATAATTTGACATGGTAAATATGAACAGAACAGTATTCTGCACCCTGTTCCAGAAGGCATTACGTAGATCGCCCTGTATACAGGTATATCTGTAGCCATGTATATTTGAACATGCTGAAGTTGCCTGCAGATGATAGCACTGACCAGAATCTCAGCAGAATTCCATGCTTCAGAAAATTCCCAATAAATAAATTCATCCTTGCTTCCGTGTGCTATCTAAGCTCAGAGTCCCAGGGAATGAGGTTTGCAGCTATCTTTACCAGCGTCTGCCTCTCAGGTTAAACTGCTCATTTCATACTGTGCAGAGGGGCTGGAGCGAGGAGAGGGAATCTCCTCTGCCATCGTTGGGTATCTTGTGCTGTGTGAGAAAGTAAGGCTGAACACAAGCAGATTTTTTTTTTAAATTATTTTTTTTTTTTTGTGGCGCTAACCCACCTGATGCACTCCTTCACAGCAGTGCAGCAATCAGGAACCCCATCTGAGGAGCTCTTATTTCTTCCCAAGCAGAGCTGTCAAAATACCTGGGCAAACAAATGGCCTGGCAAGGTGATTATTCTGTTGAGTTGCCTCATAGCAACATAGACTAATAGTCCGTCCTTTGGGTTAATCCTTATCTGCTGCATTAGTCATTTGTTTCCAACAGTGGTAAACAGCAGATATTTCAGCAATGTATCAAATAAACCCACTGTGCACCTAATTGTGCAATACCATGCTACGAAGGGAAATGAGCTTCTGAGTCCAGTGATCAGCTTATAGTCTGTAGCACAAGAACTGATTGTCCCCCCATCTTTCATTCCAGCTAGCAGAATCACAGATGCTGTTTTTATTCTCCTGTGTAGCTCATCGGAGGCTTTGACAAATCCTTCTTTTTGGAAGTGGTGGCTACCGAGCAGCAGTCCTTCTATACCTGGATAGAGGGATTAAACCTGATGCCTAAACCAGTCAGGTTCTCACGGGATTTAGCTGCCACTGCCTGTGCCCAGGAGGAGCTATGCAGTACATGTGCATGGTGGATGGTGGGACAGATTCCACTGCTCCTCAAAACATGAGTCAGTCCTCTGCCGAACAGGGTCCCTGAGGCAAACACATCAAATGAAAAATCCTGCCATAAAATGACCTTTTGTTTCTATTCTCCTAATGTGAAATACCTGATCTCTGATCCGATTTTTGCTAAATTCCATTGATTTCCATGAGCCCAGTTTCAACCTATTAAGAGAAATCAAAGAAATAGCAGTCAAATGAACAGTAGCTTCAGTGCACTAAAAATCACTGCAGGAAAACACCTGTGATACCTAACTTCAGCCTTCCTAGGACCCCTTTTTCAGTCCCTGGGGATGGTGAAAATTGCCTTGAGACACCTGGCTCCCCAGGAGGTCCCCCCATCTCTCTGGCAGGAGGTGATCCACGGAAAACTGGATCAGACAGTCAGACCAGCACTGTTGAGTACCTAGAGGACATAGACACTCGAAACTGCAGCAGGAGACAGGCAAGGAGAATGAAAAACCCAAACAGCAGAGAATAGTGTTTAAGCAAGTGGAGACACTTCAGCAAACTACCAACAGATCACCTAAATGGCTTCAGGCTGAAGGGATCACCCTGTTTAGCAACAGGTAAGAGGTAAAGGAGCAAGCAGCAGGATTTGGCCATGGCCTGGAGACCTGACAGAGCATCTGAAGCTTTGCAGATGGTTCTGCCACCCCAGGGACATACCTGTAGGTCAGCACAGCCCCCAGCCAGCCTGGGAGCACGGTTGATTTACAGTTTGCAAATGAAGAGTGTCAAAAACCATCTCTGGGTGGGGAAATGGATGGAGCAACGTTCCTCAATCCCCAGCCTGCCCCAGCAGGGACTGACACCTTCTGCTGGCATCAATGAACTGTGTCCTCGTAATGCTGCCGGTGATCTCTGGAGCGGCTTTGCCATCAGCACCATTTACATCTCCCAGATAGTCATTTGTTCCTTTTTCACTCTGTCTTCACACTTGCCAACCTTCAGGATTCTCGGGAGCCCCAACAGGAGATTATGGCTAATCTTCACCTTCCCGGGTGCTGGATTAACCCCATGGCAGTTTGAGCAGCTGTCAGAGAAGGACATGATTGCACAAAGATGATTAATTGGCAAGATAAGCTATAAAATATGAATTTCCTTCAGTTTGTTTTCCAAGTTCTTATACAATATTCTCAAACTATTTTTATACAAAGGTGGAATTACTGATGCTGAAATCTCAAACTCTGGTTATTTAGGGAAGGAAAACAAACGAGAGACCTCTGCCCTTCAGTTGTATGGTCATCTGAAAGCAGGAGCATAGAGGGGGAGAGCCAAACATCTTCTGCCAGGACTGCTGGGACAGCTAAGCCTGTTCACTAAAATCCTAAATTTATTATAATCCTGTTGGATACAGGAGACAAACAAGTCTTTTTTTCTTTAAAAACAGAACAACTAATGCATAGTCCAGAGTAAAGCTCTGCGGAGTTTTGCATATAGGAAGATCAATTCAGCTAAGAAAAGAAACAGAAAGGCCTTCAAACCAAGAGAAATATAAAAAATGGCATATTTTGTATATGCACGCTAGAGACTAAAGTTGCTGGAAACATTTTCTTTTTGAATTGAAGAATAAAGAGCACAGTGATTTGAGGTAAGAACTGCTTTCTAACTAGTCAGCTGGAATACATGTCTGCTCTGATTTTAACCCTCCTCGGTAGCCATTCCCAGTTCCACCCCCCACTAGCAGAAGGATAAAATAACCTCTAGGATTAAGACACCTACCTCCACCTGCCTGTTGTCCCAGAGCACTGCTGAGAACACACACAACTCACTTTGATCTGGGCCTTCCTTTGAAAGACTCCAAAAAAGTTTCCACGCTCGATTTGGGACTGAGTAATGTATAGATGCACCAACCTGTTTCCCCTCTACACCCAGACAGGCTGGATGGGGATGGCTAAAACGAATCCTCCCCATGTACCTGGAATTTATGAAATACAGTCAGGGCAGTGGTGCTGCCCTCACGCACCACCTATCAGTTTGTGACATTTAGAAGTGTAGTAGCTGCTTGTTTGGCAAAGCATTATATGAAGGTAAGGGAGCTTCTCAGGAATGTCAAGGAACAGAAGTCACCTCCCCTTAAGTACAAACCCTGCTGATGCTCCTCTGTTGACCCAGTGCTGGTCCACACAGTCCCAAAGGGCCCTGGGGGCTTTCTGTAGGAGGTTTTCCTGGCAGGCATTGCTGACCACTGGCAGAAAGAGACAAATTTCCTTATTCCCTCCTGTCTTTTCAGAGCCTACATCTTGTCTGGAAGGAATCTGTGTGTCTCAGAGGAGACACTGCAGAAACATAGCATGCTCAGAATCAGATTTACACCTTCTTAGTCCTCCAAAATACTGAGGCACACGCTTAGTATCGAGGGTTTGAAGAGAAGATGTTGGTTTGCAGCTGGTACACCACAGAAGAGAATCAGTAGGGGTGTTTTACTTTTAACCTCTCAGAAGAGAAATGCTTTCCTGATTTACATTCTTCAGCCATCACTGAAATCCTAGAGATCTGGTCCTCAGCATCAGCACATGCGTCATAAGCATTTCACCTCAGGTAGCTAAGGAAGAAATTTTCAGCATTCCAGGTTCCCAGTAAAGTCAGATCAATGAATTCGCTCACAATAACTTGCTTAGACATAATTTTTGTGAATTTCAGCAAAATGTGTATGTGATAAGCTCAAAACATCTAGCTGTGGATTCAAGCTCAAAAAGCTGTGGATTCCAAAACAACAAACAACAGATGGTGCCATCTCACATCTACCTACTACTCTAAAGAGATACTTGATGGATAGTCAAATGAACTCCCTTGTAGAAAGACTAACAGTAGGGTTTATAATATAAAGATCCAATTTTTTTTCTGGTGCCCACTAGTAGCTAGTTTATCAAGAAAAGGTGAAGAGCAGTAATCAAATCTGCACGCTCCATAGCACTTGCAGGGCAGGCAAAAGATACAGTCCAGCAAAACAGTCTGTCACGTTCTCAGCAACTTGGTTATTTACGCTCAAAAACAAGTTCCATTTCATCCTGGAGGGATAAAAAACCTGTCCTCTTCTGGCTGCTGTAGACCACTCGGCATTATAACACTGTGGTCTGCATGGAAGTTGGAAGAAGACCCTGTATCAGTTCTTGCAGTCCTAAACAAACATTTGTTATTGCTTAATCTCCAGTTTAGAAAAGATCAGTTTTCCAGGAAAGACATGGGAGCAACACTGCATTAACTGATAAGACATCAGACAGCAAAACAGCCCCACAGCTTATCTCATAGTCGCAAGGCCCTTCCCGAAACCTGCTTTATTCAAACTCAGCAGCAAACTTTAGAAATAACAGGAACAAAGGAGCAGCTCTGAAATGCAGCTGACACCGAGAGCAGCACAAGGTGTGGTCAGCTTTGTGGTGGGCTAGAAACTCATTCATCACACCATGCCTTGCAGAAAGTCTTCAAAATTGCCCACAGGACACAATTTTCTGTCTCGGAGTTGCTGTTTCCAGCATGCACAGTGACTCCTGGTCCTCGAAGGATGGTCCTATCATCCACCAGACAAGGAGAAGGCTTCTGGTACGGACATGATGCCCCACAGCAAGGGTCTGGGTGCCAAGTGGGAGTGTTGGAAAGGTGCTGCGCCCACCCACCACAATACTGTTGTACACAACATGCACCAAATCAGTTGGTGAAGAGACAGTAATGTTTCATGCCAAGGACAGACTTTTCCTGAGGCACCTAATTATCATCAGCCCACATGCTATTTTCACAAATTGCTTAGAAGGGCTTATTGCAAAGGCAGCGTTATGAGACAGTTGGTTACACTGAACTCAGGTTATTTAAAATACACAAGGGGGGCGAGTCGTGGGCACTTTGGTCTCTGCGTAAGGTGGAAAATCATTGCTACCTCTACTTTTTCTGTGTTACTCCAAGGTAAAAATACATGGGGTTGGCTTCTTAATTAGGTGGTTACCTCCCCATGTTAACACGGTTATGTCAAAGATCATTGCAAGTTTAAAACTTCACTTTATCAGCCAAAAAAATTACACTTTTATGAGCTTTATCCTCTTTGTAGTAACTTCTAATACACTTTTGTTACCTAATTATCTCTCTTCCTAGATTATTGCTCTTAAGTAACATTATTATTCTGGATTCAGTAGTGGAGGCAGCATACCAGATCACATACTTGTCTCCAAAACTGTTTGGGGAACCAAATGTGGAAATATCAATGTCAAGTTACAAAAAGATGTACCAAGACTAATTATTCCATCTGGAAACCTTCAGATTTAATTTCTCCAACATTAAATCCCCCGGTATCATTCTTCAGTCACTCAGCCGTAATGGGTTCTGCTCCGCTCCCAGAAGAGCATTTTGCAGCACATTCAGGACAGAGCTCTCCCGGTCTCTCCTTATTGCAGCTACTTTTGCTTGCCACCTAATTACCCATTTCAGGGGTGATTTTACCTTGCAGTTAGCTCTTAGCTTAGGATGTTTATTCCACCCCCAGTCCCTTCTCCTGCAATTCAGGACGGTGACTGGCAAGCCTATGAATAGGGCTGCATGCTGCATTTCGCCTCCCCCCGTGCCCGAGCTTTCCTTGCCTTCGCAAACGGGCGGGCGAGCAAGGCAGGGGTCGGCTGGCAGCAGCAGAGCCACCACCCTCTGTAAGCAGCTTAGGGCTGGATGAAGAGACGCCTGTTTTTCAGACCTATTAAAGTGCTCAGCCATTCACTTAGGAATTAGGTAGAACACAAAACCGTTCTAAAACCAAATGCTTCATAAAAATCCCTGCATCTAGAACTGGGTGCATGTGGTTGCCCTCCTGAGCAGGCAGAGCTGCTGTGCACAGGAGGCACTCGAGCCAAGAGAAGGGTCTGTGGTCTGCCAGAAACCTCCGGTGCCTGGATGTCCTCTGGCCAAGAACAAAACCTGGTCCAAGCTTCTCCAGTAAACGCTAAGCTCCCAGTTGTTACAAGGTAAGCAGATACCAGCTGTATCTCCCAGCATGGTTTTGGGGGTAGAACTCGGTGCTGCTGCCTTGGGTAGCCACCACCTCAGAGAATTGTGCTCCATCACCTCAAGGGATCAGAGCATCCCCCCAGCACCTGGGGTGTGCAGCTTGGAGAGATAATGCAGTATACATACAGCAGCAACAGCCTGCAGCTTCCCCCACCTCCTGTGAGGACCCCCAGGAGAGCAGGAGGAGGAGATGCTGGAGAGGGTCCAACTCGCCTCTCTGATTCTATTCCCAGCCCTGGTGCAGGAATGGGGGAGGGGGGAGGCAGGCGGTGGTGCATGCCGCTGGACACCAGTGCACCAAGAGCAAAGGACAACTGCTTCTAGCTCCATCCCTCCACCCCACAGGGGCCGGTGCTGCCAGGTCCTCACACCAGCCCTCATCCTGGGTGACCCTCATCCATCCCTGCAGGGTGTTCACCCACCCATCCACAGAAACAGGGCTCGGTCCACTGGCCGTAGGGGCTGGGGGCTGCAGTGCCTTCCTCCTCTCTACAGGGAGCCCAAGACTCCATCTGCCTGCCCAGGATGCAGCCACAGCATCAGGATATGGCCCAGCACAAAGCAAGTGAGAGCTGATCAAGCTGAGCAATTGGTCAGGCTAATGAAGGATGCCAAGGAGCTACTCGTTAGGATTCACCAGCAGCTTCTTACATTTCCAAGGAAATAAGAGAATTAATGATCACCCCATTCCACACAGCTTGTGAATAACATTGAGCTGTGGCTTTCAGCCTGTAAAGTTAGCACAGAAAGCACTGTCAAAGGCCATGAAAACTGGAGAGGGACTTTTCACAAGAGCAGGCAGTGATAGGACAAGGGGAATGGCTTTAAGCTGAGAGAGGGGAGATGCAGATGAGCTGTGAGGCAGAAATTGTTCCCTGTGAGGGTGGCGAGGCGCTGGCCCAGGCTGCCCAGAGCAGCTGTGGGTGCCCCATCCCTGGCAGTGCTCAAGGCCAGGCTGGATGGGGCTGGGAGCAGCCTGGGCTGGGGGGAGGGGGCCCTGCCCAGGGCAGGGGATGGGACTGGGTGGGCTTCAAGGTCCCTTCCAACACAAACCATTCTGTGATTTTTCTTATTTCATAAGAAACTTGTTGCTTAAAAGGAACTTATACTAAAACCTGCACAAATTATTAAATAATCTTGTAAAACAGCAAAACATTAATTTCCAGCTCAAAGGTGCCATTGATGATCCTGCCAGCTTGCAGAGCGCTGCAGGCAGCTGGACACAATTTTCAACCCCCAGGTTTGGGAGAGTGGTTGCTCAATGCAATCCAAAGGGAAAGGTGGAGAAAAGTTACAGGAGTGGTGGAATAGTTTTATTGTTGTTGGGGGTTTTTTTAACATTTTTCATAGGTAAATTAAAAACCAATTCATTTTGTGTACACTTTTGCTTGCAGTTTCTAGTGGTGCATTATCCCATTGTATGACATTGACTTTGAGTAGCAAATACAAAAAAATATTTCCCATCACTGAAGATCAGCCCATTGAATATCACCCCGTATGTCAGTACTGCCGTATCTCTCTGGGCACCTGCCAGGCATCCCCCCCCTCTCCCTTCCCTGCCTCAGAGGTTTGCTCAGGCTGGTTTTACCTTTGGGTTTCAGGTCTGGTTTTCCTCCTCATCAGATGGTTAAGGCCGATTCCACTGATTTCAAAACCATAAAATACATTTTCGGGTTGGTTGGTTGCTGTTGCTTTTCAGCAAGCTTTTGGAGTTAATCTTCCCTCTTTATTTCCCTGTCACTTTGGTTAATTAAAAACCCCCACAGAAACCAAAACAAAAAAACCCTTCAAGGACTGATACATTACCTTTGTCCGCAGTAGGTAAACACATGCTCTCTTCCCTCTAGAGATTTCTTTAAGCTGTGTATTTCTGTCTTTGGGTTGAGCATTACCAGCATCATAACTTATTTATATTTTGCTCAGCTGAGGAGGACAACACCTCCAGTGTTAAAGGGAAATATCAGAGGGCAGAGGCAAGCATTCTCTTTCGCCTTCTTCCCTTCATTACAGCCAGAGACTCCCTTGGATCGCTTTCTTCTCTCTGTGCAGTGCTCTGAGGAAGGACGACTCCACAAAAAGCACATGCTACCGCAGCTGGGACGGATGCACTCACTGTTTTAAGGCAATATTCCCCAGTGATGCTCCTTCACAATATGTCATTCATGTCACAAGCCTGATTTGTATTTTGTTTGCTGCTTGAAGAAGTCATTTTGTTGAATAATATTCTTCCTTGTGTGAGAACTTCTATTTTCAAAACGATCCGTGAAGCGGCTCATCTCTTAATGAGTTTTCCTACGGGCTATGAGCTGACATCAAGAACCTTCTTCACTTGGCTTCTTTTACAGAAGGATTCATTGCAGATGCCAAAGCCAGCTGTCAGGTGCAGAAGCAAAACCACTCCAGAGATGCAGCATTGCAAGATGAACTGAATGCGAGCGTATTTCTGCGATCATCCACAGAGAAATCCTCCTAATCGACAACCCGTTTTGAAGACCTCACAATATTACATTTTTACGCAGCTCACAGTGGTTGAAATTCAGCCATGGGAAAGCACAAAGCTCAGGTACCATTTAATCTGACGTTGCAAAACTGAACAGGATCAAGTCACACGGTGCTTCAAGCTGGTGACCATCACCAGAACAACTGGAATCCTTCTCATACGCCCTTGGCATCCCGTACATACCCATGGTACTTAGTGCACTATTTAACGGTACCTCCTGCAATAGCCACCTGCTCTATTTCTCACACTTTCTATTAGTTTCTCCTTGTCTGTCTTAACATGTCAAGGAAAAAATGGACCCATTACAGAGCTCTAAAAATAGTACCATAGGTCCTCATCCCAAAGCCATACACCAGCAATGGTTTTGCACTAGATATGGTTACAAGTGGATATTTTTTCTTTGTTTCTTAATACAATTAGACAAGGTATTTGACTGTTTCATATAATCATATACATGTTTTTCCCCTTGGTTTGACAGACCTGATCAGCATTCTTAAAGAAAAAAAAACCCAATACAGTCTTTTAACAACCTTCTTCCTTCGCTTGAAGCCCATCTTCTTTTTCCTCTGAAGTCTTGATAGCAACATCACAGAAGCCTATTACTTTGCTTCCAAACGTTTACTTCTGTTGTGCCAGATATACCTTGTAAATTATAAAAATGCATCCAGCTTGCCTAAGAAAAATAATTTGTTGGCCCAAAGTATTTCTAGCTAATATTTATCATTAAGATCATCTTTACTGCATTCAGATCAGTTCCTTTCATTCAGGTAATAACGTTCTTGTTATTTTATCCATCCATGACACACCTAACTTTATAGGATTAGCTCTTAGAAAACAGTGAAGTATGATTTAAAGAAATGCATTTTAAAAAGTCATTGAGACAGAATCCCAAATTATTACTTTCTTCTCCTGTATGAAAAGGAATGGATGTTTTTAATGTACAAATGGGTATGATCTTAAATTTTTGTAAGAAGACAGGAAGATGGAGGGACAGAAAGCAAAATTTCTATGTAACTTTAAAACCAGATCAATTAACTCACGTTTTTGCAAGGAATACGCATATAGCCATCTTGGTATTGATCATTAAAAAAAATAAATTCGCTATTATTATTCAGTAAAGACTTGTGATTGACCTTGTAAAGCAGTTCAATTCTCCAGACACCTGGAGGACTGCAAATTTAAGGCAAGAGTGAGAAGTCTTACATTAAAAAAAAAAAAAAGCAACCCAGAAAAAGAACCCAGCGCCTGGCACACCAGCAGGCTTGTTCCTCTCTTCTCCAAAAGGCCAGCTAGAGGTAGGGAGAACTGTCTGCTTCAGGCTTGGGCTTTAAGGGAGAATAATAATGACCGAGATCCTCTCTTCTTATTAGAAAATTCCTCCGCCCTGTTTAATCTAGAAATAGCCTAAGCAACTGCTGGTAGGGCTACTGTACTAGGGAGCGGGGGGCACCCTTAAGTTTCTTTCTAGGATTTTATTGAGCAGATGAAAATTGAGAGAAGTAGTACTTTAATGAAAGCAAAGCTCAACTGACAAGCAAGCTCCTAAAGGGAAAAAGTAATCAATTCAAGAGGGCCCTGCTGGTAGGTGGCAATTACGTCTTCCTTAGCATTTCTTCTTGGTAATTGAGTTCTGTGTGTCTCTTGTCATGACCCCTCATAAAAGTGGGGGAGAGGGGAGGTCCCTGAACTCACCACAGTGTTTTATGTGTTTGCAGAGTTTTAAGTCCTTCCCCAGTTCTTCGTGAGGTCTTCCAGAGAAATCTCAATATACTAATGGCCTTTAGACTTTCGCAACATTATCCAAACTAGCTGGCTGCAACAATGCTTTTACCTTCCCACACCAGGTTAACTTCAGTAAGTAGTTATCACACCTTGCTCCAGCACAGACACCAACCCCCCACAAGGCTTCAACAGTTCATCTACTATCCGTGCTGTTTCTTCATCCTCTCCAGGCCAGCCCACCCTGCTTCTTGCCTCTGCTGTATCCAGATTCTTCCTTCTCCTGGCTCCTCTGCCAGCCAGCCTCTCCTCTTCCGAGCCTTCTGCTTCTCCCAGAGCCTCTCCTACATTCAGGACATGCTCACTCTCTCCTCCCTCTGCTTCTTCCAGATCTCTCTTCATCCAGTGCTCTCTCTTTATCTGGTGCTCCTTAGAGCTATTTAACTACTTACCAGGAACTAGCCACAGCTGCACCTTATCCACATCAACCAACCCCCCCACACCCCCAAGCCAGCCCACAGCTGTATATTATCAATGTTAATTAACCTGCCTTCATTCCTCTATAATTCCTCTACATTAGATCATGCAGGGGTAGGGGTGGACATGGTAGAAGGAGCTGAAATGGGTTCCCCAGTAGCTTTCTAAAGAGAAAAAACCCAAATACAAACATTTCTAAGCAACGTGGCCAACAGTTATCAGACCATAAGAGTTCAATGCCATTCCTGAAGAATTTTGTATCCACTTAGATAATGACGTGATTAACTTTGTGGCCCATCCTGTCCTAAGCTCTCCTGCTAAAAATCCTTCTACATTTATGGTAGTGAGCCATCAGAACTCAAAAGGTTTCTCATCAGGTAGGGAAAGCATAATGTTTTCAGGGAAGCTGCCACTGGCTATAGCAGGAGGTTTTATCTGGGCTAAATGAAGCAGCTCTTTTGCTAACAAATGAAAAATAAATAAAACCACCACCACCACCCTGCCCAATCTTCATTCAACCACTGTTAGGCCAGCATCATCCCCCAGCTGTGCCAAACATGAGCCAGCACCATCTGTGACTCAGAGTCCTAGCTGCCAAAAGCTTGACCAGAGATTTACTACTGCATGCTGGTCCCCACCGCCCCAGTGGACATGCACAACCTTGGCTTTTGGAAGCCCCGCTGAGGTCCTCAGTGAAGAGAGAAGTGCTGGCACCTGTCTTTAGCCATGGGGGATGCGGCACAGGCATGTGTCCTGCATCACCAGGTGATGCAGCTTTTATATCTAAGCAGGTCCTGCATGCCTGAGCAGTCTGAACTGAGCAGTAGATAATTAACATCACAACACTTCAAGCATTTTAGTTACCCATATATTTAAAAAATGTCTCAAAATATCAGTGCTACTTTTACACTGCTCTGCAATCCCTCTCATTTTTGTTATTGCTCTCTTATGTTGTTTTCTTATTTTACTTTAAGTCTCTCATTTATTTTTCCTTTGGTACAAGCAGGAAAGGTGTCCCTGTCTGTGGCCCCATGAGTGATAACGCTTTCAGAATTTCCTCTTACCTTGAATTTCAGCATCCCTCTCCAGACCACAGCCCAGGTCACTCCACAAGCCTGAGACCTTTTCTATTTTCACCTGCCCTTACTCCACGTTGTACACGCTAGAAAAAGGTAGAAGGTCTTTTATTTATCAGTTTGAGCAAATAAATGATCTAAGTCTTCTAACTGGATCATTTTCATTCTCTAGGAGTTCTATGGACACCCAAACTTTTAACCACAACTGGACTTGGTTTCTCAAATCTCCGAGATTTTACCAGTGAGGGACTCTTTCTTTAATGCCCCAGTCTAAAAGTAAAGCTCAAACTCCCCCTGAGCAGGACCAGGTCAGCTGGCGATGCTGCACTGCTGGGAGTGTGCAGGGTTTTATGTCGAGCTGAGCATGATTGTGCAGAAATGAGAGAGAAAACCCCTAACACTTCAAACAACAAGAAAAAAATCCCCCCACTAATCCTGTGGTAGGGAAATCTAGCATTTCACCCAGCTCCACTTAAACCCAGTAACGTTAATGCATTATCAAACTCTCCAGTTTGTTCAGTTTCTGTAGAAAAAACTGCCAGAAGCAGAGAACATTTCACGCTTTCATCTTCCAGAAATAATTTGACAGTACTTGAAGATTTGATTGCTCCGATTACATTATTATTGTTTGTTGAATACCAGTAAATGTAGGCTTTAAAAAAAGAAAAATATTCTCTTTTTCCTGCTTGCTTTGTAGCAGCAAGATGTGCTATGACAGCCCATCATGAGGGAGACATGGCATTTCTCATGACTTCCCAAAGATGGGTGTTGGCAAATGCAAGGCAGGGGGATGGAGGTGAGTGGGAGGGTTTCCCACGAGCCACCAGCGCTCCGCTGAGGATCCTGCAAGCACCCACACGGGTCCCAGTCTATCTGCGGAGCAAGGGCTGAGGCCTCCCATGATGGAGCATCCCACATCGGTGTCGGGCTTTGCACCAGTTAACTCTACTCCTCCAAACTTGCTGCCACACACTTTGCATACCAAGCAAATCTGCCAAGGTCTGGGGTTTTGTTTGTGGGTTTTTTGTTTGTTTGTTTGTTTGTTTGTTTGTTTTTAAAATCCACTAGAAAGTCTTCCAAGCCATTAATTTTAAAGAAACTGTCTGCTTCCTACAGAAAAAAGTGATGTGCCTGATTAATCTCTAGATCCCTCATATCAGGGCTTTGTCATTAGGCAGCTTTCTTTCATATGCACCACTTACTCCAGTAATCAGATCAAATTGCCAGGCCGTGGCGTTCAGGTGGAGTGCTGCGCTCCAGCTGCGGAGCTAATACCCAAATGAACAGTGCTGATGAGTGTAATAGTGCTTGGACTATTAGCAGCAGCATTTATGTAGCCCCATGAATGCGCTTGTCTTACTGGGGCTCTGCATACCGAGGGCTGGCTGGGAAATCATCTTGGCCCTCTCTCTTCCTAGCAGTGAGGCTTTTATCTAAGTTTGCAAACGGCAAAGCAAGCTGCTGCCAATCCCAGATCTCAAGATCCATTAGAGAGAGGTCACAGGGAAGGATGAAGTCTGTGGCTTGATCTAGTATGACAGAAAGGAAAGAAGTAAGAGCACATGTGATAAGATGCAAACTTCTCCATTAGGATGTTCCTCCTAATGACAATTAAACTACTGCCTTTGAATAAATACATATCCTCCCTCCCTTTCCAAACTCTCTACCCATCATCTGTGTTGTAACTTCATCAACAGCAATGTCTGCATTGCCCTGCCAGCTAAGGGTGAGGCTTTCAGCTCTCACCTCCAAGATATAACCCAAAATGAAGCAGAACCTCTGTCACAGTTAGAGATACACTTCAGTTTATCCTTATAAAAGCCGCAGCCCTAGGGCCTGACCCAGCACAGCAGAGCCCTCTTCACAGCTTCTCTGCAAGCACCAAGGGGCAGCTCACTGGGAGAAGATACACAGCCCCCTGGCCCGGGCTGGGTGACAGGATAACCCACAATTACCCAAGAGCAACTGACACACGTGCCTGAACGCAGGAGGAGCATCACCTGCTCGCCCCCAGGGTGCCAGAGCCCTGGTGCTTATTCTCCCCTTGCTGCTGCAGCTGCAAACCCTCATGGATCCCCAGAGCCAAACAGTCCCTTAGGGGCATTCATTTCCCTAGAAATGTCCTGGTTCCTATGGCAAATGTCATTGCTTACTTAATATAAAAGAAAATAGAGTACTTAACAGGGGCAGGACATGCTAACTAGTTTGTATAACTGCAACCCATCTGTCTGTCCTCAGACGGGCTTATGAGCGGTGGGTTGGTACCGGTCTCTAGAAAAACAGTTCTGTATGTGAACAGCACCACAGTACACAAGTAAAAATGAGCATATTGATTTTTTGCAACCAAATAAGTACTAAAAAACCTGTTTTTTTAATCTGGGTATGACCTTAGATAAGTTAGAGCATAATCTTTAAATAAATGAATGCTTCTTAGGGACTGAAACTCATCATCTTCCTCCTGCCAAATGGTTTTGGGGCTGCTCCATCTCCTTTTCTTGGCCAAGTACATGCAGCTTTGTGCTTGCCCTGGCTTCTGTACCAGGCACAGCAGGTCTCAGGTTTGCTCCTGGTGTCACAGGTACAGCCACACACAGAAACTGTCCTTGGAGGATTTTCTGCCTGGTTGCTGGTGCACATCTGGATGCTTCAGCTGTCTGACCAGAAAAGCTCACCCCTGGCAAACCACCCTCCCAGTACAAGTCCATATTCCCACCAGTGGAAGTCAGACACGGGCAGGGTATTTGCCAGCCTTACTCAGGCTGCACATGAGAAGCAGGAGCTGCCCCTGTCCCCCCTTGCACCCCCCAAAGGCACTGGAGAGGAGTGGGGTGCACCCGCTCTGCAGTGGGCTGCAATGCCAGCAGGGTTTTCGGAACAATACAAAGGAAAAGGATACATTTTAAAATAGGTAAGTTTTGAGTCCTCATGGTTACACAATTCACTGGCTCAACAAGGTTGGCAATTAATTTCTGGAAAACAAAACCCTGATTTCAGAGACTACCATGCTCCAGAAGACAGCTTTCCAAACATGGATCACTACATTTGCACAGGTCTATAACAGGTCTTTTCAGGCTGACAAATTCAGTTTTGAAGTGAAGAAATTATTAGCAATAGGTTACTATATATGGTTTCTGTTTTAGAGCCTGTAGCACTGCTGTAAGCAGGAAAAAAAAATTTACACTAGACCAGAATGATAACAACAATAAAAAAAAAAAATAATGTTACTCTCGTTTCTAAGTAGTCACCCTAAACAGTATAGACTTGTGTTGGGATCTTCCCAGAAAGAATTGCCAAATCATCAGTTCTGATCAAACTGCTAGTCATAACAGATGACAACAAGCCTGTGTTGGAAGCTGCTGCTGGGGCTGAGCTGGAGCTGGCGGTTAGTCCAGGCAAGGCAGCGTGAGCCTCCAGCCACAGCCCAGCTCTGCCCCAGACAGCAAAGCCGGTCGCAGAGTGTGCCTTCGACACGTGCATGTGCACAGCGCACACAGCTGGGAGCATCTCTCCACAGGGAAATGTCTTAAATTAATAAGACATCTTAACGTTATGGCTCCACTGTCGAAGCCTCTTACATTGTTAGAGAAAGCATTGGCTCTTCACATTAAAGCAGTCCTAATGATAATACAACAACTCTGTTTCAAATTGAAATGAATTCTCCATAAGAGAGATGAGTTTTCTATTAGACTCAAGAAGCATGTAGACTTGGGACTACTGCATCGAAGCACTGTGAAAAATATAATTTTACATAGTTTGCAGCTAAAAATTATCCAGTATCTATTGTAAATCCTCACTTATCTTAGAAACACACATCTGGTGGTGCAACACAAAAAAATTCTTTGAATTTGCTAACTTTTGAAGCAACCTCTGGAGGTGGAAGCTGTCCCTCCCCTGAACTTTCTGCTCCCACACGGGAGGACCCACTGCCATGCCTGCTCATCTCACCTCTTTTCACATCAGCTTTGAGACACCCCACAGCACTAACACATGGCAGAGTTGGATAAAACATTGGATAAAACCTGTGCAGGAAAGGCTGCTCCTCTCTCCGATGAGACACACCATCATGTTTCCTGACCTGCACTGCATATGCAAATTACAAGCTTCTGCAAAACTTACGTTTAGTAAATGTTTCGTTTCCCCCACCGGTAAGTGATATTCAATAGAAACCAGAAACGCCCATTTTAGCCAGTCCCACACTGACAGGTTTTGCTCATGCAAGGAGTCTGGAGTCACATAAGCAAGGCATAGGATCAGTCTCATTATTTCCTTCCTTGTAGCATTAATTTTCCTCCTTAATCCAAACATAGCTTTCTGCAGTTATTAAAGTAGTTTTAATCCAATAAAATATAAACAGCATGGATCAAAGAATATCCCAGAGGCACAATACGCAGAAAACCGCTCATGTAAAGTTCAGCAACATAAAATGCAAAGCCTATTTACTGCACGTGTAGACAACCCAAAGGTAGGAGAGATCTGCAAGACGTGTCTGTCACTTTTATTCCCTGTGCCGTAATGCTATCTATCCAATTAGAGTGCATTTGAATAATCACCAGTTAACATATTAATTTAATTAATATGTAATAACATTACATCGTGCAAAGATAATGCTGAACTTGTTTTCAGATTAAATTCTACATTACTGCAGAACATGTCCATTCCTAAACAGAAAAAAATGAAAGCTACTTGTCTCCCTTTTCTTCCTAGCACCTTTTAAGAACAGGCACAGACATAAGTTCTGGAAAAGTGAACTTATTAAGTTAATGTACAGATTTAATGAAATCCATAAGTGTTAATTAATCCAATTTTTTGTGTGCTTCTTTAATTATAAAGGGCAGATGCCAGCGCTCAGAATTTGATGTGAGAATACTCCCCATGCCCAGTTAGGGTGCTGGTCAGCTTGTCCCTCCCTGGCTCATGCCACTGGGATGATCAGACCTAGTTCCAGTCTGGTGGTTCACCAGTTTTCATAAAGGGCAACCAAACCAACAAGAGCTGGCTGGTATCTCTGACACCACTCCTGGTATTTCAGATCTTGTTCAGACCCAAAAAGTTTACTTGGAGCCCATCACCGTGCTCCAGTCCCCCAGTTCTCAAAGAAAACTGGGAACCACTTCCCAGACCCCGGCGAGATGCCTCCTGCAGAAGGGCGCATAGCCTAGGGGATGCTCCACCAGCCCTTTGCCTGCATTTCATACCAGCCTCATTAAAATTCTGCTTTGGTCTACTAGAAAGCGTAAAAGAAATGAAGATCACTTTCAAAACAGCAATCTTGATAAAAGGATAGTAGCCTGTAGCGCTTTGAAAGGTGTTTGCTTGTCAGCATCGTTTTCTGTGTGAACACGGTAAGAAATCGGCTACGGCACCAGTCAGGTCCAGTGGGAAGGGACGGGGGAATGGAAATCAAGTCACAAAATGCAGGGATGGGAAAGGGAAGTGAAAGAGCAAGGGAGGGCAGCAGCAGGAGAACGTTGGAATATCGCCATTTTCTGCAATTTCACTGGAGTTTGCCCAGTTTACTCTTCACTCTGGGTGTCTGTGCCTGGGTCACAGTGAGGCCACTTCTGACCCAGACCACCTTTGAGATGAGCTCTCCATTCCCCCCAGCCGCCATCCAACTGCCAGGTTGTACAATGTGCCTGGGGGGCAGCACCCCTGCTTTCTGCTGGGAGAGCTTCACCCACAGCCACCGTTCCTCCAGGCAGCTGCCGAGCTGCCCGGCTCAAACTGTTCCCCACCACGCTCCCCCACAAGGCTTGGCACTTCCTGTAGCCAAAGCCAATGTCACACTTTCTAGCTCATCAACTGATCATTTCAAACTTGTTAGTTGTTTGTTTAATCTGCTGACAAGATCTCTCTGGCAACTCTCTAGACCAAACGCTGTGTCTGGTGGGTTGTCAGCACAGCAGAGATGACCACCCGCGGCTGGTCAGCCCCCGAGCCCTGTGCCTGTCTTGTCAGAAACCCTCAGCAACGCCCCCGCGCCCCCCCCCCCCCCCCCCCCCGAAGCTCCTGCGAGGGGCTGGAGAACGTGCCTTCCCTTCAGTGCAGGCGTGCTGTTGACGGATGAAACCAGCAGACGTGTCAGAGTGTGGTATATCTCATGGGAAATAGTGAAACATGATTTAATGCTATCTTTAGGAATAAAAAGGAAAGCACACATTATCTGTCCAGACTAGATCCCATGCTTTCTAAATTTGAAGTTGATTTTAAAGAGAAATTCCAACTCAATCAAATGCAGTCTACTTCCCTTTGAATTTCCCTTCTGATCTATGTATAGTTTTTTATATTTCTGCTAAAGGTGGCCTAATAAGAGGTTACACCGCACCAACTGGAAAGTAACCCCTATAAAAATCATATCAGATTTTTTCTTAGGATTCCAGCTAATGAAAGGACAAATAAAATACCAACACTACTTCCAACCTTTGAAAGTTTCCTTTCTGAAGAGTTCTTCTAAGTGCTAATTAATCAAATCAGTGATATTTTTCTAGGGTCAGTGATTCATTACTGCTGTACTAGCTGAAACTGTACAAGTCTGAAATATGAAACTAAATAGATCATATTTCTTCCATAGATGGAGAAGCTGCATTTGCAGGCAGGATAGATGTTATCTCCAGTCAAATACATTCTGAATCACCTTTTTTTCACCCTCTCTGTTTCCTTTTGATAGCGGTACAGAGTTAGTGAGATGAGATTACTGGAAAACTTTCCATTGGCACCCACCCAGCACTTCATGGGTGCAGATGAGCATCACCAGGTTCACCCTTCCCTCTTGGAACTCAGGCAACAAGAGCCTGAACTGCCCAAGGTTCATCACATTTCCAGCAAGGTTAATATATGAATTTAGCCATATTCTTCATGCAGGACAAATCTGGATTTGACTGCAAGGGTGTGGAAAGCATTTCAGAATTCAAGGCAAACAGCAGATCTGCACAGATAGAAAACATGGAGTGCATGTAGCCTCACACCAACTACCTCCCTCCACCTTAGCACCCCTCCCATCAGGGCTTTCAAATATGTGTATACAGAAAGTAATGCTAAGAAAATAATGTCAAAAGGAAATGCAAAGGAAGTAATGTTAAGAACAAGAAGAAAGATCAAACTGATCAAAGATCATCAAGAAGAAGGGTAAAGAAATTGAAAGAAGGATGAGTAGAACCAAGGGGAGAGAAAGATGGATAATTAAAAATAAGTGAAAGCAGTAAGATGAAGAGAAGAAAATAATGAAAAGAAAAAGAGAACAAAGAAACTCAGTTAAAAGAAAAATAAGTTTTAAGCCATCTTGCAAATAAACTTTTCTTACATCATGAAACCCAGCTATAGCCAGAACTGGCTTTTTACTAAATGCTTCAGCTGAATGTTGAAAGTCAGCTGAGTTTCTGCACAAAAGAAGTGAAAGCAAAGGTAGCTCTGGAAAAGCTCTGAATCCCACAACTGCACTTGGAGTGGGAGAAAAACCAGCAGACACGATGGCAGCAATACCTGTGAACTGTTACATATACCACATCTTTATAGGTAGGCAACTTCTATGGATTGTCCTGAAACCTTGTACTGATCCCGCATATGCCAAACACCAACCAGTTTAATTTATCATCATATTCCTGAGGAAACACACTCAGACATTAACCTGATGCAACTGAATGTTTGAAGAATTTGTCTTCATCAACAAAATAAAATATGTAGGTCTTTCAGATCCCCAGTTGGAGGAAAGCATTTATGTAATCTCAGTGCCAATCTCAATGCAACAGAAACACAATTTAGGAATTGACATTATGAGTTATTACAGGCTATTAGATTTTTGTGTTGTTGCTGTTTCTTTTGTTAACTAATGCCTGTCCTCAGCATAAACATTATATGCAGAAATTTTTATCTGCAATTGCACAAACATAATCTTTAGATCGTCACAAAATAAAAAAGTTGGCAGCTTTTTTGGGGCAGCAAACGCTGCTGAAAATCTCCAGGTTTAACGATCTTTGTGACATGTAAGGTTTGTCAGAAACTACACAACATCACAGGTAACATTATAGGTAATAAACACTGTTCCAACCAGTAATCTGTTGGAGATTATAGGTCAGGATCATTATTACTTGGTGCTGCTTTCAGTGTATTTGTTCAAAGCTACAGACAAAATACGCGTAATGCTCTGGGTATTTCTCCACTTCGGGACAGAATTAAGATCTGGATTTTTTCTTCTGGTACTGAAAGGTCAAAAATCAATGTGTTTATTGGTACTACCGTACCTGATAGCTCCTTTCATCCCCCCACAGAAAAGGACTGAATATCTTTGGCTAACTACATCCCATTTCCCATCTCATTCATCTGCTGTCTTTGTACAATCAACTTTTGAAAAGTGTCAGCCTAAAATAACAATGTGGCCACCAGAGCAGAGAGCTTGTGGGCAGAAGAAACATTTAAATTGTTTGGTCTTTTGAGTTATCAAATAAAAAGAAACCCCAAGTGTTTACATGCTGCTTTTTGAGGAAATGTGGTGTCCCAAAGTATAGGAGATGATTTATTTGCCTACCAAATGGAGCAAGAGCTGTGCATCAACTGTGGGATAAAGACTGAGGTTCCTCTGTCAAGTCAAATAAATCCAGATTAAGAGAGATGATTGTTGAGCTCTGTGTTGGGCTTAAGCCTAGTGCTTCTAGGTCTCCTGTTTCTACCTTCCCACTTCAGCTAGGCCTGCAGAAATACAGCAGTGGATGTTCCCTCTGTGGAAGCCAGGAGATGCCCTGCTACTGGCATGTGCTGCATGGTGCGGGGCAGGACACAGGTACCGCACCACGCACAGGTACCACGGCTCATAAGGACCAGCCCCAGCACTTACAGAGACACCAGCGCAACTGTGGGTAGCACCTGGGCAGCCATACATGAAAGTCTGGGTTGGTTTGTTGGTTTTGTTTGGGTTTTGTTTGGTTGGGGTTTTTTTTCATTTTATATGAAAATATGTAAATCAGGATTATGGACCAGACCCTGCATTTCTCACCCAGGGAAACCCCTAACAGACCTCAGCAGCATCTTACTAGAAGCTATTGAAGAGTGTGGCAGCCTGTCCTGGGTGATGCAGTACAGGCAGCTTCCAGTGGAGATATTACTTAAGAGTTGGGGGTTTTTTTCAGAGAAGTTAAGGAATGCAAAACAGCTTGTGTATGGATGAGGTGTTTTCTGTTCTTAAGCAATAGAACTTTAAAATCTGTATAAGAAGCCAGATTAGCCAGGTGAAAACAGGAAGATATTTTTTTCAGAAGGGAACACATGAAAGGACACCTTTAGTGGAGAAAAAGAAAGATATTGGCAATGCTAAAGGCCCTCTGAAATGCTCTCTGTGGTAGCCAGATTTGATAAGATTGTTAAAATTAAAAACATAATGTATATATCCCCACTGCTGTTGTAATGTTGATTCAAACCCATCGAATTGTTCCTTCTGATTTTATTTCTCCCAGTGACTGTTTCAAGCAGGTTTGCCTTCAGGCACCTAGCTGGAAATATTCCCCACAGCCTCCCATCCAGATAGTATTATTCTTTTCCTCCAAAGGCATATATCTCCGCAAGGCTTTGCTACACTCATGACTAGTAATTAAAATATTCAGAAAACCTTCAGGACTACACCCAGACACATGAGAACCACATGGCAACCTGCTGCTGCTGAGCCCCTGATAATAGCCTAATTAATTTTCTATAAAAGAACAAAGTTGAATAATCACCTCTACAAACCAGCTCCAGTTTTGCTCCTTCCCGACTTTCCCAGCCACGTACACACGGCTGCACTCGGGGAGGATGGATGTACACCCCAGTATGGGAAAAATGGCTAGGGCTTTCTGGAACAGTTTGTTTTGTACAGATGTTATTGGGGTTACAACATTTTATTAAATACCTCTCCCAAGCACAGGCCTTCTCCAGTAAAGCATGGCTGGTTTACCTGCAAGCACAGGTGGCTGTGGATCTTCCCTTGTAGATCTTCGTGCAAATTAAATGAGCACCTGAAGCTGCAGAGGCATCATGAAGGAAATCAGCTGCTACCTCCTGCGGCACGCAGCGCTACTCATCACCAAATCTGCAGCGAAGGCAACACCTTTGGGCTGCGATTGCCCCACTTCACATCGGCTGAGGATGTGGAAAAGGCTGTCCAGCACGTCGCTGGTCACATGGCAGGAGCAGTCGGTCCCCAGCACCACCACCCCTCAAGGTGAGAGGACCACTACGAGTCTAAAAGAGGGGCAGTGAGATCCTGTGTTACTTTACAAATAATTGATTTGAAGAACGACTTTCATCCCAATTCAGATGAAGACAGGACTAGTGGATATGGTCAGATGGGTACCACCAGGATTCACCCCAGAGCACAGAGAACTGTGGCGGTGCCCGACGCGAACCCCCAGCCGTGGCACCAGGCACACAGTACCCAGGGGCTCCGGTGACGCGGACAGGAGTCAGCCAGAAACGAGCACAGTATGAGGGATGGACTACTAAGAGTGAAAGCAAAAGATCAAGTCCAAATTAGCCCAAAGTGGAAAAAGAGAAACAAATTGAAATGCTAGAATAATTTATAGAAAACATTTTGTTTAATTTACAAATGGCTCTGTTATCTACTTTGCCATCTTTGTAGCAGTGGCAGAGAAAGGATAAGAGCGTCAGATGAGAGTTACAGGGTAATGTTATTCATAAGCAAGCCTTATCTGTCTCCGTACAGCTTGCATATTCTTTATAAATAGCTAAATTCTTTAACCATTCAAGGTTTGGAAGCAGAGAGATTTGTGTCTCACCTCATTTCTCAGAGGAAATGGATTTAAGCCTGCTGTACAGCTGACTTTTAATTAGTCAGAGGTTTTCACTTTGGTGAGTTTGATGAACCCTCCACCCCACCAAATCACCAGCTGTGTGAATATCAGTCCAGCCACCGACACTCTGGAAATCACAGGCAGCGTTTTAAAAAGGAGGAGGCAACTTGCTGACAAAGCACCATTTCTGATCTGTGCCTACTCAAGGAAAACACTCTCCCATCACTGGATTAGACAATGCAAACAAAAAATGGTGCATTTTCTTCCCCATTCACTTATCCACATGTAGATTACATTCTTTAGCAAAATAAATGGATGAATTTTGCAGTTATGAAGATATTCTTATAATAAGGCATAGCAACAGCTTTAAAAGCTTTAAATACAAAGAGTTTAAGTTTTTAATATGTTTTAAATTGCAGATTAAAGTAGGCCACTGTCCTTACGACTTTATTGCCTACTTTAGACTTTTGCATGGTTTAAAGCAGTAATTTTTATTTGGGTTTGGGGTTTTTTTGGGTTGGTTTTTTTTTTTTACTGAGAGCTTCCAAAAAGTCAAGCTGAGAGTGGTTTCTGGGGAATAAATCATCTAACTGCTATAAACATTTTATTTAAAATTTCTTTTCCCACAGTTTGCTAGACCTTTTATTTTGAAGGAAGCAGTTTAAAGAATTCTTCACTGCAGTTTTAGTGATTAATAATTAAGCTTACATGGTTTGCCTATTTTTCTGATTTTCAAAGGCAAATTTTCATCTTGCCTATCTACTGCTCAGCTACAGAAATGCATTACTTGCATTTCAAAATAAGAGAACAATGGGAAAATAATATGTCATAAAGATAATATTGATTTGTTTAAAATTACGCAATTACTTTGGGAACATCAGCTGACTGATTTCCTCCTGCGCTTTGGGTGTGTGCTGCTTTCTCACCAGGGCAGACAGCGAGTGCCTGAAGGGGCTCTGGAGGCTGGGGGCACGTCAGGACACCTTGCAGAGACCTTCAGCAGTTCACAGCGCTCAAGGTGAAGGACACAAATGCCCTGACCGAGAAGGGCTCCTGTGGGATGGGGCCATTACCCGGCGAGGAACCCTGAGCTCTTTTCCTTCCAGTGTCTCCCTCAATCCTGTGGGTTTCCTGGAATTCCCATTCACCCCCAGTCATAGGTGTATGAGCCAGGGAAGCCAACACTTCACTCAACTGCCCTTGTGCGCTGGGATTTATATCCTAGTAGTTGTGGAAAAATAACATATTTCTTCTTGAGGGTACCTCTTGGCAGACCGTCAATTGGCTGGCTTCACCTGATATTTGCCACTACAAGATTCAAAGGAAGCTTCTGGAAGGCAGAGACCTCACAGAAATCCGTGACTAGCTAATGTATGATCAAGTAACCATGCAGATCATGTGAGTTTGGGGTCCTCCTCCCCACCCTGCCACTTTTTGTGGGTGCTGAGGCTTCGCAGAAACAACAGTTAATGGCACCCAGCAAGATGAGAGCAGGAAGGCAGGTCTGAGAGAAAGGGGCACTGCAAAGTTCATAATCTGAGGACACAGCTGAGAAAGTTTTAATTTTGTAGTTTTCTAAGCTGAATTTGGTTAACTTTTGCAAACTTTGTTACTAAAAATCACGTAACAGAACTTAGTACCCTGAGCTAAATGGCACACTGGTGCAGAAAGGTGCCCAAGTATTCTCATCAAGGAAAGATTTTTTTAAACAAAATAGGGAATATCATCCTTATTTTTTTAATACAGGGAGCTGAGGCAGGCTGAAAGTCTTGCTGTGGGTAAGGTAGGTAATTTAAGATCCAAAAATCTTAACTCAAGCATCTTTAGCCCTCATTTTATCAAGCTACTTCATCTCCTGCCTTTTGTTCTTCACTGGATGGTAGTGTTTCAGTCTTTTTCAGGCTTAGCAATGGGCCGTAACCTTTGTAGTCCAGCATAAATCTAGCCAACATTTCAATAGAGACAATAAAAAGATAGATAAGGAACAGAAATTAAAGATCCTTTGTAACCTGTTCATAAATGAAGGAATAAAAGTATGTGACAGAAAACTCTCTGAAACAACATCCAATAATGTGGCAATATTTACAAGAGACACATCACTAATGGTTCATTTAACTTTGCGATATCTTAAATTCATTCATTTTGTGAAGCTGGAATTATTCATAAGACAGTTTATTATGAGTAGATTAATATTCGTTGGACAGTTGGCAGAAGATGTATGCTTAAAGTCTCTGAATTATTTTGCAAAAGAAAAAAGCCATCATTTTGTAAATTTTGGACAGAGAACTGATTGCAATCAGTATTACCCAGAAGTTCATTAGACACTGAAATAGTCTGTGTAGAAAGGCATCATTTAAGTTAATCACTACCTGCTTGTCAGGCAGAGAACAGCTTGCTGAGTTCAATGTTTTATAGTCTTGGATTGCACATTACGTCCCTCTGAAAAGCAAGGATTTAAAAATATGTTCATAACGCTAATAAGATATGGCTTATTAGAAGTAATATTTTTGGTTTACATAAACTTTAATATAGCCAATTCCTGAAGCATTTGAGAACTAGCAGTTTCCAAACAGAGCAGCACAGCTTAGATCTACAATTTACCAGGCTCTCAGAAACACCTCTCCTCACCTTCCTTGGGTGAGGGCTGGAATATATACGTTATTTTCTAGCGAGGTATTGATTTCAACAGGATTTCTGCAAGTTCAGTCCCTGACTCTGCTTTGTTTCTCCATTCACTTAAATCATTGGCAAGTCAATACAGTGAACACCGCCAGGAAACTTCCACCACTGGGTGGATGCCCAGGTCTGCCGAAGGGCTGGTGCTCCGAGGACCACTACAGTCCCCAGTAAAGTGTTTAGTTGATTAAGTCACACCCAGATCCCTGAACAAAAATTAGCAGAAAAGACGTATGCATTTTAAAATAGGCAAGACAGCATCGGGATGCCCTTATGCAGAAGCCAAACAGGGAAGAAACACAGAAATAAGTGATTTGTCTCCTGTGGGTTTACAAATGTGAATCAGAGGGCTGGAGAGCTGACCTCCAGCAGCCGACACGCTTCCCCATGCACCGGGACCCCCCACCTGCAAAGGGCACACACAGCCGGCGTGAGAAGGCTGTTCCCAACACCTGCACAAGTCCCTGGATTATTTTTCTTACGTAAAAGGGCAGACTGGCAGTTTTTAAAAATACATCTCAGCATTAATCCATCAATACATTTTATTTATGTGCCTACTGCTGTATATAAATAATGCATACTACTAAGTGATATTTTACCTATGCATGGTTCCAGTTGATCATGGTAATCACATGGAAAATGAAAAAGTAACAGCCTCGTTGCTTGCCCCCATCACTTGACAGGAGCATCTCTTTTCCACCTGTGCTAGCCATCAGGACAGGCATTGCAGGGAGACCAGATATAAAACTGTCAAATACAAAAAGAAACTGCAGTAATGCTTTCATTGTGAGACAGCAGGGAATAAGGAAAACATCTCTTGGATCAATAAAAAAAGCATTTATGCTTCTAGAACTTGTCTAATTCAGAAATCTCTAAAATTACAAATGTTGCCTCATGCATGCCAGTGACTACTGCTATCTCTTTTTATTAATGGGTTCTTTTCTCAAGTCTTCCAGGTATTCATGCACCTTTTTTTTTAGCTCAACAGCACCATGACACTCTTAAGTGAGCATTTTCTTTTATTTTGTTTTGCCCCATGATGAAGGCACATTACCTAGCAAATAAAGCAAGCACACAGCATGTGCACCTTCATTACAGCCTGTAAAAAGAGATTTCACCATGAAATCCGCTGTCCCTCTATGATTCTCAAAGCTCACCTTTAGGTCTCCTCAGCAATGCATTTAATGCAGTTTCACAGTTGGCTGCATAAATCACACTGTGTAAAATTACCTGATAACATGTAATTAATGATGAAAGCTGCAGATTAATGCATCTTGCATCATCCTATAACACATCACTCAAGAAACCCCAAATTTAATTGTGGATTCATTAGAAAAAAAAAAAATGGGTTGTAATAGACCAGCTGTGTCTGTGGTTCATCAGTAGCTCATCCCTAGCAAGACAAGGGGTCTGCACACGAGGAAAAGTCAGTTTCCAAAATGGCATACTTAAAGGTATGTGTCTAATTCCAGAATTAAGACATCTAAAGTAAGCCTGTAATTCAGCATCTAATCTGCTATTGCCTTTCCTCGCCCCAGCTCAGGCAGGGACCTAGACAGCCTCACACAGACGAAGACCTCTCCCCTGGGGACCAGGGGAAGGGCCATTTGCTCCCAGAGCAAAAGATTCATCAGAAAAATCTAGGACACAAATCAGGCAGCCTTACTCCTCTCTTGCAAGTCCGTCCTTTAAAGGTTACATGACAGGGGCGAGTCAAGGACTTCAGGTTCTGGTATTAGTGCAACATCCAGATGCTCATGGTAGCACCTGGATGATTTGGGTCATTTCCTCTATCCTTGCTGTATGAGCATAGAGACCCAGTTTAACTTTTCACTACATTTTGCTTCTTGTTTGTTTATGTTTTTTTTAACTTCCATCCCGTGCTGCTGGCTGTGAGCTGTGTATAACCAGGGCAGGAGAACCATGGGCAGCACCAGCCTTGTTACAATAAAGCCCTCGGGCCAGCTGCCTATTAAAGCACCATCGTTGTGTTGCTTCTCAACATGACATCATTTCTACAGGCCAACAGTAAGGCCAAGAAACACCATGGATCATGCTGTCCTTTTGATGTTTCTCCTTCCAGCCTTGACCTTCAGAGCAGGGTCAGAAGATGGTCAGGGGGCTGGAGCCCCTCTGCTATGGAGCCGGGCTGGGAGAGCTGGGGCTGCTCAGCCTGGGGAGGAGAAGGCTCCGGGGAGACCTTAGAGCAGCTCCCAGCACCTACAGGGGCCGGCAAGAAGCTGGAGAGGGGCTTTGCACGTGGGCACGTGGTGACAGGCCAAGGGGGAATGGCCTTAAGCTGAGAGAGGGGAGATGCAGATGAGCTGTGAGGCAGAAATTGTTCCCCGTGAGGGCGGCGAGGCGCTGGCCCAGGCTGCCCAGAGCAGCTGTGGGTGCCCCATCCCTGGCAGTGCTCAAGGCCAGGCTGGATGGGGCTGGGAGCAGCCTGGGCTGGGGGGAGGGGGCCCTGCCCAGGGCACGGGGTGGGACTGGGTGGGCTTTAAGGGTCCCTTCCAGCCCAAACCATTCTATAATTCCACATGCAGAGCAGGCTGACCTCCAGGAGGATGATGGAGCTGTGGCTCCAGGACAATCTGCCACTCCAGAAGAAAGCTGCTGTATGGTGTATCACCAGATCTCTTTTTGTTGTTTACTATAAAATTATGCACATCAGAGTCAGTGCTTCACCTTGAGTTGTCAAAGATAATTGTCCAGGATTTTTAATTTATTTCTGTCTTTAAGCTTGAACACATGCCCTGAGAAAGGGCACTCCCTCACCTCTCACCCTCTTCTAAAAACAGAGGGGTTGGACAGTTAGGAGAAGGGTACAGTGCAACAGTAAGATCAAGATAAAATGAAAACCCCATTGCACAGTCAAATTATTATCTAATTTCTTACAATATTAACAACATAGAAGAATTTTAAGACGTGAGCTTTGGAACTTTTTTCCCCACCACCATTGCCTGTGACCCACATAGTCCAACCATACAGGTAATGTTATTCCTTGGAAACCCTTGAAATTAGAGAACTTAATGTATGTATATGCAAAATCAATGCACATTTGAATTTCCTAATGAGAACAGAGCCTTTGTAATAAGCCTATTTTTGGTCTAGGTATTTATAACTATCCCATACTAAACTGAAAAGAAGTAAGAGTTTATAAATTCATCCAGTATTTGCATAAAATATGTGGCTAGAGCTGGTGTTAATGAGTTCATAATATCATTCTACATGAAAAGCTGTTTCCCTAGCTAAGGAAAAGCAAACAGCAGTTACTCAGCAGCCAAAATCCACACACACACGAATTTGAGGAGTGGTTGTCCTCACCATTTTCACCTAAAAACCTGCTCGCATACTGATACCACTGTTACACAGCAGAGACCCCCTCCCAGTGCTTGGGCTTCTCATCACATGGAGACGCTGAGGCACTTGTGAGTGTACTCTGCGTTAAGACACCCTTTAGCAGCTCAGAAGGGTTGCAAATGAAGTGCTACATGTTCAGAAAGTAAATTTAAAGCCACACTCAGACTAAGTGATGATACAACTCATCACACCATGGGGTCAGGATAGGCAGCCATAGGGTACATCCCACTGCAAATGAGGCACCCCCAGGGCAGCAGGATGGGGAGTATACAAAGACTCCTTGTCCAGCACAGAGCACTATGGCATTAGATTATCTAATATCCTAGATATCATTAATATCTAATATGATATTAGATATTATAATCTAGATAATTAGGTAATAATCCATTAGATTATTATGTAAACTTAAAATACATTTGAGGCATCCCTTTAACTGTGATTTATGCAAGATCATTCCAGAGAGGAATGACAGACACAGGCAAACCACACATATCACTGAAAAAAAAGGGCTTTTCTTTGCCAGTCATGAGGAAGGTCTGATGCCACCCTGATACTGCACTTAAACCAGGTTATTTTCAGCCACATCACTGCTTCAGCCTGCACATGACAAGGTGGCAATGAGGCTGCAGAAGGAAGCAGACCGTGGCAGGATGATGATAACCCCCTGTAACCCAAATAGTGATGAAATGTTCAACAAGAGCCAAGCACAGCCAAGCAGCTGAGTGCTGAAGGGGACCAGCAAACCCACCTGTGCCCTCAGAGCCACAGAGGCCTCAGGGCTGGGATCGCCACAGGTGTGGGCAGTGAAGGTAACAACCCACGCTGCCCTCACCCTCCTGTTTTTCCATGGGTGGAAACAGGGCGAGAACTCATCCTAACTTCTTCAACCTGAGCCTGCTTTAGCCCCAAAATCTTTAAAACTCTTTGCTGTCTTACATCAAGCTATCTTGTGACAGCAGAGCTGCAAAAGTGCTGCCCAGGTCTCCCTCCTCCTGGTCCAAGCTCCCGGGCTAAGATGGGGTTAGGCAAGCAGCAGCATCTCGCCAACAAACATGCCTGTATTTGCTCTGCACATCACACTTTCTCCCCCTCCTGGAGTGAAGCTGGTGGAAAACGGGTGTTTTTCTAGCACATTTAAAGCTGTTTGGAAGAGATGCTGAGATTATGTACGTGACCTTAATATTTCCCACTTAAGGAGCAACATCATTTTCTGCGCTCCCAGGCTGTGCTGGCAACATGATGAGAACGAAAGGTGCCAATTTTCTGGGGAACACCAACATTTGTCTTTAGAAAGCAGAGAAAGGCAAGGAGAAAAATTATTTTTGCACCTGACAGTTGCAGTGCCGCTCTGTACAGGAGCGGTGGGGCTGGACACAAAAGGCATTACTCTTGCCTAAGTTCAAGAAATCTGAATTTACCTGTCTAGGTGCTTTGTGCCTCCAGAACCTCCAGTAATCCTGTTGTGTTGGGGGATGGTGTGAAAATAAGGTGAAAGAACCAGAAAAGCCCCAGCTGGCTGTGGAGACCAGCTGAAGAGCTTTCAGAGGAAACCTTCTAAAATAACTGTTCCCATTTCTTTATGTATGAACACGCTTTGTCTCGTTGTGTGTCACACGTATGGCTTGCATGTAGCTTTGAAGTAGAACTAACACTACATGCTCTCTCCCTTTACCGTATGTTTTTAATATCTGCCATTTCATCTATTTTGCTTTGATTTTTATCTGTTTGTTTTAAAGCTGCGAGGAGAATTGGATTTCTCTCCCCTCAACTCCAATCAGCTCTGAGTTGTTTGCTTTCCCATTTCTTATCTCCTATCTTTCTCTTCTCCCACCCTTACTATCTTGCTAAGTTTACATCTATAAAACTCCCCAAAATTGCCCTGCATAAAAATTGGCTTGGGTTTCTGCAGGAGCACAGTGAGCTTAAGTATGTATCCGTTATTAACTTTAATAGATGACATGCCTCAATCCCTTAAGCTTTCTGCTTTGTCTTAATTATCCAGAGATGCTGTTAGCACCAAGAAGTCGAGCTCAGCATTGAGGTTTGTTGTGCTAAATACTGTATGTAAATATGTTCCCACTCTGAGCAGGTGGTGCTGGCATCCTTCATCCCTGGTGGCTGGGGGGACCACAAAGAGCTGGGGCTGTCCTCCACCTCCTCTCCTCTCCATCCCAGGGAGTGGGTGCCACCAGCTGGGACCAGAGAGGCCCGGACGAAGCCCAGCTTCACACTGACACAGAAACCCCTCGTGGCTCCATGGGTGCAGCACTTAGCAAAGACCCAGGCTGTCTATCAAGGGAACCCGGGCTTTCCTGTTCAACTCAAAAAGAGGTTACATGAGTAAAAAGCCAACAGGAGCAGTAAGGAGTTAGGTCAGACTTTTCTACCTGGGAAATTCTTATGCCCTGGGGCATAATGTGGTCTCTGCTGTGGCAAAAAATATCCATCCTTTTGCTGCTAAACCCCATGCATTTGGCTAGCTGTGGGTACAAATATGAAAGCATTACGCTGACAGCTGGATCAAAACATGCAGTCAAGTGATCTGGAAAAAAACCTAGGAATGTGAACTTCCCCAAAGTGTTTTTCTCTTGGTATTTTGGTGCTGAGAAGACCTGGCTGGAAGTGGCAGGGGGATGTTCCTTCTGATGAAAGCAGAGAACCAGCATCCAGGGGAGAGGTAGGGTCCGAATCAAAACAGCGTCTAACACCATTCATTTGCTAACATGAGAGGGCTGATTTCCCTCTGTTCTGCACTGCTTGTGCATATGAGAAAGCTGCCAGGCTCAACACCTTGCTGGGAAAAGGCTCTTCAGGAAAGCCTGGCCAGCCAGCCCATGTGAAGTGCTGCTGGAGATGGCTTTTATCCATGGCAGGGCATTACTCTGTAAGTCTGGCACAGTAACATGCAGCAAAAACGAGAAATGAGAACATTGGATGTGACCTATTTGGGTGCCACCACAGCTGGTCTGTGGCAGTGAAAGATGGAGAAAGGTTTTACTTATGGAAATTGTTCTGCTCAGCTCCTGGAGCTGGGAAATAATCTTAATTGCTTGAGCTCAGGAACTGACAGCAAAAAAAGGCCTGCAACCCAATCCATTTTCTGTTCATAACACATTTTTTAAGTGGCAAGGTAATTGTTCCTTTAATTTGTTTTTCTTTTATACAGTCTGACAGCTGTTGGGATCCAGGAGGGTGTGAAACGCTGCAGGGACTGGGGTGTAAGTCTGACTTGTAGCAGCACCGGTCATAGTGGCTTTAGGGCACAGCATGTCACAAACCTGTGATCACATGTGCTGGATTGGATTCTTTTTATAACTTTAATTTTAAAG